>NC_090186.1:29328945-29683945 GCF_024679245.1 Pseudorasbora parva | reverse complement strand
TTCAGAGGTGTGAAATGAATTGACGGAATGAAGCCGATAAAAAGTCACTGTTTATATGTCTGGAGTCTTACAGATACACTGTTTTAAAGATGAAAGAACTCCATCCTGGTGCTGTAACAATGAACGATCAGGGAGGTTGTCTGGTTTTTAAGGTTGTTCCTGAATGGATTTGCTCTTTGCGTGGGTGTGTGTGTGTCCCTGCAGGACGAAGGCTCAGTAAAGAGCAAGCCAAATGTCAGGAGTGCAGGGCATCCGTCTGTCATGCTAATACACTCATTTAGCTCATTATCACACCGGCACAGAAGCCATCTGAACACAAACACACACCTCACTCTCACACGTGGAGGGCTGTTGATATTTGTAAATGTGTTTTTTCTAGTTGTTTTAAGAGGAAAAAAAGGTTGGAGAAAAGCAATGAGTGTGTTTGTGTGTGTGTTTGTCTGGTTCAGTTTTACTGAACACCAAAGTTGCATATAGGACAAAATCACCTACAGTGGGTACGGAAAGTATTCAGACCCCCTTAGATTTTCATGTTTTGTTATATTGCAGCCATGCGCTAAAATCTTAATAAAAGTAAAACAAATTCTCATTAATATACACACAGCACACCCCACATTCACGGAAAAAACACTTGTTGACAGTTTTGCCAGATGTATTAAAAAAGACAAACTGAAATATCACATGGTCCTAAGTATTCAGACCCTTTGCTGTGACACATATGTGACCAGTCACGGAAAGTAGGGAAACAAGTCGGTTCTGGGGCATTTTGAGTTATTCACAGATTCTGAAAGTGTCCAAGCCTTCCAACGATGTGTAACACATGGAAATCTGATAATATTTGGAGAAGTTGTGGCCATCTGAATGTAGGCATTTAGAAAAGTTTAAACGAGAGAAAACAGCCTCTAAAGTTTTGCAGTTCTCACCTGTTCTCACCTGCTGGGAGTGACAATAGGGCTAATTTACATCTCATTTAGATAAGCCATACCCCCAGTAAAGCTGCATGGTTGCTAGTAACGACAGAAGCAACAGGAAAAATCAGACCGGATACTATTAAAGGTCCCGTTCTTCGCGTGTTTTCGAAGCTTTGATTATGTTTACAGTGTGCAATATAACATGAGTTCATGTTTCGCATGTAAAAAAACACAGTATTTTTCACACAATTTACTTATCTGTACACTGCGGTTTTCTCTGTCCTAAAAACGGCCTGATGACTTCCTTGTTCTATGAAGTCCCTCCTTCAGAAATACGTAACGAGTTCTGATTGGGCCAGCGATTCCCGTGTTGCGATTGGACAGCAGCTTAGCGCACTTTACCCGGAAAGGTCCCGCCTCTTACCATAATGGGGAGATGCAAGCGCTGAATGCGCGCTCCTCTCCACGTGAGAAAGCAAAAAGACCACGCCCCCTATTTTGCATGTACTTTTAGGCGGAGGGTTAGTCAACAAACGGTTCTAGTGACGTCATTCCTGAAGGAAGTGCAGAGGTGTAGTTCAAACCGGCCGTTTGCTGTAGGCTTTGAAAGGGAACTTCTGTTAAATAAAATATCTCGCTTGGCATTGAACTTTGAGCTTTATAATTTTACAGGTATTATTTATGCTCCAACAGCAACATTACACACTAACTAAAGTTTGAAAGATGGAATCGCGAAGAACGGGACCTTTAATAATAAAGGATAGCAAATGCTAACGTTATCTAAAAAAAGCCCAATATGGGGGGTTTTGGCAAGTGATACGATGAAAACGATTACAATTAAAACGACTGTTAAAAACAATAGGTAGGTATGGGAAGGTCTAAACATGAGATAACATGTATGTGTTCTTAGAATGGACACAAAACAACAAACTTTGGTGTTTATTGAAACACACCCCATAAGAAACAGAAAAGTATTCTTGCAAATCTCGTTGCCTCCAATGAAATAAGTTCGGGCACACTTTCTGTTTGCCGGGGTCTTCTTAGTGGACTTACTGTGTGTCTGTTTGAAGGGGATAAAAGAGTGGGTAAAGTCCGTAAACGTGGCTATAGTGTAGGGGTAAGGGGCATGTCATTAAGTTTTGACGCAAATCGACCAATCGAGGTTCGAATCCGCCTTTAGCCACACTCTCTAACCGAGAAACACTTATTAAAAACACGTTAGATGCTTTATTTCCACTTTTCTAATATTGTCTCGTTTTTTTTTTTTTTTTTTAAATAAATGACTTTCTGATCTGTGATGGGAAAAGGGAGTAGAGAGAGTGTGTTAAAAGGCAGATTCGAACCTCTGATCAATTTGTGTCAAAACTTGATGACATGCGCCTTACCCCTACACTATAGCCACGGTTACAGATTTTACCCATTTCTCTGTCTTTATCCCCGTCAAATGTTACTATCGCTATAGCCTCTGATTTCTTACGGTCCAACTCGTCTGACGCCAGTCTGATAGATTCTTCCTCTTCTTCATCTTCGCTCAGTTGTAGATTAGGGTATTATTCAGTCTGATTATGCCGCTTTCATCGTCGCTCAGATCATCTCTACAGCCGGCCAGAGCGCTGCATGAATAATTAGCCATGCATCCCTTGGAGGGCGGGGCAATACAAAAGCCAGTATGGAAATACACACAGACAAAACAAGGCAATTTCAACCTCAAAATGTACGCTTTAAAATATACCATTAATGCCATCTCAAACATGGGGAGGCTTCTTCGTGATTTCAACTAACTTTCTAAGATTCTAAGACCAACTAAGATTCTGCAAAAAAGCGAAAATCACATAATTTGAAAAAAAAAAAACCCTGCTTCTTTCTCATTTTGCTCGAAAGTAGAGCTGCCGACTTGTGTCCCTGGTTTCCGTGACGGGTCACATATATTTAACTCAGGTGCTGTCCATTTCTTCTGATCCTCCTTGACATGGTTCTACACCTTCATTTGACTCCAACTGTGTTTAATTATACTGATTGGACTTGATTGGGAAAGCCACACACCTGTCTATATAAGACCTTACAGCTCACAGTGCATGTCAGAGCAAATGAGAATCATGAGGTCAAAGGAACTTCCTGAAGAGCTCAGAGACAGAATTGTGGCAAGGCACAGATCTGGCCAAGGTTACAAAAAAAGCACATTAATTTGGATATACTCCAGGGTTTCTACTGATACAAAGCCATATGCTAGTCGCTGAAGTAACCCTTTAAGGTTCCCAAGATCTTAGTGGCCTCCATAATCCTTAAATGGAAGACGTTTGGGACGACCAGAACCCTTTTTAGAGCTGTCCGTCTGGGCAAACTGAGCTATCAGAGGAGAAGAGCTTTGGTGAGAGAGGTAAGGAAGAACCCAAAACCTCAAGACCACAGACTGTGCAGAAGGTTCACCTTCCAACAAGACAATGACTCTTAGCATACAGCTAAAATAACGAAGTAGTGGCTTCGCAACAACTCTGTGACTGTTCTTGAATGGCCCAATCAGAGCCCTGACTTAAACCAAATTGAGCATCTCTGGAGAGACCTGAAAATGGCTGTCTACCAATGTTTACCATTCAACCTGACAGAACTGGAGAGGATCTGCAAGGAGGAATGGCAGAGGATCCCCAAATCCAGGTGTGAAAAACTGGTTGCATCTTTCCCAAAAAGGCTCATGGCTGTATTAGATCAAAAGGGTGCTTCTATGAAATACTGAGCAAAGGGTCTGAATACTTAGGAACATGTAATATTTCAGTCATTTTTTAATAAATCAAACAACAATTCTGTTTTTTTCTGTCAATATAGGGTGTTGTGTGTACATTAATGAGAAAACAATTAACTTAAATGACTTAAGCAAATGGCTGCAATATAACAAAGAGTGAAAAATATAAGGGGGTCTGAATACTTTCCGTACCCACTGTACATGGCAGGGAGCTGCCAAATGTCCCTATGAGGATAATGGTGTAATAACAAGTGCTGAATCAAATAAAGTTTTTTTTAGCAGATACAAAATATCATTAGCTCAGTATAAAAGTCAGTGGAGTGTCACAACCATGATAGATAAACAAAAGCAAATATATTTAAGTGTATTTTGATGTGGTAGACAGATCTTGCCTAGTCATCTGGGAAGAGACGTGCTGATTTACACTTGAAGATGTCATGTTAAATTCTCTTTACATGACATACTCTCAGAGTGTCACACACTGACTTGACTTGATTATCCACAACAATAAGGCTTGGGATTTAATGAACATTAGGGAACCAAACAAAGGAAGACTGAGGATATAAATACAAAAGATGAGCAGGGGCTAAATGAAGGACAGGTATAGGTGAGTAGTTGACATGCATAGGCATGTTTACCACTGTGTTGCATCACGTTCCATTTTAATTACACTTCTTAAAGGTGTCATGAACTGGCTTTAAAAAAAATGATACTGTTGTCTGTGGTTTTTACATTCAAAAACATCATAACTATAAGTAATAGGCTATTTTCTACACTGGGTTTGAGGCTCTCTCCAAAACGCTGGGTTTTGGTGGGCGTGCCGCATTTGCAACTTGGAAGTAAACGCCCATGGCTAGGATTGGATAAGATTTGTATATTTAATGAGCTTAAGCTCCCCTGTCAGTTCAGTTCACATAAGAGGAGAGAGTGAGGGAGAAGCGACAACCGGAATATTTTATTGATCACAGGGCTTGTAAACGTCTTTATCAAACAAACACAATGATTTATTTATTTTTCATCCACCCGCGATTGATTGGACTATTCGTTTTATATTACATTATATTTAATCAGCCTACCGGGCTTTGCGAGCCCTGGCCCATACGTGTCCAGCATAGTCCAGCATACTCAAGGTATGTTTCTGTTAGACACGTACACATAAGCAAAACGATTTATAACAATGCAATACTATCACATATAAAAACACATTTTACTCACATCGGTGTGTTGCACCTTTCCTGTCGGATCCAAATCCAGCATCGACCGGAGATTTGTTTACAAACGATCCCGCAGTGAAATGAAGTGAATATGTCTTTCCCACCTGAGTTGGAACTTCATTAAAAAAAAAAGTACAACCACTCATTCCTAATATTAGGATCTGAAGGAAGCTTATGCAGGGACTGTGTTCTTCCACAACCAGGAATTGCGCAATATCTTAATCTTCCTCGGCAGGTTTATTGTTGTTGACCAGCTAGCACAAGCCCTCCATGAGTCAGTGGGCGGGGATACTGGATTAGATGCACTGTAGATTCTGTATAGGCGGTGTTTCGTCGCCCACTGACGTCAGTATGAAGCACAGGACCATTTGCTGAGCCTGGTGTCTATAAAAGCTTTTTTTTTTTGACTAACAAAGAAGTTTTCATCTCTGAAACTTAGACGATATTCTTATATTACCATTACCTTTTATATATCAAAAGCTCAAGGGAAAGTTGATTTCTCAATTCATCACCCCTTTAATGCATTGTGGATACTAATTGTTGCAGAATTTTTGCACAATCTTGCCTGTCTACTCAAGAGTCTGTGGTTATTGTTGTCTGTTTCTCCTTTTCATGATAGGCCATACATTTTTAAAGGTCCCATTCTTCGCGATTCCATCTTTCAAACTTTAGTTAGTGTGAAATGTTGCTGTTGGAGCATAAATAATACCTGTAAAATTATAAAGCTCAAAGTTCAATCCCAAGCGAGATATTTTATTTAACAGAAGTTCCCTTTCAAAGCCTACAGCGAACGGCCGGTTTGAACTACACCTCTGCACTTCCTTCAGGAATGACGTCACTAGAACCGTTTATTGACTAACCCTCCGCCTAAAAGTACATGCAAAATAGGGGGCGTGGTCTTTTTGCTTTCTCACGTGGAGAGGAGCGCGCATTCAGCGCTTGCATCTCCCCATTATGGTAAGAGGCGGGACCTTTCCGGGTAAAGTGCGCTAAGCTGCTGTCCAATCACAACACGGGAAGCGCTGGCCCAATCAGAACTCGTTATGTGTTTCTGAAGGAGGGACTTCATAGAACAAGGAAATCATCAGGACGTTTTTAGGACAGAGAAAACAGCGCTGTACAGATAAGTAAATTGTGTGAAAAATACTGTTTTTTTTTTTACATGCGAAACATGAACTCATGTTATATTGCAGACTGTAAACATAATCAAAGCTTCGAAAACACGCGAAGAACAGGACCTTTAAATAGACAGATCTGGACTGTAGACAGGAAGTCAGGCATATCCCTTCTACAGTGTTGGGTGTTTCAAAACAACCACTTTGTTTTAGCATGTGCAATGCAGTCAGACAAGTACCGTTCTCCTCGAAAGCACCAAACCCAGGCTCATCCATCGGATTGCCAGACAGAGAAGTGTGATTCGTCACTCCAGAGAAAACGTCTCCACTGAGTCCAGTGGTGGTGTGCTTTACACCCCTGCATCTGAGGCTTTGCATTGCACTTGGTGATGTAAGGCTTGAATGCAGCTGCTCAGCCATGGAAACCCATTCCATGAAGCTCTCTATGTACTATTCTTGAGCTAATCTGGCCGTTCACCAGCTTCTGTGTTTACTAGAAGCACGCAAGCGCAACTCGGCCGTCATTATGTTAAGCCCCGCCAACCGACTCTATACACGATGTGATTGGCCTGAGCAGAGTTTGGCGTAGGGATGCACCGATACCACTTTTTTGGAAAACGAGTACAAGTATGAGTACTTGCATTTCAGTACTCGCCGATACCGATACAGAGTACTTTAAAAAAAACATGATTTAAATTTACAGGTAACAGCTTTACTTTAAAAACAAGGGACTAGTTTGGAATTAAGAACATTTATTTAAAATGAAAAGCATGTTGTATGCAACATATTACAGAATAAATAATTATTTGAAAAAAATTAAACAGTGACAGTGCAACTCAAGTATTTTTTTCATAAAAGTATATAAATTCTGCGGAATTGTTTCGCATGTAAATAGCTTGTTGCAGCGTGAAACTCTCGTCTATCCACTGGGAGGTTGGGCTAATTAGTGACACGGGGCTACTCGATTGCCTGTGTTATTTTCACAGCACGTGGATTGTCTCTGGACATTTTCTCTCGTCTTGCAAGAGTTTGCTGATGTGTGGGTTGTGTTGGTTTAGAAGCGTGGGTAAACTCTTTGTACTCATTACTTTGTACTAAATGCACTACCTTTTGAGCCTCCTCTGGACAATTTCGCTGAGCACAATTTGCAGTCCGCCTTTGTTTTGTCGTATTCATGCACTTTGAAATAGTTCCACACTGCTGACGTATCTCGTCTCGTCTCGCCTTCTCCCCGCTCTGAGCTGTAGCCGGGCCTGGGGGCGGGCACTCGGCACCTGTGATTAACCCCTTACACGCCGCTCAAGCATAGACATTTCTCAGACCATGGTATCGTCCCCGGTATCGGGGGACTTTTAACGAGTACGAGTACTTTCGAAAATGTGGTATCGAGGCCGATACCAGATACCGGTATCGGTATCGGTGCATCCCTAGTTTGGCGTTTACAGCTCAGAAGTGTATTGAGAGTTGCTAGATGACACTCGCGGCAGATTAGATTTGCTGCCGCTAGGGTGCGTCTAGATTTCTAGGCTAGTTTATGAGTGCATTTTGAAAGCTATTTGAGTTTTTCATTCTCTCTTACATTTTAAATAATATTACATGTGTGATTTCTCAAAAAGCTTCTCAAATAGGGAGAAAAACAGTGAGCAGTCAGCAGTCCAACTTGTCATCTTTCAACGTCTTCTACATGCTGATGATGTGTGTGCGTGTGTCTCTGTCTGAAAGACAGAGGAAAGAAATGTGTTGAGTTTGATGCATGGTATTTCTCTCAACACTTTTCTACTCATGAATATATTCATGATGCTGCAAGGTGCTGGCGTGAAGTGTTGTTGGGGGCAGGTGTGTTTGTGTGTGTGTGTGTGTGTGTGTGTGTGTGTGTGTGTGTGTGTGTGTGCGCGCATTTGTGTTGCTGGGAAAAAGGAGTGTGAAAGGGGTGAGAGGTAAGCCGTTTGCACTGCACCAAAACAAACAAGCCTTTTGTTCATAAAATTATACCATGATGTGCTCTACCTTTTCTGTAAAGCACTTGTTCATCAATATACGTGTGAGTTTTGGGAAATGTGTGTGTGTGTGTGTGTGTGTGTGTGTGTGTGTGTGTGTGTGTGTGTGTGTGTGTGTGTGTGTAAATAGACCTAAGAAGAGTAGTATATCTCTGTTTTAGTGGTGATTAAATGGATGCCCAGCCCTTGACTTCAGTAACTTAACTTCCTGCAGTTTCATCCCTATGATATACAGCAAAAAAATTACTGTAGCAGCTCAGGTAAACAAAGCTAACAAAGCTTGCAAATTACATGCAAACATGTTTGGTTGAAAAACAATTGTGAGGTTCATTGATAGAGAAATATAATATCCTGACATTGAATGTGCAAAATGTTAAATGGGTATATCTCTCAAAGGTTGCTCATTCGTAGCTAAGCAGACTTGATAAAGCTGGAAATTATGGAATTCTGAAAAAAAAGAAGCTATGGAAGTCATGAAAAATATTTGACTTTTAAGTGTTTTTAAGTGTATTAGTGTTTTCTAATTTACTTATGAGAAATAAACTATTTAATCGATTGTTGACATGCAGTCTATAAAATTTGACTTAATTACATATCTCAAGTACATTGGTCTTGGGGACATGTACACATGAGTTTTATTCAAATGTCAGAATGATTCCAGACTTTGATATCTTGGCAAATCTGGACATAGCTTGTGACATCTCTTTTGAAACTCTAAAACAGACACTTAATAATAATAATAATAATAATAATAATAATAATAATAATAATAATAGAAATTAAAATATGAATCATTTTTATTATTCTTTTTACCTCCCTTTTTTACTGTTGTTAAAGATCTTTACAATCTGTTAAAAAGGACCATCATAAGTTAATGCAGAGCCTCCAACATCCCGGTTTCAAAAAACATTAAATTACCTTTC
Organism: Pseudorasbora parva; assembly: GCF_024679245.1. Lineage (NCBI taxonomy): Eukaryota > Metazoa > Chordata > Actinopteri > Cypriniformes > Gobionidae > Pseudorasbora > Pseudorasbora parva. Next base: position 29,675,048 of record NC_090186.1, on the reverse strand, counting down.
CACATAGGTGAGAAAAATGTCCCATATTTAATAGAACTGAAATGGTTTTGTTATTCCAGAAGAAACTACCAAAGGCATAAGTTTCAGTGTATCTAATCCATTGTGCTCTTATATTAGATTGCTCAAATATCCGTTTTGCAGCAGTCTTGCAGTGAATTTTGAGCAGCTGAAGCCTAGAATTGAAAGTATGATGCATGAGAATCCCTAGAATGCAGACTGCTGGATAAAGATTCAGCATTGATCCAAATATTTTAACAATTTATCTGATGCCATCAGACAAAAATAACCTAATTTGACCCCTGAGAATACAATGAAAATATGCTTCGTTGGGAATGTATCTTATAAATTCAGAAAAGAAAGATATTTAAGATAATAAAGTGTATTACAATCTCAATGGAGACATATGAGGCCTTTGTGGATAAATTGTTTTGCATGTGAGCGGTTCTATTCATTTAGACATCTGCTATATTATAAATTATAATATATTTACTCTTTCTTCATCCCTCTTTTTTAGGATAACGTTCTGTCATCTGCCCTTCCAAAGTAAATGGTTGTACATTGGCTCGGAACGAGGAAACATCCACATCGTGAATGTGGAGTCCTTTACCCTCTCAGGATACACCATCATGTGGAACAAAGCCATTGAACTGTGAGTGCCACACACACATTTGAAATGAAATGTAATCTCACTGAGTCTTGAAATCTGATTTGTAATATATCATATGTGCCACATCTGTCATTGTTCCTGTAGCCTTGTAATGTTTTATTTGTAACTAAGCGATCATTTCAATCAAGTGCCATTTTGAATTGTCGATTCACCTTCTCTCCCTCCATCGCTCTACGCAGCAGATACTCAGAGTTCTTCAATTATTCATTTTAACATTTTGTCAGCAGTTTTGTTTTCCTTCCTGACCCGCTGAAAAGGCTGCAGTGCCTTTGAGACCCAGACAGTGTAGACACGTCGCACATACAGACACACATACGTTTACAGGTGTCAGATCGGATCAGTCTAAGAATTGACAGATGCCCTGTCTTACCTCTGCTATAGTACTTAAGCATACAAACACTCGCAGACAGACACGTTGTGTCCCTTGCGACAGGAAGGACAATTGTTGAAAGAGCTGCTCCGCCCTTTTGCTGTTGTACCTGTAGTGACAGACTAAAGGGGCAAGTCAACATGGCTTTACTCTCATGTCACTGAGCAGGGCATTTTCTCCACGGTCTGTCTGACAAAAAAACCCCACATACATACTGTACATACATACATACATACATGGTTTAAGTCACAAAAGGCAACTTACATTTACTAATGGCCTTACAATGAAAGATTATTATCGGACAATGCATTGAATAAATGTTAAAAGGTACATAACACGCTTTCTGCCAATCTCACATTATTCTTAAGGACCTATAGAGTAGTGCTGCATCCTTCATATCTCTGAAGGGTCTTTAGTTTTATCAAATTTATAAATGACAGATACGCTGTACTGATTATTTCCAAAAACAGCCAAGCTCTTGGAGGCGTGCGACACACACACACACACACACACACACACACACACACACACACACACACACACACACACACACACACACACACACACACACACACACACACACACACACACACACACACACACACACACACACACACACACACACACACACACACACATACACACACACACACACACACACACACACACACACACACACACACACACACACACACACACACACAATGGATGTTTACATTATATAATCTTACGCACTGATTCCCAACAAAACACAGACACTCACCGCATGTGGTTTCGACTCATGACCAGGTACAAACAAACACACTTGCAGAACTCCGTTACTGCTTCAGGAAAACAAACTGCATCCACTGTTTCCTTAACGCTGAGTTATTTGGGAAGCTGAACAAGTTTATATTTCCTTCACAACCAAAAACACACTTCTTTAGTGACATTGATTTGGTGGTCAAAAAACAAAATCAGTGGCAAAGCTACAGCTGTGCCCATGTGGGCATGGCCACTTTGAATTTTTTAAGTCTCATCACATTATAACTTTATTTATTTACTTAAAAGAATGATTAAATACAGTTTTCAATGTACTGCTGCAAGAAACCAAGCAATGAAACCGCGCAATTCCCACAATATACAATAAAAGAGACAATTGCAGAGTTTATCCAGAATTCCCGTCGTCTCAGAGTAACATTGCAGAAGGACGTGCAAAGTTAAAAACAAACATTTCTAGTTTATAGTTATAGTAAACATTTTTAAACATATCATCTCTGACATCTCTCGCAGAAACGTCTCCAAATTTAGTTTCTTCCCCCGGCAATCATTACTATTGGTCACCCTTTACATCTCTCTGTGGGTTTTGAAATATTTAACCAATTAAAAGTATTAAAAAGAGCTTTTGACTAAACCTCATAGCTCCATTGGCTCTTCAAACTGTCAGTCAAACCTCATAACTGCTGCCTCTCTAATGAAGTGCCGCTGCCGCACGCTGATTGGAAATAGATCGCTGCTGCTTGTTTTGCAATGTTAGGGTAAATACAGCGAATAAATGTTTAAATAAATACACTTTTCTTTACTCAAGGAACACTATATATAAAGGATAATGTATTATGTGTTTGAGGAGCGGAGAGGAGTGTCTTAGACTATTGTCGCATTTGTCTTCGAGTCAATACTCTCCTAAATAGCCTATGTCAAAAAACAAAGGCAAAGCATGCATCTCTGACATTAATTCTCTGAAATCAGCTGTTCACAAGCCTCAAAAGTCCATTTGAGCTTGATTTTGGTCAAATGTTAATAATATGGTGACACGTGCAAGTGTCTGACCATAAATACATTCATACATCATGCTCTTTTGTAATTTTGAAATTGAAACTGTGCTGTGTTTATTTCTGATAATTTGGCATGCCGTTTTCATACTCGATACGATTTGCCGACCCGGTATTATGAAGCCCACCCGTTTGAACATTTCTGTCCTCGCCCCTGCTGCCGACAGCTTTTGCAGCCCGAACTGAAGCTCTTTGATAGGCATGTTCTTGCTCTCCCTCTCCCATTTCTCATCCGGGAGAAGTGCCCATAACAGAAATTCTGCCCTTTATGACGTCATAAAGGGCCATGCTCGAAATAAACTTTCCGAAGCTTATTCAAATCCTGAAGGAGTGTATTTGGCACAGAAATACTCCATCATACATAAAAACACTTTTTTTTTTTTTAATTGAGCCATGTTTAGCACGTAAATCCAACTCTTTAACTGTGTAAATAAGTGAAAAAGCATTAGCTCCTCCCCCCCCCCCAAAAAAAAAGAAAGAAAGAAAGAAGCTTTTTCCACAAGACGGTAACATGCTAAAGTTGAAAGTGTCTTAAAAGCAGTGCCATTTAAGTGTGTATGGAATCCTCCTTTCTATAAACACACTCAAAATGCGCTTCACAGTAGCTGCATCGCAGCAGCAAACCAAGATGGTCTGTGCCTGTTTGAGAGGGAGAAATTTGGCATGCCACTCTGCTGTAGGGATGATAACATTATGGTGGGTGTTGTGGGCATGAAGCCAGGGATTGAGAAAAACAGTTTGTTGCTGCAGGTGTCAGTAGCGGTGAGTTGTTTTAGAGAACAGGAGCATGTAGTTTTCCACATGACTGTGGGCTGTCAGGGATTAAGGATGGGCATAATGGAGTGTCCCAATGCCAAACTGACAAGGGGAGGCATGTTAGGTAGTAGGGGTAACCAAAACCATTTATTTATTTATTTATTTATTTATTTATTTAAGAAAGGGGGAACAATGCATATTAATGAACATTAAGACAAATATACCAGATTACCACAAATATACCACAAATATACCAGAATTATACCAGATTATAGCCTTAGGCTAATTTACATCTGCAGATCCCTGGCAGGTAGATGTTATACATAAAAGAAAGAAAAAAGGAAAAAACGATATATAACACAATAAGACAAAGACAGACACGCTAATACAACAATCAATATTAAAATACAGAATAGAACAGCGACGAATTAATTAGAGAAAGACGTACGTTTTTAAATCAGCATTTTTGATACCATTAAAATTTCAGAATTATTGTCACAAATTTCAATACATAAAAAAAGAAAACTGAAAGCTTATTGAAGACGAGTAAACGTTCAATGATACGGTAAGAACAAAGAAGCTAATTACAAGATAGAACAAAGAAATAATAGCCTATATCACTTGTATAAATTGTACAAAAAGTATAAAAACATGCATATATTCACTGTGTAAATTAAATACAAGTTTATTCTTATTAAAGTGAGACAAAAGTGATTCAGTCAAGAGGATTGAGAGATTTTCTCTTTTTTTGATAACAGCAGGTTTATTATGCTCCTGCCACTTTAAGACAGAACGTTACGCATTCATTTTCTTTCTCAGCTGTTCACTTAAGACATTAATGACTGTGTTTTTTGAGGATACTTGCAAAGACAGAGATTTTTTTAACAAGTAACCGTTTTAACCGTTTTTTAACCAATGAAGCCCAATTAGGCAGCAAAAAACTCACTCACAGCAGCTTCACTCACACATCTTTCAGACTGTAATCAGAAACCATCTCTCAGACCGCACACACGAATTAGTTCTCTTTATAGTATTGGACTTTAACGGTTTAAAATCACTTGTTTTTGAACTGCTATGCTTATAAACTAGGGGTGTGACAAGATTTCTTGTTGAGTTAAAAAGCTGTCTTGCCTCATATCTGATGGAGTGTGAAGGTGGTGAAGTTAGGATAGAATATGCCAATGCTACGTTTACATTAGTTTTGCGTTATATAGAAATAAAAACTATTTAATTCAGGTGGATAATCATAACAGTCATAAATAGTAAATCATAAATAGTAAAGCGCTCGCATTGAGCGTGTGTTACATGTTAGTGGATTAGACTATGGCGGAGGATTCATTGCGTGGCAGAAGCGGCAGACGTATATTTTTTAAAATGCACGTTCATTACCACCGCTCCCTATTCACAGAGTAGACACGATCATGAAAATTAAAGTGAAAGTAAATGGAAACGCACATTCAAATGCGATTTCAATATGTTACTGCTGTTTGAAACCGGCTTCCTGGGTCGTACGGATATCTCGATAGCCAATATGTCATCTAGTTACTGTTACCATCTCTTAGCTCTGTATCTGTATGCTTGAAGAAAAATTTGGTCTCTATTTGCACTTTAGATATTGAGTACTTTAATAATGGTTATTGTTTCCAATTGATATCTATGATCCGTTTGTGGGAAGGAGTTCAGTTAGGAGGTCAAAAGAAGCTCATGTGCGCTGAAGTCTGAAAAGACAATCATACAGGAGAGAAGCCAGTCAGTTGAGTTTTTGGCAAAACCTTTACAGTGCTTGAGTTTTGTTGTATTTTACTGTATATGATAATTCATACTCAGAAGGTAGAAATGAAATGACATTCATTACAAGTTGATTAGTTAAAACTAGTGATGGGGAGTCGACTCAAAGAGTCGATTCCTCGACTCTGAATAGCCCCAGTCGGGGTCGACTCTAGTACAGGAATCGACTCTCGGTGTCGACTCCGTTGCAGTGTCCGAAATCGCTAGTTTACTGATTGTTTACTGAATCTCTCATCTAAAGTACATGGCAGTTGCGTGCACTAGAAGCAAGGAGTGAATGAAATGAAGCGAGCCGCTGCCCGCGAGGTAATAGAGTGACGTAATACACCGCGTCAGAGAGCTGCCACAGAAACTTTGTCACACATTTATTTGAGTGCTTACTTTAGAAATAGAAAACAATCACACCGACTTTAGTTTTTAATTATAGGCTTCCTCCATGCTAGCTTTAGTTTAATTGATTGTATATATTATTGCAATAAATATAGATTTGGTTTCCCATGGTTAACGTCAATAAACTAACCATAAATCATAAAAATTCTGACATCAAGAAGAAACATTAATAGTGTGCATTTTTTATGTATAGGCTAGTATATTTAACTCACCTTTTAAGACAATGATCATGTGCGTTTAGCGCCATCACTCGACAATCACATCTTTTTTCTTGACTTTTCCTATGTAAAATTATTGGCAATACAGAAACATGACAGCCACTAAAGTCATCGCTAAATTGGACTAATTTGGATGGCCACGCTAAAAGTGTGCGGTTTTAATAAGAGGATTTTAGGACTTTGTGTCAGGAGGAAATAATTTAAATATGTAACAACAGCTATTTTTTTCTGATTTCTTACCCTGTTTTGATGTGAAGTAAATGGAGTCGAGGAGTCGATTCCATAGACTCCGATAGTGGGAGTCAGGAATCGGAGTCGACTGCAAAAAACCTGGAATCGAACACCCCTAGTTAAAACATTTAAAATGCACCTGCAAACATTTTTTCTACTCATGTATTTCATCAATGAGGACTTCTTAAAAATACTATGTAAAAATCTTGTCTCGTCTTGTTCTCGTGAACCCAATCTCGTGTCTCGTCTCGTGAGATTAGTGTCTCGTCACACCCCTATTATAAACGCATGCAAACAATAAGCTTTCGTGACTGTGCAGCACAGCACCGTCAGTGTCACTGCAATAGAGACGACAGTTCCAAATCTCTATTGGTTGACACATTTCTACCAGTTCATCATGTCTACTGGTATATTGCCCACCCCTATTAGGTGGTTTCATTTTTAAGCTGTTCCCAGGTGCACAGACTACAGCATAGGCTATCTCAAGCCAGACACAAAGAATCGCCACCGTGCCCTCCGGACAAGCAGATTGTCTCCGCTATTCAAAAAGAGTCTGTGCATGTCTGTTTGTGTGACAGCGCTGTCATAAATCCACATCTCCGCCAACAAAGACAGTGTATGGATCTCTCCTTGGCCAAGGTTAAGAAGACAGCAGTAGGTCTTGAGGCATGCTGGCACTGTATACATACCAGCACAGTCATTAAAACAGCATATAGCAGAAACCTTTATGATGTTTATTGAAGGTCTATTAACCGTCTGACATCCATTTCAGACACTCAATTTGCACAACAGGTATTGCTGCTTAAAGCAAATGGATGCAATCGCTTAAAATGTGAGCAAATTGCATCCTGGATTTCGCACGTTTACACATGCACAGCTGGTACGGATGGAAGTGGATGCTGTGCTGTGGTTTTTCCTAATGACAGGAAATTAAACTTCATGTCAACATACGTTCCTTACAATCAGAGAGAATTCGTAAGAATAGGAGGTATGTACATTTGGTATTTTTAGACCTCAGAAAAGGATTGTGTGTAAGAGGGTGTATGTAGGTGTACGGGTGAAATTATGCAATCATAAGGTGTCTTGAGTGAATGGGACAGTGCGTAGTGAGGATGGCAGTTACAGAATGAGATTTTGCCCATCCTATTCTTGTTGCCATGGTGATCATCTCTCTAAATCCAGCCTGCTCCTCCTAAAGTAAGGGCTGAGCGATAGGAGGTAACTATGGGGACATAAATGAGGAATCTTGAAGTCTAAGGAACAGAGTAAATAATTTTTATGTGCATTTTTAGGGCTGTCATTTTAAAATGACAATAAAAAATGCTATACAGTGGAGTTTACAAGATTTATCATGCTGAATTTTTAAGATTTTTTTTTTTTAAGAAACATTGTATTTTCCTGTTATAGGACGGCTTCAAACTTAAAATCAAGTACCCTATTTTTGTGAACGTGTCTTTTGTGACCAGCTCTTTGTTTATCGTGGACACATTGAGACTGACAGATTGACTTTTTATCTATTGAATACTTTAACTGCAATAATACATTTTTCTTATCTTTATGTAAAGGATTTATTAGCAAATATAGATTCAAGTTCAAGTGAGCTTTATTATCATTCTTCTATATGTAGAGATATGGGAATTAAATGTTGTGCCTCACAGGAACAGGCTACATATACACATATAAAAACAAAGGCATGCGGTATATAAACATATAACATACATTTACAGCTAACCTATTTATAAGGAGTAATCTTACTATGCATATACTTTACATAAAAGTTTGACATAGTTAAATGTACACATGAAACAACACATAGTGCAGTGATGCAGAAGACAAGATGAGAGAAAAGTGTTTAAAGTGACCGGACAACAGGGAGAGATGAGACTGTTAACAAAGGTTTGTAAGATCCACTTACCCACCTATGATTTCGCTCACCTACTATTACACTACATACACTGTTCACAATTGTAAACAATTTTTGAAATGAATAGTCATTGGGGGACAATAGCAGCAAGAGGTTATGTGTGTGGTGGAATGGGGTTGGAGTGTTAATGTTTCTTGTTGAGGATGTAGAGGTTTCAGGGCTCTTGCAGCCTGTGGAAAGAAGCTGTTGAGCAGTCTGGCATACCGTGCTCTGATGCTCCGGTACCGTCTTTCTCAAGGCAGGAGCTGGAAGAGACTGTGGGAGTGATAGGTGGGGTCCTTCACAATGCTGGTGGCTTTGCATGGAGCATCATGCAAGGAAAATGTCCAGGATGGAGGGGACATTAATGATCTTGCAGCTGTGTACACTGTACGCTGCAGTTCCCATACCAGACAGTGATGCAGCTGATCAGCAGTGCCCCTGTAAAATGTGTTGAGGATGGGTGGAGGGAGACTTGCTCTTTTAAGATGGCGTAGTGTCACGATTCATTAGTGTGAGTGATCATGAATACCATGAGAGGGCACTCCACCCCGGACTGACACTCTATCATAAACTACATTACCCATAATCCTTTGCCCGGACTCATTTGCACTCACTGTTTACACCTGTGTCTCATTATCCTGTGTTTTCCTCACCCTATATAAGCATAAGCCTGGTTATCTCTGTCATTCATTGCAAAGTCTTGTTTAGTTTCACAACTGCATTTCTGAGCGGTTCCCTGGCTTCATGGTTCTTGGTCTTGGATTTCTTGCCTTCTCTGTGGATTGCCCTTTTGCCTGTCACCTTCTATTCTGGTTGCTTTATTGAACTGATTACCTGTTATGACCTCTTGCCTGTTTTTGGACTACGTTTGTGGATTACCCTTTCATTTAATAAACACTGCATTTGGATCTCCTACCTTCTGTCTCATAGCAGTAGTGATGGCGAAGTGAAGCTTTCTGAACCAGAGTGAAGCTTTCAGTACAGTTGTATCAAAAAAAGGTTCATTACTCGAAGCTTTTCAAGTCAGAGCTCAACGAGGACCTCTGCTGGTGAAAGTGAGGGAAAGCGCTGTATCGCAAAATGTTTTGCAACCGACGCATTATCTAGAAGCAAAAAGTTAATTAATGGATTGATTAATAAATTAATCAATATATTATATATGACACAATCTGTTCCATTGCATACTCCTAGTAACTTAAACCAATAAAGATATGATTTTGTATTGTGAATGTGAACATTTTTCCTGTTTGTAAACAAATGAAACTCACGAATAAAGGAAGTATGCTAAATAAATGCATGCACACAAGGAAAAACACACACACTTTCACATGATTATAGAAGGATAAGCCTATACTTGTCTCTAATGTATGAAGTCATAGGCTAGTGCGGATTAAATAAATAAATAAATAAATATATGTGGCAGAACAAAAGCCAAATAAATGATCAACCTTATTGGGCGAAATCAAATGAAAGTGTTCCCACATTTCAGAACGCCCTCTCTTTGCAACAGGGTCCATAACAAACTCGCGCAATACAAAAGAAATAGTTTCATTTTTTTGACACACGCTTCGGAGCTTTGGTGTCACTGTTAACATCACTACATAGCAGTTCGTTACATGTTGTGTCTTCTTGGAGACTGATCTTGTGTTGCTGCCCATAGTCAGTGGGAGGTGATCAACAGAGTTTCTCCTGAAGTCCATCACAACCTTGTTTATCTTTCCCATATTAAGGGAGAGGTTGTTTGTACCACACGTTACATTGTTGTTGCAGATGAGGCCAATAAAAGCCATTTATTGTACATCGGTCAATAGTATTGTTTAGAATAAAATAGTGTAAAAGTATACTATTTTGAATAAATAACATTTACATTTACAAACATTTTAAAAATCTATGTTAAAGGGTAAATAACACACAGTTTCTGCCAGTCTCATGTCAATCTTGAGTACATATAGAGTACTGCATCCTTCATATCGCCAAAGAATCTTCATTTATAAAAGACAGACGCTGTACCAGTTCTTTCCAAGAACAGCCGAACTCATGGAAGCATGCAGTGGGAGGAGCTTAAGAGTCACGAACACCCATGACACACAAAAACAACAATACATCATGGCATCATCTCTGGATAACTTTCGATTCACTATACACACAACGATTGCCAACAAAACAGACATTTGATGCAGTTTTGCTCACCGCATGCGGTTTCAACCGGGAACAAACAAACACGCTTGCAGAACTCCGTTGCTGCTCCGGAAAAACAAACTGCATCCACTGTTTCCTTAACTCTGAGTTATTTGGGAAATCGACCAAAAACACACTTCTTTAGTGACATTGTTTCGTGGTCTAAAAACAAAATGATAGCGCTGCCGATAGTTTCCATGGCTCTTGCTCTTGCTCTTGCTCTTGCTCTTGCTCTTGCTCTTGCTCTTGCTCTTGCTCTTGCTCTTGCTCTTGCTCTTGCTCTTGCTCTTGCTCTTGCTCTTGCTCTTGCTCTTGCTCTTGCTCTTGCTGATGTGTGCACGCACTTATCCGGGAGAATTTCCCATAAAAGCAATTCCACCCTTTATAATATCATACAGGGCCATTCTCAAAAAAACTTTCCGAAACTAGTTTGAATCCTGGAGGAGTGTATTTGGCACAGAAATACTCATATGTCCAACTAGTTATTGAAAATTTGGCCATGTTTAGCATAAGAATCCAACTCTTTAAAATGTGATTTCTACTGAATGACACTGTTACGTTTGTATAATGATTACAGCCAAATATCTGTCGCAAGAACTATTAACCCAAAACAAACACTATAAACAGTGGCTTTACTATAGTAACCAAATCAAACACAGAACCATGTTTCGCATGCCTGTAGATCAACAATACATAAAAGCTATAATCAAAGAATAATTTAACTAATTCCAAGTTCGCTGTTGAGATTTATGTTAGGTGTTTGTCAGATAATGTTAAGTATGAATGAGCATTTAACAAACTGGTTTGCAGAGCCAAACAGCGTTGTCATTTGTTTACGTCTATGCTACAGCGTACAATTAACAATACAAACTATTACAGCAAAACACACAGACAAAAAATAAATCATACTTACAAGGTTGTGGCCCATTTTTAAAGTTGGAACTGCTCCATCTTTTAGGACAAGCCATAGTGTGAATCCTGCATTGAACTCGCGAAGATCGTGGAAGCTTTCCTCTGTAATATGTGCAGCACAGATAGCGAGATTTGGGTAATAATTATGAGGGGCCGAGTTAAAAATAAATACATTTTAACTAGGGCTGGGACTTTAGCGCGTTAATTAAGATTAATTAACTACGGGACTTTAACGCGTTAATTAATTACGCAAAAAAATAACTAACATAATTTTAACCACACTTATTTTTGCACCGCGGAACGTTTTTCAATGAATGAGTTTCGACGGACCGATTATACTGGAACACCAACTAGCGCTCACCTCACGAGTCACGACAACAACAAACCATAGTGAACATGTACGAAGAAGCTGATGAGGCCGCTTTGCTTAGCCCCGTGGATGGGAAATTTTGTTTAAAATACCGAAAGGATGGAAGCGTCGACAAGAGCATGGTTGTGTGCAAGCTATACAACAAGGAATTTGCGTATCACCGCAGCACATCGAGCCTCAAATATCACAAATATGCTTTTGCTACACTTAATGGCAAACATTGCGCTGGTCTGCTGGACTGAAATAAATAAAAATATTTTGTTGATTAAGCTTATCTATTGAGTCATTATTCAATGGTATGCTAAAAATCCATGTGAAAAATTACTTCTCATTGTTCCAGATCAAATATTTATATGCAATTAAAATGCAATTAATTTCGATTAATTAATTACAAAGCCTCTAATTAATTAGATTAATTTTTTTAATTGAGTCCCGGCCCTAATTTTAACCATTGATCCCTAACTCCCCCATCCCTAGGAAGGCTAAACAAAGTGGACCTGCAATCCGGATGAAAATAACAGCATTTCATTGGCATTGCGGCAACAACACTCCAGACTACTAACTATACCACAGCAACTCTTCTGCTCAGCAATAAAAAATGGCCTCGCCCTCCTTATTTAACATTCTCGGAGGAGGGGTTTATGTAAATATTGGGGATGTCAGCAACCCTGGAGGAATGTATTTAGTCCCTACTAGCTGTTTGCTGTAGTTCGTAGAAAAAAAAGAAAAAAGAAAAAAAAAAGCAAATATCTCCCTTTGCTTTAAACTTTGAACATTGTAACTTTGCAGATGTTGTTTATGTTCAAACAACAACATTACACACTAGTTAAAGTTAGAAAAGTAAAATCGGTTTTACCACCGCTTTAATAGTGTAAATAATTCAGAATGCATGAAATGGCATTAGACTCCCTTAGCTCACCCAAAAATGAAGTGATGTCATTAATGACTCACGATTAGACTCAAAGATTAGACTCAATGATTAGAATCTCTTGAAGCATCGAAAATACATTTTGGTCCAAAAATATCAAAAACTACAACTTTATTCAGCATCAGTCTTCTCTTCCGCGTTTGTTTTCAAACCTCAAATAAAGATTCAAACAGCCATGAATCAGTGAATTGATCAATGATTCGGATCGCCAATGTCTAGTCATCTTAGCAGTTTGGATCGCGTGTCAAACTGCCAAACTGCTGAAATCACGTGACATTGGCGATCCGACTACTTTGATGATGTTTTTATTCCCTTTCTGGACATGGACAGTATAGTGTGCATAGACTGCATATGCTCTGGGACTAAAATATAAAATATCTTAAACTGTGTTCTGAAGATGAACAGAGGTCTTACAGGTGTGGAGCAACATTAGGGTGAGTCATTAATGACATCAATTTCATTTTTGGGTGAACTAACCCTTTAATGTTAAGTTCATTTAGTCATCACAACATTAAAATTCATGAATAATATATGAAAAATACCCTTGCATCTCCTCTTATGCCATTTTGTAAAGGTGATGGGTCCCATGTTACAGATTTTGATTCCCTCTGTATCTGTCAGTCACATTGCTGACACCCAACAAACACTGGAGGAGAAAGATGCAGATCACGACCCCTGTCTGTCGAACCTCCATCACCATAACAGACGTATACTGCTCTGTCTCTCCACATCACGCTGTAGCTTAACAGTATGTAGCTGGAGGAGAGAGAAGGACCCCTGTCTATGCCACGGCTGTCACCACTATAGGCGTCTAAGCCTGTGCCTGAGTGCCGTCAACAGCACAGTTGGCCTGCTGGGTAGTCAGAGGGTACAAAGGAATAAGACTCCTGCCAGTACAGTCAATGCCTTATGGGTGTCCACAGTGTAGTCCATGCTGAATTAACACCTACTGATGGCAAGGCAGCTTGTAATGTTTAGATAGAAAGATACTGTAGCCGAGTGTATCAGAACAGCAGATACACTGCCTTTTTACACTGCTATATTTATAAGGATGAACTATTTTGCTCTATTTCTTAACTAAAGTAATGAAGGTATATTATTCATTCTCTGTAAATGAGTGGGCAGTAGTGGTCTTGTAAAATTTCTCGCTTACACCATTGTGTCCCGGGGAGATCTCAAAGCTTCTTTTATGTATTTAATGAAATTTTAACTGTGAATAATCTTGAGGTTTAAACTGACTGTCTGAATGTCAGTAGAGACATATTTCATATTTCAAAAGCCTAATGGAGTAAGAATATGGATGGAAATATTCAGATTAGGTTGGTTTCAGCTGGACAACATTAAATATAAGATGTCTCTATAGGGGACTGTCATGAATTATTCGAAGCATTATGTAAAGCCTATCATTTTGAACGGCTTTGCGTGGCAAGAATCCCACTCTTGGGTTTTGTAATGTATTGTTAAAGAGGATATTTTTATGAGGAAAACCCTATTTCAGTGGTAATAAAACTATGATCCCAGCCAGTGCTGGACTTCTCAGGCCATCAAACCTTTTAGGGATGTGAATCTTTCATTAAGGACATTTGGATGTGTGTTTGGATGTCAAGATGTTAGTTTTGGGATATTGGTGTTTAAGTCTGGAATATGTATTGTAGTGTTGGTGCGCATGTTGGGTAACAATCATACTCATATGAGACAATTGAGAGCATAAACTGCCATTCAAAAGTTTGGGGTCATTTAAAAGAAAAAAAGAAGGAGAAATGAATACTTTTATTTAGTAAGGATGTATTCAATTGAACAAAAGTAACTTTAAATTTAAGTATATTAAATTTGTATTAACTTTATATTCATCATAAAATCCTGAGACAAAAAAAAAAAAAAAAAAATCACGTTTCCATGAAAATTTGGAACATAACAGTCTTCAAAATTGATAATAATAATAATAATAATAATAATAATAATAATAATAATAATAATAAATGTTTCTTTAAGCAGCAAATTAGCATATTAAAATGATTTCTGAAGGATCATGTGGTACTGAAGACTGGAGTAAATATGCTGAACTTTGGAATAAATCACAGGAATAAATTACATTTTAAATAATGAAATAAAGTTCGTTTTTTTTTTTAAATGTAATAATATTTCACAATTATACTGTTTTTACTGTTTTTCGATCAAATGAATGCAGCCTTTGTGAAACAAAACAAAACTAAACTAAAAATCGTATCAACCACAAACTTTTGAACTATAATGTATGTAACAATACAATTCTAACATGTCATTTTTTTGTAAAGATGTCCTTTCTCCTTAGGCCATGTCTACACTAATAGGTTTTCATTTGAAAACGTATATTTTTCTCTCCGCTTTGGCCTTCCGTCCACACTGAGACAGCGTTTTAAGTCAATGAAAATGTATCGTTTTGAAAAACGGATACATTTGAAAACGCCGCCTTCGCGTCGTAGTGTGGACTGTGAAAACGGAGGCTTTTTAATACGATGACGCATTTTTAGCCATGTGATGCAGTCATGACCAATTCAGCCAAGATGGTGAACGATATTGTACAGTAGTTGTTTTGTATACTTTCTGTTTTGACAGCCTTGTTAAATATTAATGTCAGTTTGTACATACTGTTAAAAAACTCAATGCCTTTTCTCGACATTGCCTCAAAATTTCAAAGAGTAAATAAACGAGTAGCGGAAATGACGCAAGTCGAAGCGTCTTGGATTTGCTCATGCGCAGTACGGGGATGAAAGCGTTTTCAGATGTCTCAGTGTAGATTAACATTTTTTGGAAAACGATTGAAAATGATAGTGTGGACGCGGAGCGTTTTTAGACGAAAACACAGTTTTTAAATTTATCCGGATTAGTGTAGCCTTAGTTTCTCTCTAGCTCACAGTCAAACACAGACATCCCCAAAGATCGTTTCCTCACTGTCTTTATACTATATTTCCCGCCATGTGTTTAAATTCCTCTATCCTTTCCATGACTAACACCCGTCCCAAATCTGTCTCTCTCCCACAGGTCCTCCAAGGCCCATCCCGGCCCAGTCGTTCACATTAGTGACAATCCTATGGATGAGGGCAAGGTATGGAGATGCCTGCACAACTACATGAAAACAAACCAGCACTCCCCACCATGAATAATTCATTTCCCTCGCATCGCACACCGCTTTTGTTTCTTTCCATTGTGAACTCATAAGACATTGCTTTCCTACAGTGCAGCACAGTTCAGTAATTGGGTCTAATCTCACACAGCTTGTTAGCAAATTATGTTGTTTTTGAAAACAAATGATCGAGGAGATATGGAAGAGATGAACAAATGCTCCAGCTACTTCCAAATGCATCTTTTTAGGCATTCATTTCACCTTCGCTAATTGCTAGTGCACAGTCAGAGGGGAGCAGAGAGACCGGCGAACACCTGCTGAGGTTTTGCCTTCATATGGATGACAAACTGTCTGTCTCTTTCTCTAGCAGCTGGGAGCTCCTCATAGGTGCCTTTAAAGTGATGATCCACTCTCACTCACACTCTCTCTCCCATCTTACTTCTGACCCTGAACGGGGCATTGATCCATAACAGGTCCGCTCAGTTCTTAATGGGTCTTGAAGTCCTTAGAGACATTGTCCCTCCCTCTTGGCTGACAGAACTCTGACACTTTATCAATTTATATACTATCACTGAATCTCTAAGAAGAACAAAGAGGTTTAGAAACTCGGATGACAGGAGACTTGGTGTAATTTCTAAAATAATTTCCTGGTCATTCTTTTCATTGCATTTACAATAACTGCGGAATGCCAAAGCACTATAAAAGTTAGTATATCAAGTCATACAGTAACTTTTTGTATAGGATATAATATAAATCAGAAAGCAAGACATTCCACAGGCAAATAAAAGTCATACAGGTTTGGAACGACATGACAGTGAGTAAATGATAGAATTTTCATTGCCGGGTGAGGTATTTCTTTAATAATAAATGTAGAGTTGATTTATAGAGATCACAACAACTTGCTTTGCACATTTCTTTTATGTTTAGATCGGAATGTTTTGTCTGATTTATTGATTTTCTTTGAGAATTGGATTACCAGTCAGACAAAAGGACTTGCGTTGAGAAGCTATTTAATATTTACTTTGCTGAAACACATTTCTTTTTAGATTTACATCGCCACCTGCATGAACTCTCATCAGTTTACAGGTCAGGTTTACAGACTGACGGTGTATTTTCCTTCTTTTCTTGTCCCCCCCCACATCTTTTCTTCTCGCTTTAGCTCATAATAGGATTTGAGTCTGGGATCGTGGTGCTGTGGGATTTGAAATCAAAGAGAGCTGACTCCCGGTACACTTATGATGAGGTATGTATTGTTACAATGTTGTATTCCAGGCTCCTGTCGCCTGCAGTGGCAAAAACGCTTAGAATATGGAAATGCGTCGCTCAAATATTCATGAGATGTTTTGATTTTAATAAAGGATGCTGATTAGATCTCTTTAAGTAGGAATATAGTTCATCAGCTTGATGCTGCAGTGTCAAAAGAATCTGTATTTTAGGAGAGACTGGTTTTAGGGAATGTGTGGTGGTGTGTAGTGTGTTTGGATGCTAAATTCCTCCTTTTCTCAATGTCAATCATTCATTCATATTGACATTTTCTTTAGAAATGTTCTAAAAAGTGGAGGGACACATTATAAACCTTATCAGCATGACTCATGAATATTAATCACGTTATAGAATGTTCCTCCACTGATTTACTGAAAGGCAAAGTCAGCCACAACAACCATTTTAGGATTACAGTTTGAATGTTTGTTCTGTCCACGGATCTTGCTTCATCTTAAACATACTCTAGTATTATACTGTATACTCTATTATGTTATAAAAAATTAATTTCTGGTTTATAAATGGACACTACCGTTCAAAAGTTTGTGGTTGGTGATGTTTTTGAAATGTTTTTGAAATAAGTTTTTTTATCCTCACCAAGGCCACATTTATTTGATAAATAATATAATAAAAAAGTTATATTGTAAAATATTATTACAATTAAAAATCTACAATTTAAAAACATAATGTCGGTAACACATTACAATAAGGTTTCATTAGCTGACATTAGTCAACTACATTAGTTAAAATGAACTAATAATAAACTGCACTTTAACAGTATTTATTCATCTTTGTTAATGTTTATTTCACAACTTGTTTTTGCTAACATTCGTTAATGCATTGTAAACTAACATGAACAAACAATGAACAGCTGTATTTTTATTAACTAACATTAACAATTTAGCAAATACAGTAACACATGTTTTTTCATGGTTAGTTCATGTTGTCTTTACTCTCTCTTTTGATCAAATTAATACGTTATTGCTGAATCAAAAGTATGCATTTCTTTTAAAAAACAACAACAACTGAGCCTCAAACTTATGAATGGTTGTCTAATAGAGAATGTGTAGCTTTTTTATTTTTGTTAGATTTATAAGTTTGTTATACAATATTTTTTTACTCAAGATGCAAATTATGAATGCATTTTTTAAAATATGTTGTATTATCTCTATACAAATAAACTATAATAATTATTAATAATAATAATCATAATAATAATATCCTAAAAGTGGAAGAACTTTGAGGAATTTTGAGAAATTTTAAGGATTGTTGTTCCTCGCCTCTGAATTTTTTCATTCATTCATTTACTCGATATCTCTTGAATTAGTCGTGAACACTTTATTTCAGCTTTTCAAATTATTTTTATTTATTTATTTATTTATTCCGGAGATATTCTTTTTGCCTGCATGTCCTGGGAATTATTACCATGCATCTGAAAAAGCCCCCGTAGAACAGTTAATCTGCCATTCCAGTTTAAGCTGGTTCGATGGCTTTTGTCAACAGTGGCAGCCAGCGTACATTAGTTATTATGATGAGCATTATGTGCCCAAAGCAAAGTGCAAAGAAATTATAACCGACACTCTGTGCTTTTTTCCCAGACATACAAGCACACATACAAACGTCAAACCCATCTCTTTTTGTAACTCCCTCATTGGTGTGTTAGCGTTTATGTGTGCGTGTGTGTGCGAGTGAGAGTTAATTTCTCGGAGGACAACTCATCTGCACCCTGATGAATGACTGTGCCTGGCTGGATGTCTGATTTATTCCTGCCTTCATTTAACTTGATTGATTAGTACAGCAGAGATAAATGTCCTACAATTCACTACTCCGTAGGGGTAGTAAGGTGTCATTTCAGCTCAGCGCAGAGTCTTGGCTGTACCACGAAACACTATTGCTTGTCTGTCAGACCCCCCATAGTGCTTTACTGTTTATAATAATGGAGGAGAGTCCAGGGCAAGGTTCCAGACAGGTTGATCAGACTGTCTTTAGTTATGCAGATGTTGCCTGAGAACCTTTTTATCTTTGAAGAGGTCACAGAAGTGCAATAGACAGCAGAATTAACATCATATCAGATCATGGGAAGCTATTAGTGCTGAAGGGGTCACTGAGGTGCAGTGAGCAGCAGAATTAGCACAGCGGCGAGGAGCTATGCTGTTATAGATGGATGGAAATGCTGAAATAAGCAAAAGCACCAGTGCAAGTAGCATAAAGGGTGTATGGACAGACAGTTTATCTCTATTTTTCTGTGTATAAAAGACTTTCTCCGTCTTTCTTTCCGCTATCCTTCGCCTTCTCCTCTATCATTTATGCAGTTTTGTGTGCGTTGAGTAAAATATACAGCAAGTATCAAAAAAAATTTTTTTGTACATTTTCTTCTTGCTAATTTCACATTTTAAAGCTGCACTATGTCATTTTCTGTCCGCTAGAGGCCACCTATTCAAAACAAAGGCGTAGTTTGATGACGCCAAGCTTGAGCTGAGAATCTTGAGACATGTGGTCTTCACCTCACAACCAGTGGAAAAAAATAGGATAGGACTCGAGCAGAAATCATGTTGATTGATGCGGTTATTAACGTTACTGTAGTATGATGCAGTACAGGACCGAGTGTTGTGGAGCTGAGCAAGGCCGCTTGAGCGATTATTGCGCAACACACGGCTCACGAGCAACGGGACTTTTATTATGATGTATAGATATACTTTTTATTAAATAAAGCTGCGTTACCTCATACTCCTGATCGGTCATAAGTATGAGGTAACGCAACTCTGTTTATCATATGAGATACATTTAAGTGTGTTTAAAATTATGTTTTGACGTTGCTCTGTGACGTTGCTCTGTGCTCTGTGCACACTGCTAAGAGTAAAGCGTTCTTGGCATATAAAACCCGAAACCGAGGTTAACGCAGAGGGCGCTAAGGTGTTCTGTGTGGTTGCTAGGGTATTATTGCTTATTGGTCGAAGTCAAACAAGACCTATGATGTCTATGATTGTGTCTATGGTGCTTTATTGTTGTGAGAGGTTGCCTGGGTATTCCTATGTGGTTGCTGAAGTGTTCTTAGTGATTTTAGTGCATTGCTGTGTGGTTGCTTGGGTTGTTGGTTAGGGTATTAGGGTATTTTTTACTGGACCAAGTATAAAGAGCCCAGCCCCATGTATCTGTGATATTTTAGTATTGTGAAAGGTTGCCAGGGCATTGCTATTTGGTTACTGAGGTGTTCTGAGTTCATTTTAGGGCCAAAGACACACTGATGTGTATGGTGATAAATAAAGGCTTATTTATCATTAAACAAATAATAAGCTGACTTCAGGTAACTATTATCTAAGCAGGTTAGAAAAGCATATGCTGCATGTATAAACTAATGCCAAGGTCTCTAGTAAGAGATTTGGTAAGTTTATATTTACATTTCACACAGTTGGGTGATCAGTCCTGGCAGTATAGGCAAGATGGATTATTAACACACCACTGGTTATGCGGGTAGCGTGCAGTGGGAAGGGTGCAGAGTTGTGATCCAGTAGTCGTTGTCATGCTGGTCTGAAGGATGCAGAACTTTGATTGTGCCACAGGGGTCATTAAAAAGTGGACAAGGAAGGCAGCTGTGCCAGTCAAATCTTCACAGGGTCCATTGCAGGCTGGCTGTGTCACTGAGGAGCAGTGTGGGACAGGCAATGTATGCCGATGCAGAGGTCCTTTGTGGACTGGGCTGTGCTGCTGGAGGAGTCATAAGGATCAGATAAGATCTCTCAATGAGAGAGCCCTTTTGCAGCTAGAGTGCAGCCGAAAGCAATATAAAAGGTTTTGCTCGCAAAAGCTTAACCTCAACTGTCATGTAGTGTCTTTCCTCGTCAGGTCAGAAGCTCAGGACGTGGTGTGTCTGTTAGTGTCTCCTTCCCTGTTGAGTTGAAAATGCAGAACAAGGGTGTGTCTAATAGGGGGGAACTATTTATCCCTTTCTGATGATGAGATTAATAAATTTTGCGCCTTTCTGATCCTGGAGTGTGATTGGCCACTGGTGTCCGAAGTAGCCACAATGTTGCCCACCCTAGTGGGAAACTCATTAGCATAGCATAAAGTGGCATGTTAAAACAGTGTCTTTAATATTTTACCCATGCATTATTTCTTTACCAAACCTATTTTAAAATATAGCAGCAGCAGATATTTGTAAACCAGCAGCCATATCACCCTGTAGCCCAAGACTGGTTTCCTACTGAAGCTAAGCAGGGCTGAGCCTGGTCAGTACCTGGATGGGAGACCAACTGGGAAAAGGTGGAGGTGTAAGTGAGGCCAGCAAGGCGCTCACCCTGTGGTCTGTGTGGGTCCTAACACCCTAGTATAGTGATGGGGACACTGTACTGTCAAAGAGCACCGTCTTTCGGATGAGATGTTAAACCGAGGTCCCGACTCTCTGTGGTCGTTAAAAATCCCAGGATGTCCTTCGATAAAGAGTAGGGGTGTAACCCTGGCATCCTGGCTTCATCACTCGGTCTCCTCTCCATCAATCAGCTGGTGTGTGGTTAGCGTTCTGACCCAATATGGCTGCCGTCGCATCATCCAGGTTGGGGCTGCACATTGGTGGTGGTTGAGGAGATTCCTTCTATATAAAGGGCTTTGAGTGCCTAGAAAAACGCTATATAAAAATGCAACAAATTATTATTATTATTTTATATAAAAGGCATCGCAGGGAGCAGACGGATACCAAACATGACAAGAAACGGTTAAATCATCGCCAACACATTCATTGTTAATGGATCTGTCCCGTGGACTGTTAAGTTTACAGTCAATAACCATTAACATAAACTGTGCTTTGTGTGAAGATGAAGTGGATGAGTTGCAGTTTATGTACTTTAAAGGGCTCCAAACGTGTATGAATGGCTTTAGATAGATCTCTGTGTTCTTAGGAATGAGTTTGGTGGTTAAAGTCAATTTGTAGACCAATGGGAAGTCCTCTCCTTGGTGGTGGTGGGTGCAGAAGGTCCCCTTTCCTGCCCTGTCAGAGGTGTATGGCAGTTGTCTTAACATCTTATCTGATGTTGCAGAACATTTGTTTATGTTCATTCACCAAGGGTCCAATCACAGTTGGCACATCCTCTTCCAGACCAATAGAGTGTATGCCCACTCATTATGTGGGCTCAGCTAGAATATACTGTAGAGCTCTTAAAATATATAGCTGAATCAACATCCCACCCCCGGAATGCAATGGCCCCCTCAAGAATTATGAATGTGTCCTGTTGCTGACCCTGTTATTAATAGTGATGATTACCTTAACAAGCACTTGAAATTAATGTATCACTTTTAAATGTATACACATTTACAACAAACACTTGGGCTCTGTCATAATGGAAAATAGGGCCAGCTGACCTTGTTCTGGATGGCTTGACATTTGTTTCAGGAATGATGTGTTTTGTGTGTACGAGGGCAGTGACAGCAATATATTTGGACTGAAGAGGCGGGTTGTGGCTGCCTGCAGTAGAGCCATCAGACCTCTTTAGCTCTAATTGGGCCTCTGTGTGCGTGCATGTGTCAGAGGTATGACAGTGTCACAGTTCTCTGTCTCTTAGGTGTCTCTGTGGGTATCTTAAACATGTTACGAAGAGAGAGAGAAACGTAGAGGGGAGATAGAGGTCCTGGTGTCTTTAAGGTGTCATTAATAAGGCAGGCTGATTATCCTTCAGCCCTTTCTCAAGCTGACACACACACACACACACACACACACACACGCACACACACACACACACACACACACACACACACACACACGCATACAGACATCCCACATGTCCTTGTCACTTTATGAATATAATTACAACTCAGAAGCCATGGAATACTAGCGCACTGTGGGGTATACAAGGATAAAGCCAAGGAGGTCAGTGATACCTAGTGAAATTTTGATCCAGTATCAGTACATATAAGAGGTCATACTATTAGAATATCCTGTAAGTTTCAGAACTGAAATCTTACTTGTTACTCCAATAAAAGCTTTTATTTTATTGACACCAGGCCCAGCAAACGACTTTTTCAAAGTGGGGATCTATGACGTTAAAGGGCGGCAAGCACCGTCTCTGCAGAAGAAGATCAACACCTACTTCATCACTGTCTGTTTAGCCCCATTCACCGTTTTGCGCATGACATGCAATAGAATAGGTAGCCTAAGTAACATACATGGTGTTAAACCAGATTGAGCTACTAAATAATAAACATGCCGTTGAGGATGCTTCCTGGGCTTGACAGTAATGCAACATGTTAGTAACTGAGTTCATTCTAATGCCTGATCTGAAATGTAATGATTCATGTACAGTCAGATGTTCTTTGACTGTGTGTCAGTAATGGGTCCTGCACACTGTGCGATTTTTCAAAATCCTTTGCGAATGTCCCTTGTCAGACTGTACGAACATGATCGCCATGTCACACTGTAAGATCTCAGTTGACATTAATGTCAGACTGCACGAAAGTGAAGGCGCGCTAAAAACGGACACGCGCAAGAAAACTCACCCGGAGTTCATATCATCAATGAATGACGCGTTCAGTGACAGTGAGCTGCATTACACACGGGACTGAAATGCTGGCTACAAAGAAATCTCTAGCACTCGTTTTGGTCATAGTTTGTCTTGAAAAACCGAGATATTTGACGGTCGTCGTAGGAGAAGTCACACTGCAGGATTCTGTGCCAAATCTTCTGACACTGCCAGAATTTCGTCTGAGGTAAAATTTGATCGCAGCGCTCATTAATCGGCGGCCGGTGAACATGTCAAACTAACGACCAAAGACGTCAGATTTTAGCCTAGGATCAGAGGAATCTTTTAGGATTTGCTAAATTTGTCCCAGACGGCCAAATCGTGGCCAAAATCGCACAGTGTGCACCCGGCTTAAATCAGACCAGTGACTAAACGTCAACTTGCGTTGTTTCTCTTAGTAGGATGAAACGAATGTTATTTAACGGTGATTAAATTATATAAAGAAAGCTGTTAACGAAAGATCCCTTTGCAATTGTTGGAGCAGCGCGCTGAAGCTGTCAATCAAACTGCGAGAGTTTATCAGTGGCACGTTTATCAGTGACTCCCGTTTTATTAAACGATTCTCTCGAATACCATATCACATTTGCACTGTTAGTGTACAGAAATTAGTCACGAATCAGCATATTGATTCATTATTTCGGATCGCGTGTCAAAATGGCAATCTGCTGAAATCATGTGACATTGGCAATCTGAATTATGAATCAATACGCTGATTCATAACCGTTTGAATCTTTATTTGAGGATTGAAAACAAACGCGGAAGAGAAGACAATGTTGAATAAAGTCGTAGTTTTTTATATTTTTGGACCAAAATGTATTTTCATTGCTTCAAGAGATTCTAATTAATGAACTGATGTCACTTATGGACTACTTTGATGATGTTTTTATTAGCTTTCTGGACATGGACAGTAAAGTGTGCCTAAACTTGGATATGCTCTCTGACTAAATATAAAATATCTTAAACTGTGTTCGGAAGATGAACGGAGGTCTTACGGGTGAGGAACGAAATTAGGGTGAGTCGTTAATGACATACATTTTATTTTTGGGTGAACTAACCCTTTAATATAATGCCATAGATGTAAATTTAATGCAACACTTTTCATGATTAGCTAACCATGAGAGCTGTAATAGTAAAAACACGCTAAAAGAGAGTGTAATACTTAGCTATTTTAAATGGAAAGACATTAGCCAATCACAGCAGTGGGAGTTTACACTGAAGTCTGACAGCAGACATGCCCCTTAAAACAGAGAGTTCAGAGCAGAAGGCTAAAATCAGGGTAAAATAAATTATAAGTGCACCCCAGGAAACATCATAAAACAATAAAACAAGGCAGTTCATGATCCACCAACCCCCCCCCCCCCCCCCCCCCCCCCCAAAAAAAAAAAAAAAACATTCTTTGCATATACTATTCTAGCCTGACAAGCCAGACTCACTTCAAGATATTTGGTCTGGAAATTCACCATTGACAGGGCTCAATCCGAGGGGCGGGATAAACGGTGCTACAACCAACAAGAACAACATGAAGCGGAGCTCGTTGACAGATTAAACATTCGCCGTATCCGGTCGGCAAAACTCCAAACACATCTTCCCTTCTTAAGAATGACTTCAGTGCCGTTCTTTGTTCTTTTCTCAGAGAAAAGCTTAACTCCAAGTCTTCCAGAGTCGCGGTCAAGCCTATATGTAGTGTGATAATATGTATGCAGTTTCCTTCAAGATTCATTGCATGTCAGTAATTCAGCATAAATGTGCTTTTTGCTAAACTACTGTGTTTTCCCAGCCGTTCGCTCTGTGCCTTCAGAACGTATATTATGCAAGCAATATAATCCCTCATAATCATTTGGGTGTTTTGAATGTAGCTGTGCATAAGCATGTTTTTCTTTGTGCTGGTGTGTGCGCGTGTGTGTTTGTCTGGCTCCTCCTCTCTGGATGCTCCTGTAATGATGTTGCACTCGGTTCATTGATTAGTTAGGTCTGCTGAGGTTTGTCCCTACTGTCTGCCTGAGACAGAGATAGAGCCGCCATCATTATGCTAAACAAGAGGAGACTGCGCTTAATTAGAAAATAATGAGAACTCTCTTTCAGCCTTCTTTGTGCTTTCACTCGCTCTCTCTTTTCTCTCGATACATCAGTCTCATGCTGTGCATTCTCTCTCTTTCTCTTCCCCTCGAATTCAATTCTATTCCATTTATTGTGCTATATTGGCCTGACGGTTTTCCCCAGAGTTCTGCTCAAGTCTTCTGTCAATACAACAACGCTACAAAACAAAACTATAAAAAGCAACAAAGGTACTGATGTGAGGAATTATCAGAAAGTGTACAGTACACATACACGCACGCACGCACACACACACATTTCTGGTTCACTATCTTTGTGCAAACTCTCCATAGACGTAACAGTTTTTATACCGTACAAACCGTATTTTTTATCCCCCTACACGGTCCCTGCCCCTAAACCTACCCATCACAGGAAACATTCTGCACTTTTACTTTCTAAAAAAAACTCATCCTGTATGATTTATAAGCCTTTTGAAAAGTGGCTGAAAAGTGTAAGCTGGCTGGTTTCCACAATGTAGGTGATCTCAGTTTTTACTATCCTTGTGGGGACATTTGTATTACATTTACATTTATGCATTTGTCAGATGCTTTTGTCCAAAGCGACTTACATTGCATTCAAAGTACACATTTTTTACATTTTTCTCAATTCTTGCTTTCCCTGGGAATCGAACCCATGACCTTAGCGTTGCCAGTGCCATGCTCTACTGTTTGAGCTATAGGAAAGCTGGTCCCCACAATGTAATATAAACAAGGACGCACGCACGCACGCACACACACACACACATGCATACATACATACACACACACACACACATACACACACTACTATTTAAATAAATGCTGTTCTTTTGAACATTCTATTCATCAAAGAATCAAAATGTATAATGCTTTCCACAAAAAAGAAAAGAAAAAAGAAATGTATTCAGCATATTATTAGATTGGTTTCTGAAGGATGATATGACAATGAAGACTGGAGTAATGATTCTGAAAATTGAGCTTTGCCATCACAGGAATAAATCACTTTGATAACACTTTATAGTAATGTTATAAGTTACGTTATAAGTTATTTGTTAATGATAAGGAATGATTAATAAGAGATATGCTAACATTTTATTATTGTTTTGTTAATTCAGTTATGTAATTTATAAATGATTAGTTAATGCATTCATGAATTATTATTTAATTAGTGCTATATACGAGATATATCCATATGTATCCGTGACTGGTATACAAATACACGTCATTTGTAACAGGTGAGAAAGATCTACAAATGATGTGTAACACATTTACAAGTGATGAGTTGTTTACACTTTAGATGAGGGGATGCAGAAAACTTTGTAAATGATAAATTATTTATTCATGCATTTACACATCAATGCTGTGCACCTGATGTGAGCTTTAGTGGAAGATAGAACCGGTTCTGAGGTTCACGTTATCATTAGATCCCACACACTCCTCACAGAACACAAGTCTGTGCTGAGGGCTGAAAGGATTTAACATGGCCTAACTGGAGTCACCTTCATAAATTATTATCAAAAAATCAAATCAATAAATAAATGATTCTTTAGCTGCTTTAGTGCAACTGTGCTTTTGAACACAGACCAGCTTACAACTTAATGATACATCAATTCATTATATTACTGATCATTTATGAATGGTTTGTTCATCATTTTTTTCATGATTAACCATTGTTTATTGAGATGATGCTAAAACTATTTTGATAAATATTAAAATGATTTATACGTGATCAGTAATGCATCAACCAATAACTTATCAACCATCTACTATTTCTCTGATTCATTTCATGATTTAGTCATGTTTTAAGTTAACTTACAACACATTTGTAAATTGTTAGCATACCTCTTACTAATAATTTATAAATATAAAGTCATGTTTTGTAAATGATTAGTTCATCATTAACTAATAATTTATAAATGACTTATAGCTGAATTTAACAAAACAGTGCAAAGGCCAACAAATGAATAGTTTATCATTAGCCAATAACTTTTTAAAAGTTTTTAAACAGTAAGTTTATATTTTTAAAGAAGTCTCTTCTGTTCACCAATGCTGCATTTATGTTATTAGAAAATAATAATAATAATAATGATAATGATAATAAAATAAAATAAAATAAAATAAAATAACAAAAATACTGTAATATTGTGAAATATTATTAAAATATAAAATAACAGTTTTCTATTTGAATATATTTTAAAATGTAATTTATTCCTGTGATGGCAAAACTGAATTTTGAGCATCATTACTCCAGTCTTCAGTGTCACATGATCCTTCAGAAATCATTCTAAAGATGGTTTACTGCTTAAGAAAAACATTTATGATTATTATCAATGTTGAAACAGTTGTGTAAATATTTTTATTTTTTTTTAGGATTATTTGTTGAAAAGTTCAAAAGGACAGTATTAAATAAATAAAAAGGTTTTGCAACATTGTACTACCATTTAAATGTTTTGGGCCGGTAAGAATTGTATTTATTTATTATTTTTTTTGGGAAAGAACTTTAAAAAAATAATACATTTATTTTATTTATTTTACAATAATAATAATAATAATAATAATAATAATAATAATAATAATAATAATAATAATAATAATAAATGTTTCTTGATCAGCAAAATCGGCATATTAAAATAATAATTTCTGAAGGATTGTGTGATTCTAAAGACTGGAGTAAGGAAAATTCAGCTTTCAAACACAGAAATATAGCATTTTAAAATATATTAAAATAAAGTTATTTTAAAATGTAAAAATATTTCACAATAATACTGTTTTTGCTGTCTTTTGGATCAAATGCAGCCTTGGTGAGCAAAAGAGACTTCTTTAAAAACATTAAAAAATATTACCGTTCTAAAACTTTTGACTGGTAGTGCATATGCAACCTTTGACTTTTCTCAAAAACGTTAAAACTATTACCAACTCTAAACTTTTAAAACGGTAGCATATATGTGAAATATATTTAAAAATAACTGACTATTCTACAGCACAGTTCTGGTTATAAATAGCTAGCAGAAAATACCAGACACATTACTTGATGGCTGAAATCTTGCCAAGGGAAATGTAGCACAAGTTTACAAACACTGTCCCAGCACTTATTTGCTAAAATAGCTTATCTACATAATTATAAAACTAGATACTTTGGAATTTAGATTCAGTTCTGTGTAGATTAAGTAACATTTGGATGTACATGTAACGCCCCTCCTCATGTCACTGCAGAAACACTGATGATGTAAAAAGCATGGCACAAGTGATTGTGTTGCTCAACACTTTCTTTATAGCACTTATCCCAGCATACGTCTTTTCAAGGGCATCTCATGTCAACTTGGTTACACCCCTGGGCAGTGTTCTTGGACATACGGGTGTGAGTCACTATTAGGAAATATCCCATTGAGTTGTGTGCCCCCATGCAAACATAACCAACATTTCTTGCTCTTTTTCCTCTCTCTCGAATTCTCGTTCTTACTCACAGGCGATCCATTCTGTGGCCTGGCACCACGAGGGGAAGCAGTTTATCTGTAGTCACTCAGACGGCACACTGACCATATGGAATATAAAGTCCCCAGCCAGGCCCATACAGACAATCACGCCACACGGTTAGTGTTCTTTCTTTCTCTCTGGCTCAAACACAAATTAATTTTCTTCAAATTCATGTTTGTTCAGAAAAATGGGTTGCAAAATCAATTGCTCTCGTGTCTATTTCATAAGGTTGTATCACATCTCAAGCAAAGACTTGTTAATTCAGGATTGTAATTTGATCCCCCACCCCTCCTCCTTCCACCCTTACCTGATTTCCATTTCAAGTGAAGCTTTAATTTCCAGTCTCATTTTGTTCCCTTATGGAGACCGCCTGTGTTGTGGTCTTTAGTGATGAGTGAGGTGAGGTCATGCTCTTCCTTTTGGCGCACAGCCTTGCCTACTCTATTGAAGATACCTCACTGCGGTCCTCTCTTAACACAACAACCCCTTCAGCCTCACCCTGCCTCTATGAGAGGAGCGCTTCAGACAGCCAGATTTAAAAAGAAAGAAACATAATTGGGAAAAGCCATACAATATTGACAGAAGACTATATTATTTAGGATGTTCAATAGACATTAGTAGCCCCTATTTAGGGAGAATTCAGACCCTCCATATACAGGTATATTTAACATTTAAATTTGCTGAAAATTATTTATTATATGCCATTATTAGGCAAATTTAGGCAGATTCTATGATTGGATCATTATTACAGTGATTATTATGTTTCTAGCTTGCTATATATTTGGCAACAGTTCTTCTAACCATAATTGAT
This sequence comes from Pseudorasbora parva, assembly GCF_024679245.1. NCBI lineage: Eukaryota > Metazoa > Chordata > Actinopteri > Cypriniformes > Gobionidae > Pseudorasbora > Pseudorasbora parva. The sequence continues at coordinate 29,645,297 of NC_090186.1, read as the reverse complement.
GGAGTTTGTAGCTTTTTTTATTTCTTTAACAACCATGTAGGAAGACACAATACAGCCATATTCCAGAATGACAATGTCAAGATTCATCAGGCTCAAATTGTGAAAAAAGTTTTGGTAGGGTGCATGAAGAATCATTTTCACGCATGAATAGACACCTCTGAGTCTTTGGGATGTGCTGGAGGAGACTTTACAGAGTGCTGGACTCTTGCATCGTCAATACAAGACCTTGACCTAAAATTGATGCACCTCTTGATGGAAATAACATAACATCACAAAATTTAAATGGTAACTTAAATGGTTTTGAACTGTTTTAGGCCTCTTTAATATTATGTACACATATAGATGCCTCATTAGCTGTTTCTATGGGCCGTTATGCATAAGCTGTCCGCCAAACTGGAATGGTCAAAGCCGGTCTGACAACACTAGTAATATGCAACCGTAGTTATATTATTATCTGTGTCTGCAATAGACTCCAGCAGATGATTTTGCTAAACCAACACAATATAACAAAATAAAGGCGTTAGCGAATATGAAATTAAAAAGTTACCATAGTTTAAAAGTCTTCAATAATGTGTTAACCTAGCCTGACAAGCCAGGCCCACATCAAGATGTTTGGTCTGGAAACTCACCATTGACAGGGCTCAATCCGAGGGGCGGGATAAACGGTTGTCTTTCAAACTCCCTCTGCACGCGATAGGATAGAGCTATACCACCCAGAGCAACGAAGGTGAAACAGAGCTCGTTGATAGATTAAACATTCACCGCATCAGGTCGGCTAAACTCCGAACACATCTTCCCTTTTTAAGAATGACTTCAGTGCCGTTCTTTGTTCTTTTCTCAGAGAAAAGCTTAACTCCAAGTCTTCCAGAGTCGCGGTCAAAGCTGATTCGAAAGACCGCCGCCGTTCGCCAGTTTCTGTGTTTACTAGAAGCACGCAAACGCAACTCGGCCGTCGTCATTATGGCCCCGCCCGCCGACTCTATACACGGCGTGATTGGCCCGTCCAGATTGTGAGGAATACAGCTCAGAAGGGTATTGAGAGTTCCTAGACGACACTTGCGGGCAGATTAAATTTGCTGCCGCTAGGGTGCGTCTAGATTTCTAGGCCAGTGTTAACCCATATATTATAACAAAATCCAACACATTCTCTTATTTTTTTCAGGATTTTAAATCTAATTTGTTTTACAAGCGTCTGTGCAATGTTGTAACATCTTTATAACCCTAGAAGAACAGCAAAGGAAACGCACTCATTTTCGATAAGCAACATATCTATGTCTTTAATGCTCTAAATTTTTCTTCTGTGTTATGTCTGTGAGATGTTTTTTTCTCTCACTGTGACACACTTCCTGTGCGTGGGAGAGAGAGACTTTGTCCCAAATGGCACTCTCAGTCCTTGCAGTCTTCCTTCATGTCCACTCTTGTAGTACTTCAATGCTGAAATGAAACTTGTGGACATGAAGACTTCTAAAATGTACAGTAGTTCCTGTTTTAATTGGGCTAATGGCTAAAAAAAACACTGTGACAACCACTGTGATCATTTTCTACTTCAATACATCAATACAGGAAATACATCAATCAATTCCACAGTCTTTAATGAGTTATGATCGACATTAAGTCCACATCTAGCGCACTATTTGGTATAGGGCCAGAGAAGGATGTCTAGAAACTCTCTAAATGAGTCTGATTCTGTTTCAGGAAAGCAGCCTAAAGATGGAAAAAAGCCAGAGCCTTGCAAACCCATCCTTAAAGTAGAGTACAAGACCACGAGAGCAGGGTAGGTACAGGTTTTGTTTATTTTCTTATACTGCTCTTATTTCCTGAATGCTGGTCCAGGCTTGTTTTTGCTGGTTTATGCTGGATACCCAGCATAGCCATATTGTACCACTTTCTTCTAGATGTTTGTGTGTATGTCTAAATGTGTGTATGTCTATGCATATATAGGGGAATCCGGTATTGATATATGTTTTCTATATATTGAAAAATATATACTGAATTTGAAGCACATGTAAACCTGTAAGTAAACAAACAGTAACAATGTAAAATGAATAAGTACTCTGCACTGTTTCTAGATCACAAGCAGATAAGCAAACCGGTGGAGTTCATGCAGCTCGAGTGCTGCTGTCGTTAAAGAAAAACACATTCTGAATGACATTCAGTTGAACTTTTCACTCATTGTTATGCTGATAATGTAATTTAAGTCTTTTGAAGCTCACTGTAGAGTATGTGTTTGTGTTTTGAACAGGGATCCGTTTATGATCTTCTCCGGAGGTTTGTCATATGACACTGTTGGTCGACGGCCATGCTTGACGGTAATGCATGGGAAGAGCACTGCAGTATTGGAGATGGACTATCCCATTGTAGATTTCCTCACCCTGTGTGAAACGCCATATGCTAACGGTACATAGGTCACTTTACTCATTAACAGCACCTGCTCTGTCCAATATTATTGCAATGAGTGCTCAGTCTTTTTATCTCATGCCACTTCCTCTCTGTTCTTTTTTGTTGACCTTTGTTTTGTTGGGTTGTTCTATTCTTTCATGTTCTTTGTAGATGAGCTTGAGCTCTCCCAGTGGAACCGCTGCCTAGTAATTACATTTTACATCTCTTTTTTTAAAGCTCCCTCTATTCATAACATCCAATTCTTTGACTGCTTTCGTTTATTACCTCAGTACCCATTTGAGTCATTTATCACTTGTGTTTGGCTATTTATGAATAGTAAGTGATTTCTTTCTCTCTGCAGGCAGCTGTAGCAAAGGCTGATACAACTTTAGTTTGTTAATAGTTTGTCAATAGTTTGCTGGTGTAAAAAAAAAAGATAATTAAATGTCGATTTTACATGGCTTTTTGAAATACATGATTACAATTGGCCAATCTCTGATTTGGTTTCTTCTGGAATGGCTGCAGTGACCATTTTTGAGCATTGTCTGAGCCTTAAAATAAAGGAAAACCTGATTCTAGGATCTAAATACAATACTGTTCAAAAGTTTGGGGTCAGTATTTTTTTTAAAGAGATTTATTCTTTTATTCAGCAAGGATGCATTTCTATTTCAAATTAAGTCTGTTCTTTTGAACATTATATTCTTTAAAAAAAAAAAAAATGTATATATATATATATATATATATATATATATATATATATATATATATATATATATATATATATATATATATATATATATATATATATATATATATAAAAATATGTTACATAAAATATATAACAATATTTCAGTTTTTTTGTATTTTTGATCAAATAAATGCAGGGGTAGATGTTTGGTGTTCATAAGAAACTTCTTTCAAAAACATTAAAAAAACTGATCGACCCCTACATTTTGAATGGTAGTGTATTTTAGCTAACTAGTCAATAGAAAAGGTAACTTGGATTGATATATGTATTGATGTAAATGTATATATATATATATATATATATATATATATATATATATATATATATATATATATATATATATATATATATATATATATATATATATATATATATATATATATATATATATATATATATATATATATATACATTTACATACAATATATATATTTGATATATGCATTTATATTGTTGCAATTGTTTTCAATTCGTTTTTTTGTTGTGGACCATTTAACTTATTGGAAGCTTGAAGCTTAGATACTGTAGATAATAAAATAATTTCAGATAATTTCAAACCATGTTCATGTATTTATTTTTTAGTAGCCATGCTTATTATTATTAGATAATGACCAGCTGACTGTACTTTATTCCTTACATACACCCTGATCATGTTGTTAAACAGCTTGTGCATGGTACTGGCTTAAAACAATATTTTAAATCAATTATTTTTCTTGTGATTCACCTTGCTTTTAAAGAAAAAAAAGATAATTATACATGCAGTTGTGCCAGCAGTTCTTGCCAAAACACAGCGTCTCCGTTCAATCATTTGTGTTTAGAGGCTTAAGTGTTTTGTTTAGAGTTTGTGTTAAGCCGAACTGAGAAGCGGTGATGAACGCAGGAGGAATAGGAACAGTGTTTGCAGTACTGCTTGCGTAATAGTGCCTGGCTCTGTTGATTAAGCTATATTTGAAGTGGGACGTCTTTATGTTCTGACTCATTATTGAGACATTTCAGAGGTTCAAACTCATGCAGTGACGTTTCCAGGCGTAACTTTTACAGCTAAACAGGATCAGGTCACTAAAATATAAGAATTGTTTTACACATTTTTTTGGCATTTGTGTCCTTCATATAATACATACAGTACTAAGTAGCATTATAATTATGATAACATATAAAATAAAATGGGTGATTTCTGTTTTAATTTGTTTTTAAATGTAATTTATTCCTGTGATGGCAATGCTAAATTTTTAGCGTTGTTCCTCCAGTCTTCAATATCACATGATCCTTCAGAAATCATTCTAATATGCTTATTAGCTGATCAAGAGCAATTTCTTATTACTTTCAATGTTGAAAACAGTTGTGCTACCCATTATCATTTGTGAAACTGTGATAAAACTTTTTTTTCAGTGCACTCAGAGCATTCAAAAGAAAGCATTTATTTGAAACATAAATCTTTTGTAACATCATGCATATAATTGATATATGTTTTGATCAGTGTAATGCATCCCTGCTGAATTATCTTTTTTTGTGGATCTAGTGGTCAACAGTATATGTAAAATATGTGTATATTTAAAAAGGTATCAAATTATTTTACCCATCACATTTATATCTCTGCAGATTTTCAGGAACCATATGCTGTAGTAGTTCTCCTCGAAAAGGATTTAGTTGTTATTGACCTTGCACAAAATGGGTACGTATCACCCACAGCATTTTCGTCATGTTTGACGCTATCACACTTCTACACTTCAGCGGCAGTCTGATGTTTTTTCCTGTGATGTTTTTTGTAGTTACCCTATCTTTGAAAATCCGTATCCTATGATGATTCATGAGTCTCCTGTGACGTCTTGTGAGTACCTAGCCGATTGTCCTGTGGACCTTATACCTGCACTTTACTCTGTCGGGTCTCGCCAGAAACGACAGGGCTACAGCAAAAAGGTACAACGGCGTGTGCACACACATTTAAATATGTAAATCTGATAGATAATGATGTATTAAAGGTTAAAATTTCATGCCTTCCCTCACACATTGGCTTTTGAGTGACTAGATTGCAGCCCCTGGTGAATCGGCCCATTGCCCTATGCTTGTGTGACTTTAGGCCCCCGTCGTGCAGCACATTGTGTCCTCACACTGCATGGGTCAGAGACATAGACAGGGGTATTTATGGGTATGAAAGAAATCATGACCTCTCAGCCGAGACTGGAGTGCGGTGTGTAAGTTGTGGCTCTGTCTCCCACGGGGAGCAGGTTAACTCAGACGGCTCACTTTGAATCACAGCACTTCTGTATAACTTTGAATAAACTGCTTCAGCTTCCAGGCCTCATGAGGAAATGCTTTTCTATAGAGCCTCGCCAGCCATTTAATAAAGGTTCCACCCACGTTGCAGAAATGTTTTGTGGCTGCCAGTGCCAGACACAGTCATTATATTAAAAGAGTACTACTAAAATCTACAAATTGGCCACTTTCTTTTTATTAGGATTCCTAGGAATGCTCACACGCTTAAAGGCAATACCTACAAAATTTTCCCTATTCTCATACGTTGAGAAATGTCAGATTTATGCGGTTAGCTTTCGTGGATTTAAGTGCTTTTATGTGGTTCTGTTGTTTATCACAGGAATGGCCTATCAGCGGCGGAAACTGGGGCCTGGGCACACAAAGCTACCCTGAAATAATAATAACTGGGTAAGAGCAGTTTGTACTTGTGTGTGTGTGTGTGTGTGTGTGTGTGTGTGTGTGTGTGTGTGTGTGTGTGTGTGTGTGTGTGTGTGTGTGTGTGTGTGTGTGTGTGTGTGTGTGTGTGTGTGTGTGTGTGTGTGTGTGTGTCGTTACACTTTCTGCTCTGTTCTCTCTCTTTTACTGTTTGTAGTTCTGCTGAAATGGCAGAAATGGGAGAAAAAAGACTTAAATGGAGTAAAAGAAGAAGGCAGGGTATAGGGAGAGGGAGGAGTAGCGCAGAAGAGGGTGTAATGAGTGGGACAAGATGGTAGCGAAAGGGAAGTATGACAAAAAAGTAAACATTTTCTGATGTACCGCCCATGGGATGACTGAACCTTTTTCCACTATTTTAGTTGGTTTGACAGCAGTGGGAAGAGCACTTCCTCTCATCTCTTGACTAGCTTTTATCTGACATAGTAACTTAGCTTACCTCAGTGGTTTCTTTGGATACATGTGGTAATGGGAAATTGCCAGTGAGTTTATGTGGGTTTGTGTGAATGAGACAGCTGAAATAAAAGATTCTCTGCTCTTCTTGCAGGCATGCAGATGGTTCAGTAAAGTTCTGGGACGCTTCAGCAAGTGAGTACAAAGCCTTTCTAACTTTATAGTCACTTCATTTACCCATTGTATGCAGTATAATATTTTCATGTACCACAATGTAGTATATGTGCGATATAATAGTTTTTCAAAGCTCATAAACTTTTAACCACATTTGCATTACATATTTGCATTTGGCCGACACATTTATCTAAAAACAAAGCAGTTGTATATCAGATTTGTGTGTTCCCTGCGAATCAAAACCATGTCTATGGTATTGCTAGCGCCACACACTACTACTTTGCAGTTTGCTCATATTGCCCTATAATACATCCGGCGCAATGCGACGCCAGACGTTACACGGGTGTTTTTTGTACTAGTTTCAGCCCAACGCAGTTATCATTTTCACGTCCAGCACCACATTGTTTAAATAGCAAATGCACTGCTGCCCATCTGTTCGCCCATGGGCGTGCTGGTCTGAAAATGAGGTGTGTTCAGGCAGCATTATTGTCGCGTTGCTATTTTGATTTTGATATTTTGTTATTTAAAGGGCGCATTCATAATATGCGGCTATTGGAGGGTGCACACTGCTTATAACACACAAAGGGACGCGCATCAGCACACAAACATTTTTAAATATTAATGTAAATAGCGAATCTGCAATGGTGCAAGAGCAACTGGCTTTTAAAGGGAATGGGAGATGAGACTCTGTCTGGTTCATTGCTTTTTATGGCCAAAACACGACTAGGGACAATCCTTTTGGACCATGCACCTGGCACGCAGACCGTTTTTTTTACAGCGTTAAACCAGCAAAAGTGGACTTGGACATGACCTAATTGCGGCCTGAGCTTCAGACCATGCACTCAGATAGTTAAAATAGGGTCCATTATGTCTATGGGAGACGGTAAAATGCAATGCTAATCAGCAATTGTTTAAGTCATTGCAACACTAAAGCTGACGTTAGAGGCTTCGGTTTGCACAGAAGCAGTCAGTGTCTTGAAACGTGCACTTAGGACTGCACATGCGCATTGGCTTTACCCATCTGAAACAAATGCTTTTTATCTCCATTTAAGTAATTTGAACAACATCTTAGGGTCAGTTTATGTCAGATTTTGTCACTAATTTAAAATATATTTTTAATTTGGAGTTTCTTTGAAAGAAACTTTAGCTACACTGTAAAAAAATATTTAGAAAAAAAGTTCCCTGGTTGCCTTAAAATTTTGAGTTAATTGAAATTAAAATTTTGAGTTAATACAATGAACATTTTTTGAGATTTGACAACCTTTATTAAAATATTATTAAAAGATTTTGTAAGCATACTGGGTAATTGTGTGTGTTTTATTTCTGATGCGAAGTGAAACATGCCAAATAGTGCTTTTTCATGATTTATCAATTTTTTTTTTATGTGGTTCAGATACAATAATATTTTGAGTTTCTATTTATTAAACAAATTCCCTTCATTGTATCAACTCAAATTTTTAATTTCAATAAACTCAAATTTTTAAGGCAACCAGGTTACTTACTTTCTTAAGTTAAACCAACAAAAATCAACAATTTTTTTTTACAGTGTACAGTTTGACAAACATTTGTCTAAAACTGTTAAATATCTAATTAAAAAACGGATTCTGCTGACCGAGTATAACTTGACACTTACCTCAACAATAAGGTAATTTTCCATGATTTACGACCCAACTGGGGACCGACCTTATAATGTCACACATATTTATTTATTTATTTTTAAAAACAGATCCCACAGGCTTTGTCTAACCTTGCGCACCGCTGAGGGAGTCCAGTGTGGCGAGAGTGTTACCTGTAAATGACATCTGACCTTGTTTAAACTGTGAGCTTGACAGACTAAGGTTTCCACCGTTCCTCTACCTTCTGTAGGTGCTAAAGGACATATTGTAATATTACAAATACCACAAAGGTTGCCAACCCCTCACACAAGCGCTTGTTTAACATTCAAATGGGCTTTCTTAATGGTAAGAACTAATTTAAAACCAAAGAGTCCTTCATTTTGTCCACCAATGAAATATAAAGCTAATTAAACAGGAAGTTTTAATCCTGCTAAGACAGAGTCGCTAATCTTATGCCGTTTAATTATTATTTTATTTTATTTTTTGCTCTAACTGAACTGAACAATTGGAGTCAGTGGATTAGAGGTCCTAAAAAATTATACAAAACACATTTATATGTTTGAGGGTATTAAAGCATTTCCCATCTTCCTTTTAATCCCCCAAAGCATTAACTGTACAAATCTAGAAGTTATAAGACTTTTGTTCTCTGGAATACTAGATTCCGATTTGTTCAATTGAAGCAGTTTGTGGATAAATATTTCTGTGTAATGACTGCTAAATTGATCGTTGTCCAAGGCAACCTATTTCCCATAAAATTGTGCTAGTTTTATGTATCATATCACTCTGCGGTCTTTCTCATTATACATTCTTTTCCATTCAAATTGGTTTGTTTCTTTTTATTCATTTATTTGGGAAGTAGCAATGCATTAGAACAAATAATCTACAGCCAGCTGCTGGTTCAATCTGCATACATATTTGCTGGAGCATTAGATGATATGATAAAATGATTTGTGTAAACGATTGGGTTGACTGTACATTATCTCTTACTTTTTGAATCATATTTCCCATGGTGCTCAGTAATGCTCCAGGTGCTGTACAAACTGAAGACAGCGAAGGTATTTGAGAAGGCGCGCTGTAAGGAGGAGAAACCCAGCACAGAGATTGTGGATGAGGACCCTTTCGCCATTCAGTTGCTGTCTTGGTGTCCCGAGAGCCGCATGCTTTGCGTGGCTGGGGTCTCTGCCCACGTCATCATATACAGGTTCAGCAAACAGGAAATCACCACAGAGGTGGTGCAGGTAAAAACATGTGGTTTGTAATATTTTGTCAGACTAGCTGATTTATGTAACAGTGTTTTCATTGAGCCGCTCTTGACTTAAAAACTTTGTTTTCTGGAGTGGAATGAGTAATGCTGCCCTTGTAGACACTCTTAATTCTCTGTCGCTCTCTTTTCCCCCCGTCTCAAGTTATTTTAGTTTCCTGACAACTGCCATGACTCATAACGTTAATAATAATATAAAATCTGTTCATTAAATGAATGCTGTTCAGTGACTTGAATGTGTTGAATGTGTGCGTTGGTGCCGTCTACAGAGCCAACTAAGGATATCCGAGGAACAGTTGTTACTCAGATGCTTAACTAAATCCCTAAGCTTTTCAAAGCCGTTTTAATTAATGTTCACCACATCTAGCTGTATATATTAAGCTTGAATAATTAATACTGCATTCATTTTGCCCTCTCACTGTTTTTTTTTTTGTGTGTGCAAGCTACGCATTTGCATACTGATGTTTCTGTGGCCCATAAATAAATGAGTGCTTATGATAATGCCATTAGAAAGAATATCTGTGAATAATTTAAATTTAGATATAATTTATTGTGGGAAAATATATAATATGGTTCTTAGACTGAAGAGTGTTTTGTTAATGCTTTATCAACGAAACTAGTTTAATATATTATTACGACTCATATAAGGAATCAGATGTTCAAATGCAGTCATATTAGGCACACGTGAATTTCAGGCACAGGAATTAATCCGATTGGATGGCGGAGGCGCATGCTCGTCGCAAATGTGAGAAAAACCATTAGTGTTACAATCGGCTGCTGACAGGAAGTTCACACTTCTGGATAATGAGGGCAAATGAAACCTATTAGCACCTTCAGTCCCGTGACTCTCACGCACATAGAAACAGTCACTCGGAAACACACACGCACATCAATTAGCGTGTCTCATATTTAGAATAGCGGCACCAATGGGGATCAATTAACTCGCTGCATTTAGCTGATTTATACACATCTGTTCTCAAGCACACTTGTGTCAGTTACATACGTGTGTGTTTTACAGTTACTGGAAGTCAGGTTACAGTATGAGCTGAATGATCTAGAGTCTCCAGATGGGGGAGGTGATCAGACACCAGCTCCTCCAACACCAAGCACCTCCCCCAGTCCACAAACCACTGCGCCTCAGAGCCACCCTTCCACTAGCAGCAACTCTTCTGATGGGATGCGAGACAACATACCCTGCCTCAAGTAATGCCTCTTTGCAAGTCATATCACGGGGATCCAAAAGTCTTAAACTACTTGTGGAAATGCCTCTGTTTTACATTTTTCTAAATGTACATTTTGTAATGCTATTTTAAGCAGAACATTTTGATTTTCTAGATCAATTGATTAAGAATTTCAGAATTTTGTAGTTTTAAAACATTGCCCTCTTACTTTAATGAAAGCAGCACCTGATCTGAATGAACTTAAACCTGATGATCATGTGATCCAAATGATACAAAGAACATATTGTGCTTTAATGGAAAAAAAAAAAACTGACCATCTTTAGCCTACCATGGGCGTCGGAAGCAAATAAAAAGTGGGTGGTTCAGTAACGGCTAAGGAACAATATGATGGGGAAATTGTTTTGCGGTCGGTCTGGGGGTTCTCCCCCAGAAAAAAAACGATTTCATAGATAGATTTCCTGATTATGGTGCGTTTGAGGCCATATCCCTTTCCTATACCAAAAAAGACCTCAAACCAGTCAATACCAATAGTCTAAAAAAAAGGCTATATTCATTTAACTGCCATAGAAATCAACAGTTTTACAGATAATGATAATGAAGAAGTTGCATGTTTTTTATGCTCCGTATCCAGACAGAAAAAGTGCCGTTTACTAAACGATTGATTGGGCCAGACCAAATTTCAGAAATCACTGTATTATTTACCGTGGGTATAGAGTAGGGGTAAGACGCATGGCATCAAGTTTTGACGCATAGGTTCGAATCCGCCTTTTGCCACACTCGCTCTACTCCCTTTTTTCGCATCACATATCAGATCGGAAAGGTATTTATTTTCAAAAAAAAGGGAAAATATTTGAAAAGGGGAAATAAAGCGTTTAACATGTTTCTTAATAAGTTTCTCGGTTAAGGGCTAGTCAAGGTAAACAGACATGTGCTGAATTAGAGATTATAAAAGTGAGTGGGTCCAATATCATTGGTCTTAAAAAGTGGGTGGGTCTTGTCCCACCCACACACAATGGTTCCGACGCCCATGATCTATACTAAGGAGTTCACATGATCAGTGTCACAAATTTGCTTATTTGAATTGTTGTGACCCAGTAATATTGCAAAATTAAAAAAATACATATTTAATAAATACAAGATTGTCAACCATATTTGTTTAATTTAAAATTGTTTCAATTTTCAATCTATTTAAAAATATATATCTATTTTCTGGTCTCAGACTTTTGGACCCTTAAAGGCAAGATATTTAAGATTTTTGGATTAAAATATCCTAAAACCGTTAGAACAATGTTGTATACAAATGTTTCCAAGAATGTTTAAATCCAAAGAAATAAGCAATGTGCTTATCAATGACATCATACCCACGTTACCCTCGATTTCTTGGTTTTATCTTGTAGAAACCATGACGCTTTAATATATGTGACTCTGGACCACAAAACCAGTCATTAGTTGCACATGTATATTTGTGGCAATAGCCAATTATACATTGTATGGATCAAAATTATTGATTTTTCTTTTATGCCAAAAATCAATAGGATATTAATTAAAATTCATGTTCCATGAAGATATTTAGTAAATTTCCTACCGTAACTATATAAAAAATGAATTATTAGTAGTAATATGCATTGCTAAGGACTTAATTTGGACAACTTTAAAGGTGATTTTCTTAATATTTAGATTTTTTGCACCCTCAGATTTCAGGGTTTTTTTTTCTCTGCCTATCCTAACAAACAATGGAAAACTTATTTCCCTTTCGGGGAACTCGAGCTGCGTCGAAACGCTGTGAGAACGCCTCTGCGTTAATGCGTCGTGAAGCGCCTGTAGAACCATTCCATCGGAAAAAGATCGATCGTCGCCGACGTGATGACGTCGCCGACGTGATGACGTCATCAACCGGAGACTATAAAAGGTCCGCGAACACAAACAGGAACTAGCTTCTGTGCCTTCAGTAAGCGATCTGTGTGAACCTGTCTGTCTATTTGGTGTTTTTGTCTGTCTATTATCAGAGATTTTCCACCCTTTTGTTAAATATTTCATATATTAACAGAAAAAAGAGAAAATAAAATAGATAGAAATGGCGAGTGAAAGCAGCAATTTCAGAAAGTGTGTTCCTCCCTGCCCACGCTACATCACGGGCGGGGACACACATCTTCTCTGTGTTGCATGCTTGGGAGCGCAGCATGCCCAGGCAGCCCTCGAGGGGGCTGCTTGCGAGCACTGTGAGCGTATGCCACTGAGAACGCTGCGCTCCCGCCGGGCACTCTTCGAGGAGGGTGCCTCGGCTCGTGTTCCCCGCGGCTCTGGTCCCGCTGCTGCCGAGGCAGAGCGGAGGCTGCAGTCGTGGGGTTCACAATTGGATGTTGCAGAGGGGTTTGAGACGGGCACTGCCTTATCTCTGCCCTCACCTGCTCCATCCAGCGGTTCTTCTCGGGGCTTGGAAGCACGCATTGCGGTTTCTTCCCCCCCGAGAGAGCCGCCGGTGCTCCAACTATCCAGCTCCGAGGAGGTGGACGTTGAGAGCATCGCGACTGAAGATTCGCCACTTCAGTCCCCTGTGCTAGAGGAAAAAAAAAAAAGTGGACTTTACAGAGGGGTTTGAGACGGGCCCAGCCTTATCTCAGCCCTCACCTGTATCGTCCAGTGTCTCGTCTCGGGGTTTGGAAGCCCGCTCTGCGGTCTCTTCCTCCCTGGGCGGGGCACCGGTGCTCCAACTATCCAGCTCTGAGGAGGTGGACGTTGAGAGCATCGCGACTGAAGACTCGCCACTTCAGTCACCCGCTAGTGAGTTGAGGTTCTCACGAGAGCTGTGGCCAGGTTAAATATAAAAATAAGAAATGACTGGCTGGCTGAAATATCTGAATCCCATCGAAATCAGAGAGAACGAAATTAGATGAGCGATTCCTGCCCTCTCGTGCAAAGCATCAACGTCCTGCCATTCTTCCCTGACCTGCACACCGAGGTGTCTAGGTCATGGAGGAAACAAGCGGTATCATATAGAGTGTTCAGCCCACATACATCTGCATATAGTAATATATTTGGGCTGAGACACTATGGTTATGGGGCGATGCCGAAGATCGAAGAGACGCTTGCGAGCTATCTCTCGCCTTCAGCTGCATCGTCCCTGGCATTTCCCCTCCGAAGGAAATCGGTGCTTACCTCAGCACACGGTACCCGTCTTCCTTCGGTGCCCACAGGGGGCCGCGCTGCTAACCCCGCCGCAATGTCAGGGCGCAGAGGGTCTCCGCGGGCCACCTGAGGGTGGTCCGCCCCCTCCTCGGAGGGCATGCGAGCAGTCAGGTCAGGTGTTCCCTGCCGGTTCGCCGTTTCAGGGCACTGCACTCGCTGCTCAAATTACACCAGAGGCCAGCCTCGAGAGGCTGGTTCCCTTAGTTTCCCCTCCGTGGGAAGACGGTGCTTACCTCAGCATACGGTACCCGTCTTCCTTCGGTACCCTCAAGGGGCCGCGCTGCCAACCCCGCCGCAATGTCGGGGCGCAGAGGGTCTCCGCGGGTCACCTGAGGGTGGTCCGCCCCCTCCTCGGAGGGCAGGGGAAACAAAAGGACGCTGAGGGTAGTCCCCTCCGAAGGGAAACGGTGTTTACCTCTGCCTACGGTACCCGTTGTCCTGCAGCGCCCTCTGGGGGCCGCGCTGCCAACCCCGCCGCAATGCCGGGGCGCAGACGGTCCCCGCGGGCCACTCGAGGGTGGTCCGCTTCCTCTTCGGGGGGCTCCCGAGCAGTCAAGTCAGTCGTTCCCTGCCGGTCCGCCGCTTCAGGGCACTGTGCTTGTTGCTCAAAATACACCAGAGGCCAGCCTCGAGAGGCTGGTTCCCTTAGTAGATTTTCTAGACGAGTGGAAACGTCTATCGAATATATCTCAGTGGGTCCTGCAGATAATAGAAAAGGGGTACGCCATTCAGTTCAGAAGTCGGCCACCTCCTTTCTGCGGTGTCCTACCTACAGAGGTGGGCCCGGAGCAGGCTCTGGTAATGGCACAGGAAGTAGAGACACTCCTGCAAAAAGGGGCTATAGAGAGGGTTCCCCCTCCCAGCAGGGAGTCTGGCTTTTATAGCCGTTACTTCATCGTGCCGAAGAAGGATGGGGGCTTACGCCCGATATTAGATCTGCGGCTATTGAATCGCTCGGTGGCCAAGCTCAAATTCAAGATGCTTACACTCAGACAGATTGTAGCGCAGGTCAAATCGGAGGATTGGTTTGTCACCATAGACCTCAAAGATGCGTATTTTCATGTCTCCATCCTTCCACATCACAGGAAGTTCCTGAGGTTTGCCTTCGGGGGAGAGGCATACCAATATCGTGTACTTCCCTTCGGTCTAGCACTGTCACCCCGCACGTTCACCAAGTGTGTGGATGCAGCTCTGGCGCCGCTGCGTCTACAGGGCATCCGCATACTGAACTATATAGCCGACTGGCTGATTCTAGCGAATACAGAGCAGATGGCGGTTCAGCATCGAGATGCTGTTCTCGCCCATATGTCGAAGCTGGGGTTGAGGCTGAACGCCAAGAAGAGTGTGCTTTCTCCGGCTCAGAGAACCACTTTTCTAGGTGTGAACTGGGACTCGGTAATTATGCGGGCGCAATTATCGCCAACACGCATAGCATCGATCCTGGCAGCCGCCAAAGAACAGAAGCTAGGCCGAGCCGTCACTGTGAAACGGTTCCAGAAACTGTTAGGTCTCATGGCAGCAGCGTCCAACGTGATATCTTTTGGCCTACTGTACATGAGGCCACTGCAGTGGTGGCTCAAAACAAAAGGGTTCTCCCCGAGGGGAAATCCGCTCCGCATGATCAAAGTCACGCGGCGATGCCTACGTGCTCTGGTCATGTGGAAAAACCCGCTCAGGGTCCCGTGTTGGGGGCTCATGTTCGTCGCGTAACGCTAACGACAGATGCCTCTCTCACGGGCTGGGGGGGCGACCATGAGTGGTCGCTCATCCCAGGGTCTATGGCAGGAACATCAGCGGCACTGGCACGTAAATCGGCTAGAGATGCTCGCAGTGTTTCTTGCATTGAAACAGTTCCTGCCCGACCTCAAGGGGCCACCATGTGCAGACAACACATCGGTGGTCGTCTATATAAATCACCAGGGGGGTCTGAGGTCCCGTCCGTTGGACAATTGGCACATCGGATCCTCCTGTGGGCCCAAGGGAAATTGCTGTCAGTCAGAGCAGTATATATCCCGGGGGTCCTGAATCAGGAAGCAGACAGCCTGTCGAGGCAGGGGCCGAGGCCCGGGGAATGGAGACTCCACCCAGAAGTGGTGGAGCTCCTATGGAAGGTATATGGGAGCTATTTGCTTCGGCGGAGAGTTCTCACTGCCCGCAGTGGTTTCTCTGACCCATCCAGCCCCGCTGGGGTTGGATGCCATGGTACAGGGGTGGCCGAGGCTACCTCTGTACGCCTTCCCCCCGATTGTCTTGCTTCCAGGAGTTCTGGAGAGGGTACGCCGGGACGGGGCCCAGGTACTCCTAGTGGCTCCGTACTGGCCGACCCGAGTATGGTTTTCGGACCTGATATCTTTCCTGGAAGGCTCTCCGATGGAGATTCCGACCAGGAGGGATCTACTCTCTCAGGCGGGCGGGAGATTCCTGCACCCACGCCCAGAGATGTGGAAACTGTGGGCCTGGCCTCTGAGGGGGCCAGGCTCATAGAGGAAGGTCTCTCGGCCGAGGTCGTAGAGACCATCCTTCACTCCAGAGCTCCGTCCACGAGGAAACTGTACGCTCTGAAAGGGAAACTTTTCTCAGCATGGTGCAGAGAACGCCAGTGGGACCCAGTTAACTGCCCGGTTGGTACAGTGCTGGAGTTTCTGCAGGCAAGGTTCTCGGCAGGGTTGACCCCCTCCACAATAGAGGCGTACGTGGCGGCCTTGGGTGCCGTCCACGTCCCTTTGGGTGGAGTGTCTTGGGAAGACACCCTCTGATTACACGTTTCCTCCGTGGCACTTTAAGGTTGAGGCCTGTTATGCACTCGAGGGTCCCAGCATGGGACTTAGCCTGTGTTTTGCGGGGCTTGTCCGAGCCTCCGTTTGAACCCTTGTAGGAGGTGTCGGATAAGTTCCTCACCTCAGGACTATATTCCTTTTGGCTATTTCATCTCTCAAAAGAATAAGAGATATTCAGTCCCTGTCTGTAGGGCCCTCATGTCTAGAGTTTGCGCCGGGGATTTCTCATCCCAGGCCGGGTTATGTCCCCAAGGTTCCTACGAGCCCACGGGGCCCCATTACTCTTCAAGCATTCTGTCCTCCTCCTTTCACGACGTCAGACCAGGAAGATTAATCTGCTGTGCCCTGTTAGAGCACTAGATACTATGTCCACAGAGCTGCCCTGTGGAGGAAAACTGATCAGCTGTTTGTCTGTTTCGGGCCCCCTAAGAAGGGGCCCCAGTATCTAAGCAGAGGATGAGCAAGTGAGTGGTCGAGGCCATCTCACTTGCTTATGAGGCGGCCGGGCGGCAGTCTCCACTGGCTGTCCGGACGCATTCAACCAGGGGTATGGCTGCTTCTTAAGCACTTTTGTCGGGGGCGTCCCTCCACGATATTTGTAAACGCGGCCGGATGGTCGTCTCCTTTAACTTTCGTCAGGTTCTATGAACTAGACCTGGCATCTACAGTTGGGGCACAGGTACTCTCGTAACCGTGTGCGCTTCGGCTTCACACATACGAGACACTTGGTCCTATGGCGATGTGGGTATAAGCGTTCTCACAGCGTTTCGACGCAGCTCGAGTTCCCCGAAAGGGAACGTCTCAGGTTACGTATGTAACCCTAGTTCCCTGAGGGAACGAGACGCTGCGTCGCTCTGCCATACTCCCGGCGTGTCCGTGATCACTTACTTCAGGCTTTATCAGAAGCTAGTTCCTGTTTGTGTTCGCGGACCTTTTATAGTCTCCGGTTGATGACGTCATCACGTCGGCGACGTCATCACGTCGGCGACGATCGATCTTTTTCCGATGGAATGGTTCTACAGGCGCTTCACGACGCATTAACGCAGAGGCGTTCTCACAGCGTTTCGACGCAGCGTCTCGTTCCCTCAGGGAACTAGGGTTACATACGTAACCTGAGACGTTTTTCAGCTTTCAGGTGATGTATAAATATACATTTCAAAGCATGTACCCATATGGTTTGTGGTACAGGGTCACATATTGTGTGTTTTAATTAGACAAGTGAGCAATTGAGCAAGGATACATTCATTGACAGAAAACTAACCATTCTTTAATATACATTTTGTTTTCTTGATTTACCACGAGGACCTTGTTTTACCATGCCTAATATTGATCTAGCTTACTGCAGTGTGCAACAATGTCTCAAAGTAGCCACCGAACAAACAGCATTATAACATTATAACAAACGAGTAGCCTTATAACATAACTTTCGACTTATTTAAATAATGTATCTAATATTACACATTGTGGCCTTACAGTAATAAGGATGGGCATTTTGGTCATTTTGAGAAGCCAACAGATATCCACCAAATATGACCATTTAATTGGTCTAATTTGCCATGTCAGATTAAAAATAGTTCTACTTTTACAAACACATCTCAGGTCTCCTGTGTTCTATTACATTCTGCTGTGCTCTGTCTGGCTTATTTTGAATGTGTCCTGTGTGTACGCCCCCCAATCCTCTCTAAACAGTGTGTTGAGTGCTTTAGCTACCACAGACTAAAAGGTGTGTTCAGTATTAATGTAAATTGCTGTCTGACAAATCAGACTACAGAGTTACACACTAAAGCCCCTTTTGTGGCATGTTTTTGTAAAGTTGTTGCTAGATTTTGCTCGTTTTGAAGTTAAATAATCTGTTTTTATGATTGATCATGACTTGTCACTTTCAAGAGTTTGGAAGCTTATGCCCATACAACATACATTTTATACTTTTTTGGCAGGGACTGTATAAACCATGTCCTCTTTCTGTCATTCCCTCAGGGTGCGAAGCAGTCCTCTGAAGCAGTCTCCTGGGTATCAGGTGGAGCTGGTGGTACAGCTGGTGTGGGTCAGTGGAGAGCCGCCACAGCAGATCAGCAGCCTGGCCATCAACTCCTGCTATGGCTTGTGAGTCTGAACACATGAGAAGTTACCTGATCTTAAGATCTGTTTTACATTTTGTCAGGTGGTTCAGTGCTTAAATCAAAAAATTAATCAAATGCTGCAGACTAGTTTCAGATTTTTTATATATAAGGACATTTGCTGTTGTAATATTTGGAATAAAATATTTTGTGTTCGGTGTATAACAACTCAAATGTTGTTTTGTTCTTCACGCAAAACCATTGTAAGGCTTCAGAAAAGTTGCTGTACCTGTACATAGTTGTTTAATCTCACATCTTATATCACCAAGGCAGCATTTATTTGAACAAAACTACATTAAAAACAGCAATATTGTGAAATATTATTACAATTAAAAAATAAATGTTTTCTATATAGTATTACAATTCTAAAATAACTTTTCTATTATTATATATTTTTTTTAATGTGATTTATTTCTGTAATGAAAAGCTGAATTTTCAGCATCATTACCCCAGTCTTTAGTGTCAGAAATCATTTTAATATACTGAGTTAAAACTTTCAAGAAACAAAGTTGAAAGCAGTTGTGTTGATTAGTTTAATTTATTTTTGGGGAAAAATAAATTATTTTTTTCTCTCTTCAGAATTCTTTGATAAATAGTACAAAATATTATATATATTTTAAAATCATATCATCCGTATCATAATAAATGATATGGAATGCATGCTTTCTGAATAAAAGTATGAATTTTTTTTAAATAATATATTAGTAGCCCAATTATGTATATATAATATTATTTATTTTTACCTTTTAACATATTTTTAAACATGTAATTCAGAGTATGTTGTCCCATGTGTCAAATATTTCAATTGAATCAGTTAATTGGAATTAAGGAATTTAGTCTTAATTCAAACGTAATTAGAATGTAATGGAAAACACTACTTTGCCCTGGTTTCTGACACTGCGGCAGACTGGTTTTTCAAATTAAATGTCATGCTTGTCTTATGATCTAAACTTAAAGCAAACTGCCCTTGTTTATATAAAATTTCAGCATGGATGCTGGTGCAATGCAGTATCCTTGAGAAAGTGCCATGCTAATTGACTTCACCGGATATGTTTTGACACTATTATGCTGGTCCACTAGCCTGATGAGTACCAGACCAATGTAAACCAACATAAAACCAACCAATCTGGAGCAGCAAAGAAATTAATTTTAAGCTGGTCATTAAATCAGAATTTACAGATGTACATTGTATGACGAGTCATGCAGTAATAAAAGGGGTTGCTCTTTTCTATGTTCCTGTGTGTCATAGGGTGGTGTTTGGCAATAGCAACGGTCTGGCAGTAGTGGATTACTTACAGAAGACTGTTCTGTTGAATCTGGGAACTGTGGAATTGTACGGATCTAATGACCCGTACCAGAGACAACTGCGATCTCCCCGCAAGAGCCGACAACCTTCTGGAGGTCTGATGTGCACACAGACATGGTTTTCATCCATAATAGACAGAGCACATATATAGAAACACACCATTGACAGGACATGCAGAAGTGCACTAAGAGTGAGATAGCAATATGACCCCTGCTGGTGGAATGCACAATTGCAGCTAAACTAATGATAGTAAGAAAGAGATGATTGCTGGGACTTGGCAATGGACTGGTTGTTAGATTATCCAGTGTGCGTGTGTGTTTGTGTCAGGGGTAATGAGTGATATTTAGCGGGGGGCTGGGATCTGTCGGATATGCGCACAGGGAAAGTGCTGATCAGAGCAGCTGGGTTCAGCTCCTGTCTGCCCATCTGCCTCTCAACTCTGAGATCAGAGCAAGGGCTACACACTGCAGCTCACACTATTGTTGTATATGTCAATTGTACTACCAATTAGAATACATCTTAGCTGACTTTTCACATAAAGAACGGATACTGGCATATATTTCACATGGTTTATAGTGTGGCACTCATGTTTTTCTTTCTCTCTACAGGGCTTTGTGACATTAACGAGGGCTCAGCCACCTCAGAGGATCGCTGCAAATCCCCCACCTCAGGTAAAACGTCCCTCAGAGCATGACTATCCACACCGCCCATTACCGCCATCATACTGTTCAGTCCTCACACTTGAATCCGCTAAAAGCCATATCTTATGAGCTCCACAGGGGGAGTGTTTTAGGATTTCAATCGATTCCTCTGTTCAGGTCTAAAGGGATAGTTTACCCAAAAATTAAAATTCTGTCATAATCATCTTCATGTTGTTCCAAACCCTTAAGACTTCCTTTCTTCTGGAAACAAACTAGATCTGTACGCTATCGATCAAAAATTTCGAGTGAGTTTTATTCATTAAGGATCCATGAAATTGATCAGAAGTGACAGTTAAGACTTAGATATTGTAACAAAATATACTTTTTTTAATGATGTTCTTTTAAACTGTCCATTCATCATATAATCCTGAAAAAAGTATCACATTTTCTACGGAAATATTAAGCAGCACAACTGTTTTCAACATTATTAATACCACATTTTTGATTTCTGTACTTTTGATGATATATATGATTTGTTAAAATAAAATAAAAAAACCTCACTGATCCCAAACTTTTGACCGGTAATGTATGCCAAGTCCTCTGATGGCTCAGGTAGTTTTGTGTGAAATAATTGAAAAAAATGGCATCTCTTTGAGTTTATGAGATACATTTATGAGATGATTTGCAAATCATCATTTTTTTTATTACCAATTACCAATCTGATATTTAAAATCTAGACTGATCTAATTCAATATTGTCCCCTTTGATCATACAACATGAGGGTGAGTACATGGTGATTTTTGGGTTATTCATTACTACTTAAAGGGATAGTTCACTTAAAAGTGAAAATTAGCATGATTTACTCACCCTCAAGTCATCCTAGGTGTATATGACATTCTTCTTTCAGTTGAATAAAAGTTGAGTTATATTAAAAATGTCCTGGCTCTTCCAAACTTTATAATGGCAGGGATTGTTTTTTCTTTTTTTGAAGTCCATAAAAATACATCTGTCCGTCAAACAGCGTGCTTCACTCGGCCCGTGAGGTTAATAAAGGCCTTCTAAAGCAATTTGTTGCATTTGTGTAAGAAAAATAGCCATATTTAAAACATTTTGAATTAAAGATCCGGCCGATCGTCGTCAATGGAAAAGTGTTGAAAGTGCCTTCTCAGAGTTCAAGATGTGTACGCGACATCTGACGAGCGTAACTGGTCGCACAAGTCT
Source organism: Pseudorasbora parva (assembly GCF_024679245.1). Classification (NCBI taxonomy): domain Eukaryota; kingdom Metazoa; phylum Chordata; class Actinopteri; order Cypriniformes; family Gobionidae; genus Pseudorasbora; species Pseudorasbora parva. Next base: position 29,623,612 of record NC_090186.1, on the reverse strand, counting down.
GAACTGCAGAGGCACTTTCAACACTTTTCCCATAAACTGAATACGGAAGGCGATCGGCCGAAAAGTTTTAAATATGGATATTTTTCTTACACAAATGCATCAGTTCACTTCCAAAGGCATTTATTAACCTCTCGGAGCTGTGTGGAGCATGTTATTTGACGGAGAGATGCATTTTTATGGACTTCAAAAACAGAACAACAATCACTGCCATTATAAAGCTTGGATTAGTCAAGACTTTTTTAATATAACTCAACATTTATTTGTCTGGAAGAAGAATGTCACACTTAATTAAAATAAAAATTTATGGGTGAACTATCCCTTTAAGCAACATTATCTCTACACCAAATGTCAAGTGTACACAACACAAGCTTGCATTTATTTGGTTATTATCTCAGCATTAGACTAGTCTCTGCTGAAAATCATTTGCAGTGTGAACATGCACATCTTACGTAACATAATAGAACTTTGTGCGTGCGTCTGTGGAGGAGAAAAAAAAGTTCACAAAGGTCGGAGATGACTGATGATGGCTGGCAGTGTGATGAATGGTAATGGTGACTGACATTGTGACAAGGTGCTCATGCCTGGTGGGAGATTAGTGGTTAAACATCTGGGTTAGAAACAAGTTGTAGGTTCACAGCCCTGAGGGGACACCATTATGCCCTTCAGCAACACTGAGACTGTCTTTTCATCAAAGCGTTTTCTAAAATAAACGTCCACAGCAGTGGTGCTGTCTACACTGAATAAATTGTTAGGAAGTGGTTTCTGAAATTATATGTGCAAAAGATTTGAAAATGGAGCCATTGCAAGTCAAAGCAGCTGTTTTTGTGGGCGGAAAGGACACATTAAATCTAAATTTACTAGACAACCAAAGCTTGTAAATGCACTGTAAAACACAGCGCTCTTAGTTGGGAGTGCTTTTAGTCTGCGGTTAATGAGGTATTGATTGCTTTCAGATACCGTCACTGAATTGTGTAACCAAATATTTAATCGAAAATGTGTCACATAGAGGTTTTATCGTGCACTTTTTGTCACAATCTAGATTCATCTTATGTAAATAACACTTTCCCATGGAGAGTTTTATTTCCCCCCTCAGATTCTTAACCTTTGCTATAATATCACGTCTTCCTCTGGGGTGGAAAAAAGCACATTACTTTGCCGTCATTATTCAAATTAGCATTGTTTTTTGAGGATAACATCCAAATATAAAATGCAAGGTGATAACACAAAAGACGAGGCAATCTTAAAACATTTGCATTCTCTTTCTTTAGTTCGTTTAGCGCAGCTGAAGGTGGCGTGATACGCTGAAGACAACCTAAAAACCTCCTTCTAGAAAGAGCGTGACATTCACACTCAGAGACCGGGCAGATCTCAAAATAAAGATAAGATTTGCTATGAAAGGTCAGAACAGAATGAGAATGTATCTCCAAAATGACTTAACCTTCAGTTAGAGCACAGACCTCTGCAGCTGTTCTCTCAGCGAGTGGTTTGGTCAAATATTGAAAGAAGGTCCCTGTAATCATTGTGCAAATAGCAGCATAAACTTGCTGTAACACTTCGACACGGGCAGATAAAGAACAAACGATTGCGATCGATACATAATCTTTCATGATACTCCTGCGCTGTATGTTGCTCCCAGAAAGCGTAACGCTATCTCTAACTGCTCGTATGCTTTACTTCCTCCCAAAAAGTCTTGATGTCAAACCATCAGCATTTCTACAATGGAGGAGGGAGAGGAGGTAAGGTTGGATGACGGTGTAGAAGAGGTTCCACTGGTTTTGTTCAACCTCACTGTCTTTGTCTCTATGTATGAACAAAACATAGGACATGTCTGTCCCCGAGAACACAGCTACTTGAATATCCCTGATGGAAATTCCCACTGCATGCTACGTTCATGTAGCACGCATGTAACATGGTGACATGTGCTTGTGGTGATTTGCTTGAGGCGTTTCTCTTTTGCCACACCGGTGGCTGCGTACTATGATTGTCTGTTTGTAGGAATGAAGGTCTTCAATTTGTTGTCTTCCTGTACTTCCTGTCTCTTTATGTCTGTTCATCTCCGCAAGGGATAGTGAGGATGGTCTCGGTATTCACTTCACTGGAGTACTATTAGAAAACAAAATATACAGTTTTGGGTTCATTTATCATTTAGATTTCCTTAGTTGTTCGTACATAGACAAGCTGTGAAGACAGCTTTTTGGTTTTGTTGCTTTTATTTTTTGTTGAATGCTGAGCTTATTACACTGTAAAAAAAAATATTTTCAACTGAAAATATCTTAACATCCTTAATGATAATTCTTACCACATTAGCAATTAGTCTTGTCTTGTTTTAAGCTTAATCTAACAGAATTTTGTGGCATTGGGTGTTATTAGTGTTAACTAAAACCTACCCAAAACTTAAAAAATTAAAAACTTTATATTTAAAATGATTACATGTAACAGTTAATGAAATAACATAACCACTGAACATAAACTTTGTTGTAAATCTGCACATTTTAAAATAGTATAAAAAATAAAATTAAAAAAACAACCTTTGAAAATATGCTTGCAATGGGGTAAGAAGATATATAAAATGTTCTCAAAAATCAAGCAATTTTCTTCTCAGGTAAAAATGTATCTTGTTTTAAGGATATTTTTGTTGTGCAATATAAACAGCTATGGTTAAAGTTCAAAATAGTATGTGTCACGTTAATCTGGCAGTTATTTAACTTGTATATAAAAGACGGAAGATATTAGTTGACAGATGCCTACAGTACATGTGGCACGGGTACACAAATTATACAGAATGTACAAAATCATCCATAAAAGTCATAATGTCCAGTCTGTATCCTCCTGTGTGGTGCATGATTGTGGCATGGGGTGCTTAGAATGATTGTTTTGTCTGTTCTGATGTTAATTATTTTCCTTTCAGGACTTTGTGTGGCCAAATTATACCCATTTACATCCCAGTACTGTTTGTCCAGCATGCAGCATTATGCAGTTTGTCTCCGACTCGCTGAAAAATATTGCAGTGTCTCCTTTTTCCTGTTTGAAGCGTCTGTGTCCCACGGGATGATTAAAAAATCCTTTAGCTATGTTGTCTGGTGCTTTCTGGAGCACAACTAGTTCCAGCATTGCATGGCTTTTACTGAGGCTTCAATGTGTTTGTAAAGAGAGGTGTTCTCTTTTTTCCAGCAAAGATGTCACGGAAATTAAGCTTGCCTACTGAGCTAAAGCCAGACTTGGGTAAGCCTTGACTTTGTGTTCATGCTACACAGCTTTTGAATGTGGAGTCCATCAGCACATTATCAGAATCTGAAGGGTCCACATGCTCACTTACTTTGAACATCTCATGTCAGTTAGCCAAAGACTAAGGTTGGGTCAGAATTCCTGCACATTCAGAGTTCTATATATATACTGAATTTCTGACATTCTGACTCTATTCTTACGTCTTGATTCTTGGGTCTGACATACACCTGATGACTGTATTGGTTTGTCCAAAAGGCTTGTGAGTGTCTCAATAAATGGTACACATAAGCATGGCCGCAACCACAGCTTTACTTTTTATGTAGCAAGGGTTCTCTGTCAGCCTTCCTAACTCTTATCCTGATTAACACAAGTCAGCATTAACTGGTATTTAATTCAGTATCAATTCAGTTTTGTCATTAGATATCAGGGGTGTATTTAAGGGAATTCCCTAAAGAAGTACTTTCTGGAATCGTCTGATTTGAAATGGAAATTAAATGTGTAGGTTGATGTAAAGATCTCTCCTCCCCCCACACGCACATATCATTACTGTATATGAGAATGTCTGATGTCAGGTATTTGTTTTAAATAAAGCTTTAAATATATACTGTCGTTCAAATGGTTGGGGTAAGTATGATTTTTCTTCTTTTTTCTTCTTCTTTAAAAAAGAAAAAATAATACAGCACAAAACATTAATACAATAATTAATTGATTTTTAGCAATTCAGCATTATTATTTAATTTAGTAATTAATCATTTTATTCAGCAAAGTATTTTTATTCTTTTTATTACATTTTATATATATAACATGTCATATTAAGAAATGTTTTGCTAAATTTCTGAAGGATCATGCGACTGAAAACGGGAGTAATTGCTGCCATCACAGGAATAAATTCAATTTTAAATTATATTCATTCAGAAAAAGTTATTTTAAATTATAATATTTTGCAGTATTACTGTCTTTATTTTGGATCAGTTAAATGCAGCCATGGTGAACAAAAACATTAGAAAATCTTACAGACCCCAAACTTTGAACACTATTGTAGGATTTAGATAGGGAGCGTATCATTTTATAGTTATGTACACAACCTTTTCTTTCTCTGTCACATGCTTCCATTATTTTTATTTTTGTTTTTAATTTCCAGACTGAACACATCTTGGATAGGGTGACCAGACGTCAAATTTTTCTCTGAATAGTCCCATTTTCTGGCCCCTATAAAATGTCCACATGTGGATTTTATTTTTCTAGTATTGCCAGTTTTCGAATAAATGAGGTTGGGTAAAAGGGGCTAAAATAAGCAAGTGTTCCAGGAAAATAGGGCATCTGGTCATCCAAATCTTGGGAATACCATTTGTCTCCATCACACTGGAGAGACTGCCTCATTTCCCACACCAAAGGTCATTTTCTCACCACTGAAGGATGGTGTATGATTTAACTTGCTAAGCCACTTCACAAATGGAAACTTAATTTCTGCTCAGGGGGTTGTTTTGCTATAAGGGTATTGAAAGAAGTAATGATGATCTGTCGGTTGTTGTCTTAGAATGGGGGCTTTACCTTTCTGTGTTTTTTCTCTACTGTCCTACTCTCTGTATGTCCCCCACGGGGTTCCATACCCCTAGACAACAGGGACAACTCCTTCAGCCGCTCGCGGAGCTCCAGCGTGACCAGTATTGACAAGGAATCACGAGAGGCCATCACATCTTTCTATTTCTGTGAGACGTACACGCGCAAAGCAGACAGCGGGCTTACACCTAGTCTGTGGGTTGGCACGTCCTTGGGCACAGTCTTGGCCATCTCCCTCAACATGCCCCCTGCTGGAGAGCAGAGGCTTCTGCAGCCAGTCATTGTCTCCCCTTGTGGTAAGTCAGCACATTTGAGGTTTAATTTAAGGGTTGTTTGTCTTTTTTTCTTTATTCTGACATCTCATCCTCCTCTGCACAGGCACTCTTATCAGGTTGAAGGGTAGCATCCTCAGGATGGCCTTCTTAGATTCTACAGGGTCTCTCCTTCCCTCTGCTTTTGAGCCATGGTATGAACCCAATGCTCCAGCCAACGGAGAGGAGCGGGACAAGGTCCGTAAGAGACGGCCGGTGTCTGTATCCCCATCCACATCCCAGGAACTGAATGAAAACCAGTATGCCGTGGTGTGCTCTGAGAAACAGGCCAAAGTCATAGCCCTGCCCTCTCAGACCTGCGTGTTCAAACACAACATCACTGAGGCATCTTTTGTGCTGCGGGCAGATGTGGTGCAGATTAACGCTGGCATTTGTGTGGCCTGCTTCTGTGCCAACGGACACATCATGACCCTCAGGTGAGAGAGGATGCCCTTCAACTTGAGACAGATGAGGATATTTAAAAGCACTAATTTGAGACTGCATGTTCGGTCGTGTAAATTCATAAAAATGTACTAATTATATAGTATAAAGTATTTTATTATATTATCAGAATATTAGATCAAGCAGGGTTGGTATGATTTTTTAAAGGATCTTATGCTCAGTCAGGTTGCAATTATTTAATAAAAAAAACAGTAACATTGTGAAACAGTATTACAATTTAAAATTAAAGCTGCGAGCAGCGATGATGGGCCCAAGCCGGTGGCACCGCCGGAAAAAACTAAAGGACTATGTCAAAGTCATTTGAATTCACCTCATTAACTGCAGCAACTGGTGCTGCTATGACCAGAAACCACAACAGTCACATCTATGAGATAAATTACATTTTATTCATTAATTTTATGTCAGATGATGTCAAATGTCAATTTCAAAGTGCAGAATACCGTCAAAATGCTGATGTTGTATTATCCTTACACTTCTCCTCATGTGTTTTTGACCTACCGTAGCTTGTTTGTTCACCAATATTATGCAGCAAAAAGTATGCTTGTTTTTATTTCAATATGCGTGGCATATTTAAATGTTAAAAAAAATTATAAATAAAGCCAAATCACAGAAACCGCAACAATGATTTTAATATCAGTGTCAGGTAAGAGTAATATGCATGCCTACATTTTATGAAAGTTTATTGTAAACAGCCACTTATATAAAATCTTGTGAAATTTACTTTTTTAATCCATTTGAATTCTATCAATATATAATTACTTTAAAGATGTGTTATATGTGATCTTTGCAAACACAGCACAGGACCTTCTTTAAAGCCCATGTTATAGAAAACACACACACCTGCTCTTAAAAAAATATAATAATAAATTAGTACTGTCTGAATGAATAAATGAAATCACAGATGTCAGATGAAAAAAATTGTAACTCAAATTTTATTACAACTGTCTGAATAGGGATATAGTGTCATAGTTTAATTTCAAATGTTGAGTTATCATTTACTGCAATATCATTTTACATCAATTAAATGTATTAGGATATAATAGGTCACTTTCAATTATGTGCAAATGTATTTTTTGCAGCTTAAAATTTTGAAAGGAGAACTTTGTTTTTATTTCACTGTCTGAAAACACTGTTTTGCAATAACAACAATAGTTTTATCTTCAAAACAGTGTTCTCAAGGACATATCCAACCTGGTTACTAAATAAGGCTATACTCCCACCTTCTGGTTATTCTATATACCGGTAGCTCTTTGGTTCTCATTTTTGACCTTAAACAAAATGCATTAATCTTCTTATTTTTAAGTTGCACACACTACTTTTTTTTGAAAAAGAAACTAAAATGTGTTTTTTTCTATTGTTGGTGCTCAAGAAACATTTCTCATTATTGTATATTTTAAATGCTTCCCTATTGAAGACTGCAACTGGGACTGCACGCTGCATTTAAATTGTTTCACTGATGTGAGGAATTGTTCACAGCCTGATATTTATATACTGTAGCACACCCAGTAAATTTGAAAATCAGGCTATTTTCAGTATACAATATTGTCGTCTTGCTCCACTGTTCAGCAAAGCCGGAGCCAGGGGGCATGTTGCTATTGCAACACAGATCTAATCACTGTATTGCTCTCTGAATCGCTTTGGCTTATAAATCTTCAGAGAACAGAACAGAAAGGCAGACAAACATCTGTGTGACTGTCAGTAGGAAGGTCAAAGTTAACCATCAAACATGAAGACCTTGGGGGTATTGTTGCAGATCAAATCTACAAAATCCTTAATGCTCGTTTCCCATAATTGAACGGCACATTCTGAAGGACAAACCAATCACTGCCACAGTCTCCGCTTTGCAGCTCTTGAATAATAGAGGAGGTAAGATATATATATTCCCGAGCTGAAGAAATGTCTCTCTGTCGTGCCGTTTCAGCCTGCCAGGGTTGAGACCATTGCTGGATGTAAATTACCTACCCCTGACAGATATGAGGATAGCGAGAACGTTCTGCTTCTCCAACCTCGGCCAGGCCTTGTACCTGACCTCACCTACTGAGATCCAGAGGATTACCTACAGCCAGGAGGTTTGTGAGAACTTACAGGTGAGCAAAACATCTTCATAAATTGTTCTTCTAGACTCTCCTGTTGCACAGTATTTACGACGATGATGATGACGATGAAGATGATTGGATTGTGTAACAGGAGATGCTAGGCGAGCTATTTACTCCAGTGGAGACGCCTGAAGCTCCTAACAGGGGATTCTTTAAGGGTCTTTTTGGAGGAGGAGCACAGTCTCTAGACAGAGAAGAGCTTTGTGAGTAATCTTTCATTAACTGCTATTTGCACTCAATGTAAAGTATCACAGCACACAAAAGAAGAGGGCCGTTTAGATCACGAGTGTCAAACTCCAGTCCTGCAGAATGTAGCTCAAACCAGCTCTAAAACACCTGCCTGGAATGTTCTAGTAATCCTTAAGACCTTGATTATCTGGTTCAGTTAGGGTTGGAGCTAAACTATGCAGAACAGTGGCCCTCCAAGAACTGTGTTTGACACCCCTGGTTTAAATGTAGGCTGGCTGGGGCTAGTTGTCACATTTTACTCCAGGGTAGGTTTATTTTTAAAAATCAATTGTTCTATAGTCACAAATTCTAACAGATAGTTGGTTACAAAAAAACTGTATTGCCCAGTCACAATGGAACCTGCCACTAAAAATGCAATTTTACTTTATTTATTAGCCGTTTCATGAGTTGTTTTTTCATAATTAAATACAATTTTAAAACAACAGAACTAACAATAATAATAATAGCTATAATTAATATTGCCTTCTACAAAATTACAGTGTTTAAAAAAGAAGGAAAGGGATGAATATATCAAAATAATAAACTGTATGAAATAAACCCCTGTATAAATCTTCCATAACTTCAAGACATGACTAAGTCGTCTTCACTAGGTGCCGACTGGGTCACTCAAGCCTTACACATGGGTTTCTATTGATGGGTAAAGTTACTCCTCCAAAGTTCCTTTGACAGTTAAACATATTCTGTTGGACAGTCATTTTTATAATATTGCAAGAAAACGTTTTTATTCAGAAACTTATTTTGGAATGTGTCTCCTGAATGTATTTTAGATTTGATATCTAATGTCAAGTAGAAATGTTTTATATAATTATTTTATATTTTATGGATTGTGATATTGACCTTGTGTTTGCCATATAAACAGCCTCAATGCTTACATGCCGTTAAAAATGTAATAAACCAACAAACACGTGACAGCCTGAGATAACTCTTAGCTGCATGTATATCAGTGTATTTTATTGTGTGTGGAGTGTGGTGTCTGCTTGTTTACCAACAACTATTACAAAAATATAATGAATTCATTAAAAAATATATGATATAACAGGGTTTTAAAAAGTTAGTTCACCCAAAAATTTAAATTCTGTCAATAATTACTCACCCTCATTCGTCTGACACCCATAAGACCTCCGTTCATCTTTGGAACACAAAGGAAGATATTTTTGTTGATATCCGATGTCTTCATTGACACCAATGTCATTTCCTCTCTCAAGACCCATAAAGGCACTAAAGACATCGTTACAAAGTCCATCTCACTACAGTGGTTCTATAATAATTTTAAGAAGCAACGAGAATAGTTTCTGTGTGCAAAAAACCCCACGAAATAACCACTTATATAGTGATGGCAGATTTCCCTCCACTGCTTCCTGAAGCTTCGGAGCTTAATGAATCAGCGTATCGATTCACGATTCCGATTGCGTGTCAAACTGCCAAACTGCTGAAATCTTGTGACTTTGACGATCCGAACTGAACAAAAATATCTTAATTTTATTCCGAAGATGAACGGAGGTCTTACAGGTCTCGAATGACATGAGGGTAAATAATTAATGACAGAATTTTCATTTTTGGGTGAACTAACCCTTAAAACTACACTGTAAAAAATTATTTAAAAAAAAAAAGTTACCTGGTTGCCTTAAATGTTTAAGTTCATTAAAATTAAAATTTTTAGATAATACAATGAACATTTTTTGAGATTCGAAAACCTTTATTAAAATATTATTTAAAGATTTTGTAAGCATATTGGGTAATTGTGTGTGTTTTATTTATGATGACGCAGTGAAACATGCCAAATAGTGGTATTTTCATGAATTATCAAATTTTTTATGTGGTTCAGATACAATAATATTTTAAGTTTCTATTTATTAAACAAATTTCCTACCTTTTAATTTCAATAAACTCAAAATTTTAAGGCAACCAGGTTACTTACTTTTTTAAGTTAAACCAACAATTTTTTTTACAGTGTAGGTGTTTGAAACCAGCATTTAAATCACAAAATCCCATTTAAAATATGTCGAGAAAATTTGATTCAAGAACATGTCAGCCAACTGAACTAAAGTTTGAAAATGACTAAAACTGAAATACATGAAAGCTAAATAGAAATGTATACAAAAACTACTAAAAATGACAAATTAAATATAAAAATATATGCTAAATAAATAATACAAGAATAACACTGGTGACAACTCACCCATGTGACATCTAGCTCAGTCTCCTATGCCTCTTTGTCATCTTAATGAGCTCTGTTCTCAAAAGTGACATCTTAACCATGTGTGCTGTTCTCTTAACAATGCTTGTTTGTTTCTGTTGTGCTGTCGCCTCATTTGTAACATTCTTTCCACACTCTGCTTATGTACTTGTGTTTCAGTCGGCGAGACAGGAGCCGGAAAAGCACCACGCAGTCTGGCTCAGCACATTCCAGGTCCTGGGGGTATAGAAGGCATGAAGGGGGCAGCGTCAGGAATCGTGGGTGATCTAGCTCGAGCTCGGATAGCGCTGGATGAGAGAGGGCAAAAACTGAGCGAGGTGGAAGAGCGGACGGCAGCCATGATGGCCAGCGCTGACTCATTCTCCAAACACGCTCATGAGGTACAGCATTACCACCGCTGACGCCAATAACAGATGAATCTCTCCTTAAAAATAGCTAAGCGTTTATGTATTACATAAATGTATTTCATGCGCAATATAATCAAGTTGAAGCTGAACCAGCATTGTAGCAGTGCGATCGGCGTCTCTAACTTTGATCCTCTTTTTTTACTGTCTTTGCTTCCCGCTGCAGATGATGCTAAAGTGCAAGGATAAGAAATGGTACCAGTTCTGATCTCCGCAAACAGCAGAGCCCAAAGGGACTCAGGAGTTCTCCTACACAGCCTTGTTCATCCGTAATCCTTTTCCCACTCTCATCTTTATCTCTCCTCTGCTGGACCAGTGGGATCCCTCGCTCTTTCCTAGCACAATATTAAATACAGTCTGCTTACAGAACTGAGGCACAGACTGAGAGCGGCCCCAATCTGAGGAATGCCATACCATGATGGCGTCCACTCTTCGGTTTTCGTTTGTTCGTTTAATATCGCCAATCCTCCCTCACGGCGGCTGGGCATTGCAGGCCCTGAAATTCCATTTCTTCTCTCAGTCTTTGAAATGTTTTTGTGCTGTTGTTTTTTTGCAATCATGCCCTGCCTCCCACATCGGAGAGCAGTAATTAGTCAAAAAAAAAAAGACTAAACGGAAAAAAATACAACAACTAAACAACAAACATAAAAAAGAGTACAGTATATATACATAATTCTATATAAATCTCCATCAAAGTCTGTAAAAATGCCATATTCGCTACTGTCATAAGTGAAACTGAAATAAGAAGACACCAGGTGAAGCATGGGATGAGCTCCATTCACAGGAAATGATGTTATAACGTGGATGAGTCAAACCTTTCAGAAGAAGAGAGACCATCTCCCTTCTCCAAAAAAAAAAAAAAAAAAAAAAAAAGTTCTCGGTATATTTCTGTAACATTTCCCAAATGATCCCTTTTGGTTTAATTATCATTTGAATATTTATTTATTTATTTATTTTTATTATTTTTATTTTATTTATTTAGCCAAATGTAAATGTCTGCTTAAATATAAAAGGCTTTTTAGGTGATCTTTTTACGAAATTATTGTGAATATCAGTACAATAATGCTTTACATTAAAGTACCATCTTGAGGGTTTATAATTAGTTGACATGATTTACATGGTACTGTAAATGAGTGAATTAAGAAATAACTATTTATAAACCGACTGTGAGTGATTTAATGATGGTATTTTCATGTGATACATTATGCAGATGTTTAAACTTTCTGTGAAACTCCGTACAGGAAATATCTGGTCTTGACAGAGTTGTGGAAGAAAATGATCCATCTCTATTTTTTGGGGGTAGACAGCCATATACAGTAGACCTCAACAGCTAGAACATTTATTGTGACTGAAAATGACGTTGCAGTCTCTTCAGTGTTGGCTCTGGGATTTGATTTTGTCCATTAGACCAGCTTTCTCATCCCTGCACACTGCATAGATTAAACCGCTTGAACATGTAGAGAGATTGTACTTTAGTAAATATGTTGGTCCACATTTCATTTGTTACATAAAAAGCACTTACTGATGGAAACAGACCGGTTTTCCAGCTCTAATCTTTGGTGACTTGAGACCTGATTATAGATGTGAAATAGGGTTGAACGCTTTCACTGACTTCAGAACAATATTCATTGTAATTCTGAATGTCAGGAAGACATCATCTAACATTTCTATCTGACGGTACTGGTTTCACACTGGTGCTTCACGTGTGATGCAGTAAAAGCACAGGGCGTACTTCAAGAGCATCTTCATTTGTGAAAACTCCTACAGTACTACAATGAGTGTTAGCTGTACATTCGAAACCAGAAAACTAGAACATAACACTAAATACAAAAAAAGTGTACGAAAATGTCTTTCTCGTCCCATTTCTCCCTTGAAACCACATTTTAGTGCCATTATATTTATTTGTGGTTTGCAAGAAATGCTGCTATATATGTTGCATTGATCACGTGATCCATTGTCGTTCAAGATACTGATTCTCACTTGCCTCTCTGCCCAAAGTTTTTTGCCATTCTGTGAATGAAGGATTTTTCGACAATCTGGGAGCATCAATTGCGAGACAGTTGCCATATTTCAAACGCCAAAGATTTTCTTTCATTGAGTTCTGTATTCCATTCGACAGCTGTTTGTGTCTGAAGTATCACTGCATCCAGTAACAGTGTTGAGGACTTTTCTGATGTTTTTGGCTGTGCTAGTCTGCCTTTCGTGTGTTTCGTATGCCGTACTTCAAACTGAAAAATGGGGGAAAAAAAGATTTACAAAAACAAATGAAGCCAATCTCTCTCAGACTCTAAATGTTTCTCTGTGTTGGACTCTATATTCTCTGTAGCTGTGTTTTCATGCCATGGTGTTCTAGTGTTTCTGAAGACCGGGTTTGTTTTTGAATATCTCGCTCGTATGTCATCTCGCCTGATTAACTAATTCAATTATATTTGTACGATGTGTATTTTTCTCTGCGGTACTGTATTTCCCTGAATAGATATCCTTGTCATATTTTTAATCATCGATTATTGAAAAATTATTTTTATATATGCTTTGAGGAGGACGTATTTTAAGCTCATCGCGCTCTGTCACTTGTCTTCATGTCTTCGTTTTCTGTCGTGTAATCCGTTTGTTTGTTCACAACAGGGTGATTTTTTGAGTGAGTGAGCGTTCCCTTAAAATTCCTGAATACTAGAAGTGTGTGAGAAGATGAAGGTCTTCAGAGGACCAGTACGGTTCATTGTTTGAAAAAAAGCCATTCGTTTATTATGTGTGTAATACTACATTTTAAGCCCCAACATGGTTGATATTTACAATTTAAAACCAAAAATTACTTTTCAACATGTAGGCTCGTGTAGATTGGTTACTCGTGAGGTAATTCCGGGAGAGATTTGATGTCCTAGGTTGCTATTTTGTCATTGTCAATCGATAAACAAAAGTATCCAATCAGCCGTGTTGAACTGTAATGCTGTAAATGTCAGTAATAAGTGTTCAAACTCCAGCAGAATTTATTGATCGCACCTTTAGTTCATTCATGCCTGTCTCATATAGGGGTTTCAGAGTCACTCTGAATGTGAACCTGGTTGTTTGCCCTTTGTAACATTTCATGAATAAGGAAGGAAAAAAGGTTCCTGTTGCTTTCTTGGCTTTAATTTGATCTATTCATTTTGTAATGTTTCATGTTGACTTTAAGTTAATCGTTTTATTTGTCTCAGACAGAACATTCTTACCTGAAATATTACACTTTTAACATGCAGAAGAGCCTCATTCATTTTCTGTCCTGAATATAACGGTTATCAGTGGGTTGCAGTATTTTCTCATTGTAGCCAATTTCTTGTACAGTTTTATGCAAATTTCACATGGATGTTTATGACTATCTGCTGCCACAAACAATTTAGAATTTCTGTAGATAGTAATTACTGTGCAATGGAAAATAAAACTATTTAAAAATCTTTTCTGTGTTTTATGGCTCATGGTTCTAGTTCTCTAAATGGTCCTTATTTTTTAAAACGTAATGTTTTATATATGTGATGTGTATTCTCTATAAAGACTTTTAAAAGGAGTATTCACATTTGGTTTTATATTTTAATCCAAACATAATTTGTCCTAAAGGGATTTATGTTTGAAATGCAGATCTCTGATAATGATTGGAACTGTTTGTAGTCTGAAATGTTAAAGATGTACACACATTGTATCACATTTACCCACATAATATATCCTTATCAAAATTCATGGATATTAACAACAGTTGCACTTTTGACTGTACATGAGGAAGACTTGGCTGCTTTGGTTTATAACTGTGATGTGTCTTTAAAATTTTGCTCTGATGTTCTTTTTTATTTCCCACAAGATTAATTTTAATTTATTGCTAAAAGATGTGCACACACGCAAGCAAAATGTTTGAGTATGTCATAAACTTATATATTTTGCATGGTAATTACCTAAATACAAATTAGTCATTGAAAAAGTCTTTAATGTTAATAAACAATGATACAATGTTAAAATTTTAGACATTCTTTACAATGTAATGAGTTACATTCTGATATATTTAATCAATCAGGAAACTTATTTGTCTCATTTATGCCCCGCTTTTGTTTATTAATCATGGCGGTATATGGTACAGTATTGATGTAGTATCTCAAAGCAGTGAGATATGAAAAGGATGTTATACTATAAAAGGCCACATGGAGGGGTAGTAAGACAAGGAAAATGTTACAATGAGTGCAAATGATAAGGGCATGAATAAAAGTTGCAGGTTTTATTTGAAACAGAAAACGATGAAAAAGCTGTGTGTATTTTAAACACACATTGTATAAATACATTAAAGATATATATATATATGTGTGTGTGTGTGTGTGTGTGTGTGTGTATATGCTATATATAGGCTGTGTGTGTGTGTGTGTGTGTGTGTGTGTGTGTATATATATATATATATATATATATATATATATATATATATATATATATATATATATATATATATATATATATATATATATATATATATATATATATATACAGGGAGTGCAGAATTATTAGGCAAGTTGTATTTTTGAGGATTAATTTTATTATTGAGCAACAATCATGTACTCAATGAACACAAAAACACATTAATATCAAAGCTGAATATTTTTGGAAGTTTTAGTTTTAGCTATTTTAATAAATTTACTTTACTCAAATGAAATCGTTTAATAACTAATTTTATCCTGTTTAAACTGTTTAATCACATTTTTATTCATTTATTTATTTTAATCTAATTTAGGCTATTTATTTATTGTAATATGTTTATTTTTTTCTACAGTTTTCCTCAAGACTTTCCACGGACCCCTGCCAAAACCTCTGATCCCAACACCCTCCACCCCTAGTTTGAAGAACCAAAGATCTGTTTTGCTCGATTTTTAGACAGGGGGCACCATGAGACTGTACCACAGCACGTACAGCAGCGCTTCTGCTTTAAATCCTATTACAGCACCAGACCATCAGAGAGGAGACACGCGCTCCTGCGCAACACGCACAGCAGACAGCAGCCGTCCGTTACCTCAATACTACGGTTCGCGCGCACATTTACCTTCTCCGGCTTTGCCAAAAATAAAAGTCACAAAGTTTGGGATTAAAACGACACGGAAATACATTCTTCTTATTTGATTTAAGAAACGCCATGCCAGGGCTTCATTTACCACAAACTCTGACAAACTGACAGTTTTGACAGCGCGTGCTCAGATTCAAGCCGTGTCTGCTCACCAACCGTCGCCTCGTTGAGGAAAACCGATCTTTTGCTCCGCGATTAACGTTACGCTGCTCAGCAAATAGTGGCAAGAAGTCTGAAACCACATGTGCTCGTCTCCAAACCGGAGAGACGCGGTTTCGTTTGCCTTCAGAGAGGAAAAGAGTTGGCTTTAAGCCGTACTGACAGACCCAAGGGAAGGACGGTCTCGTGAGAGCGCTTGAGAAGACCATTGGAAATTCACGCGGTGCGTAAAATGTACGTTTATTCTTGGCACTGCTGTGGGAACAGTTGAAATAAACGGTAGGAAAATGTAGTCTTTGTGGATGGTTATCAGTATAGCCACTTTTGACGCTAACCATCGAATGGCTCTTTAAACGCAGCGGTAGTTGTGGAGTATACAGCAATGCCAAGTTGAAAGGTCTCGACTTTGTCAGTTCTTGATAAACGCTGAAGTGCCCGGCACGTCTTTATTATCCTTTAGGGTCTCCTGGGTATTTGTAAGTATCTTCTGCTACCAAAAAAGTGGAGAGAAATACTGAATGAAGATGACGGTTTGACTGGGATATTTACATAAACCACGGGCGCACGCGCTGTCAGTCACCTGCTCACAAAGGTAAACGCACCTTTACGCTTAAACATCATTTAAAATGATGGCCAACGGACCCAACATCGTCTACGAATGGCTGAAAACCCTTCAACTGTGTCAGTATGTCGAGGCTTTTGTGGATAACGGATACGACGACTTGGAAGTTTGCAAACAAATCGGAGACCCGGACTTGGATGCCATCGGGGTTTTCATTCCGCACCACCGCCAGCGGATCCACGATGCGGTGCAAAGGTTAAAAGATGACGACAAGGAGACGGCTACTGGGCTTTATTTCACCCTGGAGCCGATGCCCCAGGTTTCACCTATTTACACGAGTCGCATGGCAGAGCAATATGAGTCTAGGCTGCGGGGCTCCAGGTCATGGACTGAGCAGAGAAGTGACAGAGCCGCGCGCAGCGTGGGGTACATGGGGGCGTCCAGGAATCTGACACTGGGGAACCGCAAGGAGCTGGAACTCTACCCCAAGCTGAAGCTGAAGATAATGATCAGGGATAAACTCATTAGGGACGGGATAAACCTTGCCAGGCAGCCATACTCTAATAAGGTGAGTGAGTGTTTACTTTTTGTCCCGCGTCGGTATAAACCACGTGGCGTGGCCTTCGACCAGAAATTTGGATTCTAAACAGCCTCATGTGATTAGAAGACAAGGCTAATAGTATATAGCTGTTTGGCTTGGAGGCAGAGCTATTGAGGTTTGATGACTGGAACATTGCCTTAATCTGATTTTTAAAATATGATCAATAGTTTACTGACCGATTTTAGACGCACCCTGCGTTTCTAATGGTTTCTAGGACCAGGAGGTCAGCTATCATCGATTGGCCTTTGCAGGAAATGTCCACACACTGCATATATATCAACCATTCAACATGACGTCAGATAATTCATACCTGTAACATATGATCTATTTTTTTCTTCTTGTTTGTGCACTGAAGCTGGAAGTTCAAGGTGGATACATTAATGAAAAGAGAAATAGCCTCAGAGAGGTCTGGTGGGTGTGTGAATGTTGCAACCCTATATCAGATTCAGTTTTCATTATACTTTATTTTAGGGATTTAATGAGGGGGATTTGCCTGAGGTATTAATGGGATTTATATGTACAACAACTTAATGCTCTTAGATGATCCCTGGCCTTCAAAGATAGGTGTTTGAGTTCACACCACATAATTTCCCATTTGATGTTCTATAGTTCCCAACAGCTGCATAGTAAAATGACAATTAATTTCCAGAAAAAAAGTACACTTGCTTTAATTGTTTCTGCTTCTCTTGATCCGTTTATTGGAATAGACTGTTGGAATGTTAGAAATGTGCATTTTTTCAGAAGGTTTAAAGTTACTTTGGTTTACAACTTTTTGATTAATTATTAATAAATTAATGATGAATATTGATGACAAATCCATGAAGTAACATAATCCATGGACATTAGTCAAGACAAAACAGTGATAACTGACATATGGACCAACAATATCGAATTGCGCATCGAATATCACATTATTTAACAAGGTATTGCATATCGCATTTTTCTTCAATAAAAAAGACCCCTAAAAAGAAAAAATATATTAAAAATATATATATTTTAAGTGGTCATTAATAGACCATAATTATTGGACAAATAGTATTAGTACCAAACGATCTCCTGAAAATATACAATAGATATTAGGCTACTAAACTAAAATATAGTTTATTTAATAACGTTTAATTAATTGAAAAATAGCTAGGGGGGGGGGGGGGGGGTGAAATGCTGTTTCATGCATACTGGGCTTTTTACACTGTTAAAGACTTGGATTCCCATCCTAAACATAGACAAAGTTTCAAAAACTAATGTTGGACGTTTGATGGAGTATTTCTGTGTCAAAAATACTCCTTCCGGTTTCTCACAAGTTTCGGAGAGTTTTTTTTCGAGTATGGCTCGGCTTGACATTAATAGAGTGGAAGGTCCTTGTATGGGCCGTACGGGCTCTTCTCCCGGAAGGGTGCGCGTGCGTGACTAGAGCGAGAGAGGAAATGCACGCCCATAAACACTCGCTCAGCTGCAGATCCAGTCGTCCGTAAACACTTATGCGCTCCACTTTATTCCTATGGGTGACATCAAGTGACTTCAACACTTCAGCACAGCATTCCGGGAAGGCAGCGCTGCATTAGAACCGATTTGAACGCAGAAATGACGGGAAGCTTCACAACATCAGTTCAGTCGCGTCGCAGAGTGGATCTCCACCGTTCACTGCTGTCAGGACTTCAACAAATCATACCAAAGAAGTGTGTTTTTGACGGAGCGGTCCCAGCGATAAAGGTTCGGTCCTGCTTTGGAAGCAGCCGGTGAGTAAAACTGCTTCAAATGTCTATGCTGTCGTCGCGTGAGTAAACATAAGTAAACTACACGATCGCGTGCTTCGTCATTCAAATGCGCTAACGGACTTCTATGTCTAACGTTACACTAGTCTGACGTACAAAATCCTTTTGCTTGCTACTGCTAAGGTTTAGTCGCATACAATAGTCCATAAACCGAATCATGTCCTCATAAACTGCGAGTAAAGACACACAAATGTTGACAGGTCACTAAATATAGTACATACCACAGAGACGGACGTCCTGCTGTTGCTTCTTTCTCCTGTTCAATTTATTTCAGCCTCCGAATGATTGTGGATCATATATCTATTAGCTGAGATCGATAGCCATGGGTTTCTCCACGCTTGAGGACGTCACCGCTTTGTGTGCTCGTCATTCTTTAGCTCCGCCCACTAGGGATGTGCCGATATCAATTTTTCATGTTGCGATTAATTGATGAAGTTTTATCACGATATGCGATATTATCACGATATTGAAATAAGTTGCAAAACAAAGTGTTGCCATAGCATAACAGCTTTAAGAACTATTTTTGTAAGAACAAAAATAACTGAATGTTTAAATACAATAATGCACCAAAAATATATACAGCTCTGGAAAAAAAATTAAGAGACCCCTCATTGAGAAATCAATGTTAAGTGGTCTCTTGATTTTTTCCAGAGCTGTAAAAGTACAATTTTCAAACAGATTAAAGTGCAAAAGAATTAGGCTATAAAGAACAACAGGTAGGCTTACAAATTACAATAAGGTCTCATTAGTTTATGCATTAACTAAGATTGAGCAATAGCTACATTTGGTACAGAAAGTATAATGTTTTTGTTAATGTTAGTTAAGAAATACTGATCATTGTTAGTTTTATCTTAGGTCCATTAAAAGTTATTTTGATTTTGATTTTAATGTTATTAAAAAGTAAACTAAAAAAATTAACATAGAATGATTAATTCTTTATAAGTATTTGTTAATTGTCAGTTTGGTAATAATGAATTAACATGTTAACTAATGAAGTCATATCTCAAACAATAACAAATAATTAGAACAGTCCTAATTATTAGGGTTGTAGTCCAGATTAAAACATAAAAATGTTTAAATTTGAAAATAAATAGCCTATTAATTCTTTAAGTATTAAGTATTTGGTGCTGTGTAGGGCTGGGAATCGATTCCAAAAAGAATCGATTCCTCGATTCCAAGGCGTTGGGAATCGAGAGTCGATTCCAACGTCTGGAATCGATTCCATCGCGGGGAATCGACTCCTCTTTATTCACTTGTCTCTCGCTTAATAATAATGATTGGAAGTCTATTTAATTTTTGCAAAAGGTTCTTTTGAACAGTTAGTTTCAAATAACGAGTTAAAAATAAAGCAATTCAGCTGGGTTTTTTGCGTCATTGCGTGATGACGTCCCTAGAACGTAATTCTAACTACTTATTTTTATGGTAAACGTTCAAATCAAGCCATATGTGAACGCATATCGCTGATTATTACTATACCTTTCATTCACTTAGTTTAATAGTGTTTATTGTCATTGTTTCCTTCTGTGATCCTGCATCGTGGACAAGTTTGCTACATTTTGCACACAAAAACTCCATAATTTTAAATTGTGAAATGTTGTGTTGTCCACAACGGTAGGTTTTGAGCGCTGCTTACAGATGCAGATGTGAAGGTCTTATTTTAATTTTCTATTTTCTTTTGTTTTCTTTAATCCATTGATAACTGAAAGAAAATGCGCCTACTACAGCTTAATGACCGAGTCTAATGTTGCTATAGTAATGAACGCAACTTGCTCGTGCATCTGATTGACAAATAAACTGCGCACTCTTATATTATTGTTTTCGTTAATATTGTGGTTATTTTGCCTCGTACATTCTGTGCAAAAGGACTTATTTGAACGTAGTCATTTAACTTAACTGTGCACATGCATTTTAGACATGTCATGTAGTTAACATGCAATAAATGCACATCCATGAATAATGTGCTATCCTTTTTATTTATTAGGCTAAATCGCATTTACTTTTGGGCTATATGGGCCATTTCAGGAGAAGCCATCATTTAAAATTCATCAGAGTTATGGAAATGTATCATCATTTTACAAATAAAGTTTCGGAGAAGGATACTTTCTACATCCTTGAATCCTGCGGTCACTCCGGAACTAGGTTCCTCCATTGATTTTGTTAAAAAAAGAAGAATCGAAAAGGAATCGAAAACAACAGTGAGGAATCGATTCTTGGAATCGACTCCGTCGATTCTGGAAACAGGAATTGGAATCGGAATCGATTCCAAAAATTTCGGAATCGACCAGCCCTAGTGCTGTGATGAACAACATTGAGATTACAAAAACGAATGGCTGTTTTAAAAACTACACGCGTTTTTTTGTTTGTTTGCTGGTTTCCGGGGTAACCGGCTGCATTCTGCAGTTCATCAGCGCCCTCTGCTGTCACTGAGAGGCACTTCAGCAGCGCCTCCTTCACCGGTTCAGTCATGTGCAAACACACGTTGGGTTGTTTATATCTGAGCGCGTGTCCCTTTGACATAATACAGCGGTGTTGAGCATTTATACGGTTGATGGGCAAAGTATTCTTGAGTGCATTATAAAAAAATTATAAATTGTTAATAAATTATTATTTACGATATTTTAAAGTGCCCACGATAACAATATCGTGCACATTCATTATCGTGATAAAGCGCATTATCTAAAATCGGCACATGTCTACCGCCCACACGATACGCCTCCAGGCACTCGTTTTTTTCCGGAAAGACTCGGTACAGCCCATATTTCTTTTATAAATATAATAAAACTAAAGACTTTTTAGAGATATGAAGGATGCAATACTACTCTATAGGTACTCAAGATTGACATGAGATTGACTGAAACTGAGTTTTTCACCCCCCTCTTTAAGGTGTACAGTCACATTTGACTATTATAGTAAGGAATATCTCAGGGCTAAATACAAGAAGAGCATAACATTACAATGTTGCATCTCCACCACTCTCCATTTTAAAATGACACTGTAAATGCGGTTGATGTAATAATAAATGCACATATGCTGTACTGTTTACCAAAAAATGCTGCAAATACCTGTATAGTGAAGCTGGTGTATGTTCAAATGTATTGTTTGAAACAGTGCTGGTTTGTTTAGAACTGTTGAGAGCGCTGTGATCACGTGACCGTGCATAGCCGCGAGATGAACACATGAGCAACTCTGTTATTCAACGGCTCTGGTTTGAGTGAGTGAGTGAGTGCAAGAGTGTGAGATACGCAAGAGGCGGAGGGAGAGCTAAGGAAATGCAGCTGAATGAATATGCGTGTGTCAATTTAATGACGAAACATAATATGTGGTGACTGGTGTTGATTTTGTGGTGGACCGCTACAAATTAGTCTATGTGTGGGAAATACTGTAGGCTTTAATGCTTGTGAGGATGCTGCAGTTGGTGGATCATTTATAGAATTTTCTCACAAAAGCTGGAATAATTAAACATACAATTTTGATGGCAGATTGTAATCCAGAAAGGACCAAAGAACAATCATCAGTGGCATCCATAGTCAAAAGCAAAAATCTGTACAGAAATTGAAATCTACAGGTAACGCTAATTAACACTAAATACACAGAGTCACACAATGATGTGTTTAACAATAACAATTTGAGAACAAAGCATAACAATAATATTCAATTGTGAGCTAAGTGATCGTTACATACATTCACCATTGGTAGCGCAATTTATTGTAATTCTTTTTTTCTCTCAGTTGGTCAGAACAAAAATGGCAGACATGTTACTTACTTGTTCAGATGACATTTTCCGGTGAAAATTCTTAGGATGGTCATACTTACAAGACGTAGAATCTGTGGTTCTGAAGTACAGTATCCAAACTGATGTGGTGAATGACAGCCACACATAACCCTCAAAACATTAGATCCATCACAACCTGAGCCGCACAACCCACGTAAAGAAGTTAACACCGCAAAGAGCTGCCATTGCAGGTTTCAAACAGAGATGGCGACAAATAAGTAAAATTATTAACTGCAGCTTTAATGAACTGATGGTTAATTCATATGAAGATGGTGCAAAATAAATGTCCAGTTCTGTGATCTGTCTGTTGCACTTCTTTTTCACTCTCTAAAATACACGTATGTCTATCCACACTCTCACACAATCATCCATTCCCCTGAACTCTGACTGTCACACTTTATAAATGAGTCGCCATTGTTCTCTCTGTTAAAAAAAGAAAGAAAATGGAATGGTTTCATCTATTTTTTTGTCCTGCTTTTTCTTTTTTACAAGTCAATTAGAGCAAATGTTACCCTCCGATCTTTTTGCAAGTCACACCATGAACAAAAAAATTTGAATTTCCATTATTTCAGTATTCAATTCAAATGATTAGTATAGTGACTAGTTTTATAATTAATATTTGAATTAAAGGAATGGTTTCAAGTGTATCTGACTGTGTCCTCCCATAAACCATTGCACTGCAAGTTACGCCTAATAGTTTACGTTTCACACTTTGCAAGATACAAAAGTAATATATCCTATAAACCTTATATATAATACAAAATAAATGTACTTGACAAGACGTTTAACTTAAAAGGGCGTTTTGTACTGCGGGATACAGACAGACTTTTCTCGATATTGCCTGTATGATAGCAAAAAAGGTTTTATTTTATAGTGAATAATTTTATTCATTATTCACTCACGATCATTCCCTTCATGAGCTTTTATTCTGACTGCATCATTGTACCTGGGTTTACTGTTGATTTTACTGTCTTCTAGTTTTAGCTAAATAAATCAAGATTGCGATCCTCACACCTCAGCGCAAGTATTTAAAAAAGTTAATTTGTTTCAGTCTGTACAGAAAGTTCCGTATATGTGTCTGTTTACTTTGAAATGATAAGCTCACACAGCATATGGTCCCTCAGGCACTCATTGAACATATGCTTGGACAGAATGAACCGCACAGTTGTGTGGAGTGTTTAATTCGTTGTTGATTTACGAGGCAACAGTATATTACGGCGTTAAATTAGGGATGTAATTGTAATGTTTTCATTTTCCAGGTGATTCTGAAGTATAGTGCTGAGTGCTGACATTTTATGTCAAAGCTTCATGGCTGTGGTAGATCCGTACACTGAGGATTCAGTTGGCTAAATAAACTTAAATGGTGATGATGTATTTGTGTTGTTCTTAAGATTGGATTTCACCATAGGGTAGAAGTCTCTTGTGTGATTTTAAGTATTACACTAATGGCTTTTTAAGTTAATATCAACCTCGTGACTGTATAGCTACTGTGTATAGCCATTTAAATGGATTCTGTATACTGTAGTAAGTGTCAGATATGCATGTTGCAGCACAAATTATTTACTTGTCCTTGAGGAGAATTTTTCTATGTTTTGCTGAAAGTTGTCTGCTGTATATACAATTAAAAGCTGCATTAGCTTTCCTCAGTTCTTGTTGTGTTGTTGTTTATCCATCCACAAATAGATTACAGTAGTTTAATGGCTTATAGTGGTGTTTTTGTTTATAGCTGACCTATGAAAACTCTCTACAAGCAGCTCTTAATAGATCCTTCGACAGGCTGTAGAATGTCGTCCCCTCACACACCAGACCATAATCCTTTTCATGATGCCACAAATGACCTTAGGGGAGCAATAAATAGCCATAATACTTTCCTTCACTACAGAAGAGGTTTATTTATTTAATGATGTTTTATCAGTTTTACAAACTTGATAGATCCGTTAACTCACACAGACACAAACACACAATGTCTGTTATTGGACCATGAATATCACTATTTTGTTAAAAAGGTATAGGTTATGTTCTGTTTCTACCATCAGGCTCATGCTGTGACAGCACATACTATACCCTATATGGTCTGTCTGAATGGAGATAATAGAGGGGTTCACATAATTTTTTTTTTTCCCAGTGGGATAATGCTACAGAGGTAAAAATCACAATCACACTGACTCTTCAATGTCCTTGTGAAAAAAGATCCACTGTTCCCATCCACATCCTAAAAAAAATAGTACTAATTTACCTCCTCCTTTCTATGTGCATTTCTGCAGAAGCATCATGCCTATTCAAACTGAGCCAACTGGATGTTTCCTGAAACTTGATTTATTTTATTTATTTATTTATTTATTTATTTATTTATTTATTTATTTATTCTTTTAAAGGAGTGATGAATTGAGAAATTAACTTTCCCTTGAGCTTTTGATATATAAATGGTCATGGTAATATAAGAATATCCTGCAAGTTTGAGTGCTGAAAACTTCCTTGTTAATCAAAAATATGCTTTTATAGACACCAGGCCCAGAAAACGATCATGTGTTTCATCGTGACGTCATCACGAGACGAAACACGCCTCTACAAAATGATAAGCACATTTAATTCAGTTGCCCCACCCACGATACAAGGAGCTTTTCAGATCGCGCTAGCCAGCAGCAATTAATTGTATGTGTTTTCTAGGGATGTTAACCGATGACCGTTTGACCGGTGGTTGCCCGTATCAACGTTAACCGATCAAAGTTGTCGGTTAAAAAAAAAGTGATCTCTAAATTAGGCTATTATAGACAGTGGACTAAACGCTACAGTTAGCCATTTCATTCCAAAATCTTTTTGTGTGAAGTGAACAAATCCTTCACACTCAATTTTTCATAACTCGCCTGTTTGTACTTAATAAACCAATAAAAACATTTGGCGTGAGGTAACAGAGTTTGGGTTTGCGCGCTCACAAGGTTTGCAAAAAGTAAACAGGCTAAAACACTCGAGGTTAAAGCTAGGGCCAGACGACAGTATGAAGCTTGCATTCCGCATAAGATGGGCTTATATTTGGAAATATATTACATCTACATTTCAACACATAAGGTGTTGATCATCATCTTTCTTTATTATTGTTAGCACTACCTCGAACTAAAGCGGCGTCTCTTCTGAGCTGTCATTTTCTTAAATGAGCTGCGGCAATGTTTCAAATGAGCTTCTAATGCTAGACAAATGCCTTTATTTTCAACGCGATCACCTTGTACCCAAACCATTTTGAAACTAAGGAGCCATTTGTCCGCCGATTACAAACAAGCTCCTCGGCACCACGTGTGTGGGACTCATGTTTCGCGCTGTAGAGGATTTTAACCCTTAAATGCATGACTGTTTCGCCAAGCATTCTTACATATTCGGGTTGTTAGCGACCCGGATCTATATTTAACATGGATAAACCTCTACCTGTCGCGATAATATATAAAACTCCTGATGTTAGAGTAACACTTACAGAAGAATAAAATAAAACATATTTCGTTACCTTTTGGAGCTTGGAGGGGTTCAGTTTGAGCAGATGTTTAATACCATCATCATCTGTCTCGTCAGAGCTCGTTTACCAGTACATTCCGCATCTGACTCATATTCGCGATCTCACGCATATTCTCAAACTTATTTTCAACGTCTTCAAAATCAATATTTTGATCACTGACAGCTTCTTGGCCATATCCATCATCAAGAGACAGTGACACTAATATTTGATTGTGTTTAGTACTTGCTCTCTGAAGTAAATCACTGAGCCATTTCAAGTTTTGCAGATTATAATTATTGTTTTGTTTTCTGTCAGAGGTAACTATGAGTGAAACGTCACTTCATCATTGCGTATAAGACATTGCCACCTTGTGGAATAAAGGTGAATTGCACCCTATTTCCTTATTATAGATTAATTTATCAGTGTGGAAAAAATATATACGTACAATCCTACACACCTCGGGTCGTTAGCGACCCTATACCATTTTGACAAATATACTAGTGAAAAAACAGGCATTCAATTATAATTCTATTATTGTTTTCTTGTTAAATTGTTTAAAATGGATTGGTTGAGGAATACTAAGAATGTTGATGTCTAACTTTAAAAAATGAATGAGGAGTAGGGTAGTGAATGACGCGACCCGAGGTATGCAATTAAGGGTTAAAAGCACTGTGCTCAGCGTTTTATGTTTTCATGGATCCATGATCCATGATCCAATACAACCAATCGTTTAGCTGATAACAGTACAGACTAACGTAAACCGGAAGTTCGTTACCGGCTTGTTCTACATTGCCATAGCGATCATGGGAAAGGTCAGAGTTCGGGAAAGTTGTGGATATTGTTTAAAATGGATTGATTGAGGAATACTAAGAAGGTTGTTGTCTAACTTATTTGTTTAAAAATAAACAAGGAGGAGGGTAGTGAATGACATCGCGGGTCGCTAACGACCTGAGGTATCCATTTAAGGGTTAAAAAAGTGACGTGAGTGGAAGGGAGGCTGCGACGCCGGAACTGTGTGTGTGTGTGTGTGTGCGCGTCTCCCGCTTGTATCCACCGATCGTGCGGGCCAAGTAATACAGAAATATTCCAATTAATTGCAGGTGATGACAAATAAATCAGTGTTTGTTTGATAAAGACGTTTATGAGCCCTGTTAGATAATCATTCTGGTTGCCGCTTTCAAAACAATCCCTCCCTCATGTGAACTGACAGGGGAGCTGAAGCTAAAGTAAATATGCAAATCTTATCCAATCCTAGCCGTGGCCGTTTACTTCCAAGTCTCCAGTGCGGCACGCCCATCAAAGCCCAGCGTTCAGGAGAGAGTCTCAAAACCAGTGTAGAAAATAGCCTATTACTTATTAGTTATGATGTTTTTGAAGGTAAAAACCAGACAAACATCATTAGTTGAACTCAGACAACATTATAAAAAATTAAAAAGCCAGTTCATAACACCTTTAAGAACAGAATACCCAAAGTTACATACACCTATATTGCCAAAAGTATTGCGACACCGCTCCAAATAATTTAATTCAGGTGTTTCAATCACTTCCATGGCCAAAGGTGTATACAATCAAGCACCTAGGCATGCAGACTGCTTCTACAAACATTTGTGAAAGAATGCAGTAGTCCTGACCTCAACCTGATAGAACACCTTTGGGATGAATTAGAGCAGAGACTGTGAGCCAGGCCTTCTCGTCCAACATCAGTGCCTGACCTCACAAATGTGTTTCTAGAAGAATGGTCAAAAATTCCCATTAACACACTCCTAAACCTTGAGGAAAGTCTTCCTAGAGGAGCTGAAGCTGTAGCTTCAAAGTGTGGGCCAACTCCATATTAAACCCTACGGATTAAGAATGGGATGTCAATAAAGTTCATGTGCATGTAAAGGCAGGCGTACTAAAACCTTTGCCAATATAGTGTAGCAGTTTTAAATTATTGATTTAATTGTGTATTCATTGTTGAGTTTGATTCTGTAATGGCAGCATTGTCATTTTATGTAAGTGGAACTCATAGATTGACAGACTTCAGATTTAAATTCCCCTCTTCACCCACAGACCTCCCACAATGCTTCTTTCCATTAGACAGCTCTGTCAGTTTTTATTTCAGTTGAACTTCAGTCAGTGTACTCAGCCATGAATGGAACATAATTGTCAGACTCCTAATATGGATTTTACATTAACAGAAACACTGGAAAATTGATACTTGGAGGTTTGCAGACGATTGTGTTTGCAACATTTGTCTGTAACCTGGTGAGAAGGAAAAAGAGTGCTTTGATGTCTTGATATATAGTGCACAAAAAGGAGTATGTTAATGTGAAGAATAACTGCTAAATAATTTAGAATTGTACATTAGAACATACACAAGCTATTTATTTATTTATTTATATTTTTACATTCATTTAGCTGAATTTGGTGCTATTTCTCCAGATGAAAGGCACTGCAAGCAAGCAGTTTTGAGTAAAATTGCTAATTGTGTTGCAGGGGCGTTGCATTCTTAATTTGCATTATTTGTTTGTTTGTTTTTAGTCAAATTGGCCTCTAGTACTTGTCGTTGTTGAATGAGTGCAGTTTATGATGAGTCTGCAAATCAGCATATGGCAGAATGGCCTCTGTCAATACACAAAAATAACCCACTAATACTGTATGTCCCATAGGGCATAACTGCATGTACTGTTTACAACAGCTGCAGGTATGACTGTAGAACCGCACCATATGGCACAAACACATTCATGTCATGTGTTAACAACGAATCTCCAGGCATCATATAGCATGTCAAAGAATGGGCCAACTGGGAGATTTTATTGTTGGTGCATGCACAATCTGTTAAGTTTTGTCACACAAATAAATGCAGCACACATAGACAAGCACAAAAGAAAAGTAACAGAATGCATGTAATTAAATACAATGAAAAAATAAGTGTTTTAAAATAAATGCATATAATGTTGTTCCTTTAGTGCCCTTGCTGTCTGTTAAAACCATTAGGTTCAATGCATTGCTGTACCATTCATGTGATGTTTACAAAGTGAGAGTAGTGCAGTGAGATGAAAGATAGAGAGGCCTGTTTTCTTTCTCCTTTATTGCCGAACATTCTTCCCACCTGTTTTGGAATTCGAGACTTCCCTCTATGTTGCCATGGTGACATTTACATAAACACATTGCACTAAAGAGAGGAAAATGGGGGTTGATGCCATCTAATTACCTGTGATTTATGAAGCTCTTTGACAGGGTCTGCACAGGACACATTTATTCAGCTTTAATCCCTATTACACCATTATTGGTCAGGTTTGTGGTTATGTGCTTGTCTGCTCATGGCATTGTGCTTCTTTTACATCGAATTGAATTCTAAACCCAGATGCACTGTTCTTTGATTTTTGACAAGCGCGATGATGACGACTGATTTTCAGATGGGTCCTGTTCAGCGTACAGAATACGAGGGAGGACAGATGAAATAGGATGGGGATGTTGGTTGCCATGGCAACCTTTAGTGGTAGTTTTTGTGCTAGGATTTTGAAGGGTTGGCTGTTTATGGATTTTCACAATCTAGCAATTTCTACCTTTTTCATTAGATTAGTAGTAATGTAGTTCCCCAGAATTTTGCAACAAAATTACTTTGTCTTACTTTCCTTTTTGTTATAGTAATAGCCAGGTTTTCTGTGTTTTACGAAGGGTTGAATACTGAGCAGGGCCTGTGTGTCTGTTTGTGTGATTGTTTAGGTCCTCACTGTAATTCTTACTGACTGCCAAAGGACACTGACCACTGCATATGCACGCACACGCACACACATACACACATGTAGTACACTTAAAAATGACATTGTTTGTTCACTAAAAGCACACAAGTAAGCTTATTCTGGTCACCTAAAGGAAGACATATGGCTACACCTTGCTCTTTGACAAAAATTATGTGGCTTGCTAGGTCTCACCCTTTACCGACATGATCTATACAAAATTAGATACATTAACAGAGATGCGCTCTCTCAGCCAATTACAATTCCTTTGTTGTACAGCTTACTTAAATTAATTAAAAGTTTATGATGATGATAATAATATGCAAGTTGTACCGGCCAAAGTGCGTGTTTAGTATTGTTCATTAGTATAACGGCTCACAAGTCACGACAGCATTTAACTGCTAACCAATTACGTTTCTGTGCTAAGCCTACAGTTCTTGCACTCAGATAAAAGCAGCTGAGTAGCCTGTTTGAGATAAATGTAAGCAGTTGTTTACATTACAAAAATGTAAGCTCCATAAGCACTATAAATTTCATATTGCAATATATATATATAGTTATAAGTTGCAATATGAAATAAATATATATATATATATATATATATATATATATATATATATATATATATATATATATATATATATATATATATATATATATATATATATATATATATATATCCCAACCCCTGCCATTGAAATGAATGCCACTAGAATGGCGGTCAAAAAAATTGTGAATTTTGACCAAATTTGATTATTTCACAGAAACCAGTGCAAAATATATAATTCTGCTCATAGATATAATTTACTGTCTATTAAATGTCTCAAAAACAAATCTAGATTTGTTGTTCCTCCTTCTCCTGCTCTGGTTCAGCTTGGTACCTTATTAACACAGCTTTGATTCCTGGCAGACTGATGATAATATTTGACATCATCAGTGATTCTACTAAGCTCAGCGAGCAGGTGATATAGAACATGATTTGTTGAAATCCACATGTAAAGGGCAATACACTGAGGCACCAGAGAATTATTTCATGTAAATGTCAGGCTATGAATCATCAGTCCATTGGTCGGATGAGCTCAGTTTGAACAACAGCAAGTCCTCCTCTCTGAAAGGAGAGAGAACAAAAAAAGTTCAGCCTCCTGAACAGCTTTATAGCCTCTAACCTTTCCTGTCAAACTCTCCAAACTTGCAGTAACAGTTGGTCGTTTTGTGTCTCTACTACTGGCCATGTTTCTACAGATGGAGCCAATGGAATCGTAGAAATAAATGGTTTTGTCAGTAATTAAGCCAGATTTATTTATTTTAAGCATCATTTACTTTCTACGTGATTATTTAATATCTCATTATGCTCTGCTTCTGTGCTTCTATTCTTCTCAGGGGCCTGGCCGTCACCCCTGCATCCACGAGACGTGACCTTGTTCTTCATGGCAGAGAAAATTTACATTTCAATATGCATGAAGGAGCAACTAAACAAAATCTGTGATTGTAATTAAGGAATGATAATCAGAGCTATTTAATGACAGGGGTTGGGAAAGGATAGGTGTTTGTAACGTAAATCAAAAAATGGCAAACACATTTTATTTTAGGGCAAATACCTGGCAATAGTAAAGTGGGACATTCAAGGGTTGATTTGCATATCCAAATACCTGCACATATCCAAACAAAGATCATTTACATGTCTAGGTACCAAATCCATCCTTGCTTTGTAAAAAGAGAAGTGAAGTGAATTCACCAGAAGTGAAGTTTTTATTTATTTTTGTTTTATTAAGATTTATTTTTAAGATTTACTGACCCTAAATGTTACTTTGCTTTTCATGTTTGTTTTTGACACCACAGCAAAGCATTATTAGGAACAGGAACATTTTTAAAGACAAAATATCTGGAATGCGCCTCTCTCTGTGCGTGCGCTTCGGATGTATGTGGCTGTACCCTCAGATAACAGGAGCAATAAGGTTCTCTTTCACCTCTTCTTGCTCTTGAATGATTTAAAATTGCATGCATGTTTAAATTGTCAAGCAAAAATGCGTGCAAATGATAACCTTTCACTCTGTAATGGTTACACGTAGCAATTAATCCACAAATCAAATGCGTGCCGAACCGCAGGGCCTGGTCCGTACAGATGAACTGCGATCTGTACCACCCTTATCATAAATCAGGACAAAACAATCTGATGAAAATGCTGCACTTCAGCCGAAGCCATTTACTTTTTGCTGAATCATTTATGTAACATCAGAAATGCAGCAAAGAACAAAAATTGATATCTGAGTAAAATATTGTGACATTTTTGATGTCACTGGCCTTAGGGCTGGGCGATATGACGAAATATATCGTCTGGACGATAGAAAATGTCTATCGTTTTATATAAGGCTCTATCGCTTACGCCACGATAAGGCGTTTATGGCAGAATTTTACGTCAAGATGCACCTCACGCCACGGCCTGCCCATGCACACTGCAATACATAAACACACATGGAGGAAGACGGTAGTAGACGCGGTTCAGACCAGGGTAATTCTCAGAGTAATGATGCCAGAGTGGTGGCAAAAGTGCTCGAAACACACTTCAGACACAGACGCTGCAGCGGGCTTTTACGCGTGGCACACCATAGCCATATATTGAAATATTTTAATGGCAGGTGTAGGGATGGCGAAAACTAAACATTTTCTTGACCGACCACCGAGCCTCATTAGCCGGTTGAAACCGGTTAACCGATTAGTTTAAAATAAGCTGCGCTATTTGAAATAACAGCCGCGAGCCGCGCTCCCTCTGTCTCTCTC
This sequence comes from Pseudorasbora parva, assembly GCF_024679245.1. Classification (NCBI taxonomy): domain Eukaryota; kingdom Metazoa; phylum Chordata; class Actinopteri; order Cypriniformes; family Gobionidae; genus Pseudorasbora; species Pseudorasbora parva. The sequence continues at coordinate 29,591,190 of NC_090186.1, read as the reverse complement.
TCTCTCACACACACACACACGCGCTGCCGCCTCCCTTCCACTCACGTCACTTTTTTTAAATCCCCCACAGAGCGAAACACGAGTCCCGCAAACGCGCCGCAGAGGAGCTTGTTTGTAATCAGAGGACAAATGGCTCCTTAGTTTCGAAATGGTTTGGTTAAGGTGATCGCGTTGTAAATAAAGGCGTTTGTCTAGCGTTAGAAGCTCATTTGAAACATTGCCGCGGCTCATTCAAGAAAATGACAGCTCCAAAGAGACGCCGCTTTAGCTCGAGGTAGTGCTAACAATAATAAAGAAAGACGATCAACACCTTATGTGTTCCCACTGAAATGAAGATGTAATATATTTCTAAAATGTAAGCCCATCTTATGCGGAATGACGCTTCAGACTGTCGTCTGCCCTGACTCTAAGCTCGAGTGTTTACTTTTGGCAAACCTTGTGAGCGCGCAAACCCAAACGCTGTGACCTCGCGCCAAATGTTCTTATTGGTTTATTAAGTACAAACAGGCGAGTTATGAAGAATTGAGTGCGAGGGATATGTTCAATCACACAAAAAGATTTTGGAATGAGACGGCTAACTGTAGCGTTTAGCCCACTGTATAATAGCCTAATTTAGAGATCACTTTTTTATTTATTTTAACCGACAACTTTGATCGGTTAACGTTGATACGGTCAGCCATCGGTCAAACGGTCATCGGTTAACATCCCTAGGCAGGTGATAACTTTACCAACAGTCTTGCTTGAAAAAAAGGTTCTAAATAAAATAAAAATGTAGTCCATACTACCTTTATTTGTTTTGAATATCATTTCAAACTGCATTTCCACATTGCAATTTTGTATAGACTATTCATAAACTGAATTAACAGAAAAATTGCTATATCGTTATGTATATCGTTATCGGGATATCAAATGAGCTATATCGGGATATGAAATTTTGGCCATATCGCCCAGCCCTAACTGGCCTTATTCGCAATGATTGATTATCCAAGAACAGTGTACGTGTTCTTTAAAGAGCCAGAGGTGATGACTGAATTGAAGCAAAGCCATTTGAGGTTTCAATAAAAAATGCCTTTAGCATGTGTTCCTTTGACATGATGGATATAAAATGAAAGGTCAGAGGTTGTAACATTAACAACACATTCAATCAGATACAGGTGTCAAAGTGCTATTGCTTTGAGCCACAGATTTGACTTGAATGTGATGGCTATGTTTCATAGTTCAATAATGTGGAAGAAAAGCCAGTTACAGTAGTTGGATGTTTTGTTGAGAAACTTTAGTGTATAAGAGCTTATAAAAGACATTTGGACTCCTTTTTGTTGTTTTGTTGTGGTCACCATAATGATGCCATAACATCACAGAATGTTTTCATAACATGACGTGGGCTTTACATCATTAATAATGATAAACTCCTTTCACCAGATGACTGCTGCTTATAATAAACGTGACCAGGGTAGATATTTGTACGTTTATATTGTGAGGAATGATTAAAGAGGATTATTGTAATTGAAGTGAATCAATTTAGTGGAGAAGCCGTTCCTTGATTACATTAGGACTGGACTGATTGACAGTATAATTTCATTATACATCATTTTGTTTGTTTTGAAGCTGTATGTTGTTCATCTGCTGCCTTTTACTCTGGGCTAGTGACATCATGGTTTTATATGCATGTGTATACAATTTTTCTTGCATGATCCAAATTCATATAATCCAACATTAATTCGCTGCGAACCTTTATGGCATGTACATACCATTCAAAAGTTTGGAGACAATATACTAGGGATGAAACAGTATGGAAATTTCACATCCCGGTTAGGCCATCCTTAAAAATATTTTGGTTTGCAGTAACAGTAAAACATTTTTTAAAAAGGGTCGGTAGGTAGGTCTATATTTTTTTTTCCAAATTTTAATACAAAAAAAGAAGTACATTTTTGGTGATGGTGATTACGTAGGTATGAATTTAAACAAATTGGCATATCGTGACATCACTGACTGGGTCTTCAAGCCGTGCCTTCGGGCGTGTAGGCTAATTGCAGGCTATATAGACCACAAACAAATTGAAATATTTGTCAAAAACATGTTTATTGCATAAATTTCAGGTGCATTCTTAAAGAAAAGTGTCCAACCACCAGCTAGCTGTCATTGACTCAAAGCTGTCAACCCTCCCTTTTTTTCCGGGTTTCTCACGTATTTTAGCTCTTTTCCCGCTGTCTTCCCGTTTTAGTATTTTCCTGTGATATGTTTCTTATTTTTACGCTCGATTGTGTAAAAAGGGGTCGTTTTACGCTCTATTGTGAACACGCAACTATCTGTGTCTGTCTCTGAAGTGGCTTCCACTTCTTGCCAGACCAACGCATCTGGTGATACAGACTAGTGCATTTGAATATTAAAAAGCAAAAAAGTTGTTTTTATGAATTCAATTAATTAAGTCTATAACCAGCTATTTAATCAAGAGCAGTGAGTGAGTCCTTATCTTTTGTTTGACAGAGAGCAGTAAAGGCTACTGCCCCTTTAAGACCTAATACAGATATGCATCGTCTTTCTCAACTGTATAAAGTTCTCTTAAGGCATATACAGACTGTCTGATGGATACTCATCAAGATCGACATGTTGACATACTTTTTGTGTGAGTTTATCCGTTCAAACGCAAGACTTGAAAGAACTCAATATTTGCGCGCTGTGAGACGTGCGCGCGCTGCGCACAGAGACAGATCTTCTCTCACTGCAGAGTTCTCATTCGCGTCTTCTGGCGAATATACTGAGTGATGATGGCGAAAATGACTGGTCATACGGCAGCACTCGCATGCATTGAACACAGTTTACAAAGATAGACCGTTTTGCCCACGTTTTCTTTTATTATCGCTGTTGTAGTGTACGTGTATCCATCGACAGAACCATACATAAAGCATTATTTTTCAAGTTACAACCAGTGCCGCCGCTCCCACCACGCGCTGGGGTCGAGCAGAACACACGCTACCCATAGCAACGCGTTATGACAACGACATTTCAGACTGACAGAGACAAGATAAACGGCTTTTCCACCATTTGTTACTGTTTTGTACACGTTGTTATATTAATTATAATTCAAAATCTGTTTTATTCGCCACAATATAGTAATGATAAATGTTGAGGGGGCACTTTTGATTCATTTTCAAAAAGGACAGGGGCTCAAAGCCCTCCCCTCTGCAGTGCACTTGCCTGGTGTGTGTAACGTGTCCATGGTCCTCCTGACTCCTATCACACAATGCGGCGAAATCTCCGACAGGGCTTTAAAACGTTACAGTGAATGAGAGTATGAGCCGAGCCGAAACCATGGCCGAAACGAAGCACGTGCTGGCCATAGTGTGACATCCGTTAACCATAGTGTAAACATAGATGACGTCACGGGTTTTTCTATAAACGAAAGAACGTAGCCTTCGTTTGTATGGCCCAGGCAATTTATACATTTATAATACTTACTAAAATATAATTCATATTATTTTATTACTGTTGTATTAGTTGTTTGAAAAGTAAAAAAAGAAATTGGTCGGTCTTAAAGCCAATTTACAACCGGCAAGTCGGTCGGACTAAAAGGGAAAAAAAAAAAAAAATTGAGTCGGCCCTAAATTGACAGGGTCGGTCGGGTTACGGCAAACAAGAATATTTTTAAGGATGGCCTTATAGTGACCCAAATTATCATGGTTATCAATATTATCGCGGTTTTGTTCAAATGAGATGTTCAAATGAGTGTTAAAAAAAGAACCAATGCACACACTGAAAACATTTAAACAAGTTTTAGATTTGAAAATCAACAAACTACAAATAGATCAAGCTCTCTCCAGCTCTCTCCACTTTTTTTAAAAGCAAGATTGTATTCTGTGGGATTTTCTTCCTTATATTGGCCGTTGTCAATAGCACCACAATGCATAATATTCAATAATATTTTGGTGTAAATATAATCTCTAATATTATGTCTATAAATATGTTGAAGCAATACTTTCATCAGTGTCCTATCAGCTATGACGCATTTACATCTTTTGTGTACAAGCCCAAACAGTATCCCAGTAAAATAAATAATATCCATATTTTCATATGATTTGACAGTTTATGTTATTAAATATAAAAAATCCAAAAGGTGTGCATTACACCCGACACCTAGAACACTTTACAGTCTTATGAAGTTTTATACAAATGTGCATACCAATCTAACTTTAAAGACGGTCCCTAAATTTGCGAATCTCGAACGTCAAACCACCTTTATGCCAGTCATATCAGATGCTCTATGGTTCTGCAGTGTTTGTTTTAAACTATTTTCACTGCTGAAATAAGCTAGAACAAAAACATCAAATATTCGTATGCTGAATGAATCTCCTGAGTACATCGCACGTTCATCTCTGCTTTAAGTGCAGATTTCGGTGAGTGAGAGCACGCTCTGAACAAAACTCTGGCTAATCTGAACGCATCTGATTATTAGACATTGCATTAATAAATTTTGTAGAAACACGTGTGATAAGTTATAATGCGCAACACAATTATAACAGATGGCTTTTGAGAAGCCTATAATAAGTAGGTGACTAAAGCAACAGCGACATGAGTCACAGCCACAGCCAAAATATACTAAACAAACGGCGGGTGTTATGTCAAGCCCTGATTATTATTCCTTAGATGTCACCCTAGTTGTGTCTCTGAACGTGTTTGTTCGTCTTTGGCTCAAGCTTCACGTTATTATTTCCCAGACTTGGTATTAAGGTCAAAGTCCACTTGCCTTGCGTTCGCAAATCTTCGCAGATTTGAAGTGTTTGCCCCTATTACAGCGACTTCTGGCATATTAGCTCCATCACATAAATTACAACTTAATTATTTATTTAATTTAATTTATATGCAATAATCATAAGGTTTCACAATGCCTAGCTTTTGCCCAAGAGATAACTTTCAAAAACATAACTTACCAACCCCAAACTTTTAAACTGTAGTTCACCTTTATTTAATCTCTTATATAATGTATTGCTTAGACTTAAGCTGGCTTTACACCGCACGCGCAAGCAGTGCGTTGGCAGGGCAGACGCAGTTTATATGAAGAGTGGGAGCCGCGCATGCCCGTTTTGCATTCACACTGACAGCGTTTGTCTCGTGTATTGCAAATACAAACGAATATAGTCCATTCTGTCACCTTTTCCGGTGTTCTCCTCCGACACCTGTAATTCTCATGCTTTGATTTATGATGCGTAGCATATCTGCTGCAAATGTGACCGTGTTCCCCTCTGTCCTGAAAACATGCTGTATTCAGGTAGTTTACATGATAAAAGTAACCTTGAAGTGAAGATATGCCTCTAGTTTTAATAATTTATTAAAATTAAATTTGAATAAATTGCTAATTACAACATTGAAATAAAAATGCAAAGCCTGTACAAATACTAGAATCCATTTAACAAACATTATGCTATATTTCACTTATCTATTGTAAGTTTTATGTCATTTTGGTATCTTTGCTGTTTCCTTTTAAAGGTCCAGATATTCAGCAGGCGTTTTTCAGCAGGCGTGTGATGTTTTTTAATATGATGTCATTGCATTGCTGTCTTGCCGCCAACCAATCGTTTCATTGCTGAGCATGGTTTCAAGTAGGGCTGGAATGATTTGAACTAAATTGAACATTTTACCTCGATTACAAAGGCTTTCCTACTTTTGGCATCTCCGTTCACTGATAAGGTACTTTTTTCTAATGAAAAAGTGCATTTCTTTGTAATTTTTCAAATACTTGAAGGAAACAGCTCATTATCAATATATCTGCCCTTTCCAATGAATACAAGAACGCGCAATAATCTCAGACAATTTAATCAAGATATTTCATTCAAATCCGCAAAATAGTTTGAACAACCCCATTAGCCAGAGATCAGTTATCCTGATTAGAAGATCTGCCATCTGTCAAATCATCGAAGAACGAAGAACCATTGTCAGTCCATATTTTCCATATGGTCTCCAGAGTGAACTCCTACTAAACATTGATGAACACTGATGTCTCCTGCCTTTTCCAAGTGTCATCCAGTCTCAGATATGTTGCTGTGGTGTTTGAGTGTGTGAATATTAAAATCTTATGAATTCAAAATAGTTTGGTCAGTTGATTTTTAAAAGAAAATTGCCCACTGTTTTTTGTTTATATTTTACATTTACACAGTTGGACTGTTATCAGATGTTTGCTATGTCTGTTCACGTGCGCTAGTTTAGTCATCCATTAAAATGCAGAAAATTTTGGCATCTATGATTAGATATTAGCTCTGTCTCCACTGTGCAATTCCTTTTCTGCTTTGTATAAATTGAGGTATAACACCCAATCAATTACACTAATGAGAGATGCAATCATCGCAGTTCAGGGAAAATGAAACCTGTCAGCAGCTTAAGGTCAAAGCAGTTACAATAAGATTTAGATCATAAGTACTAGAGACAACATGTCTTACCCTAGGGGGGGTAAACTACAGTAGAATTACCGGTAACCTTCTGAGATGCCACATTCCAGATTCCACAAGGGGAATCATATGTTTAATCAAGGTCTAGCCCAGTACAATTTGAAAGAAAACAATATAGACTGTATAATTGTATAAATCATCAGGTGTAGAGTCTTGTTGCAAAGGGACTTGAAGAAACACAAGTACTGTAGATTCTGTTAGGTGGTCTTGTTAGCGTAGATTTGCTCTGGTTCTGTCTTGCGTTGACTCTGTCAGGGAGGGTAATTGAGTTGAGCACACAGGGGGTCAGAGGTTTGGGGTGTATTTGGTGTGTAATTAGATAAGCATAGTTCACCCACGCACGTAATATACACACAGCGCTCGGACCCAGGCTTGTTTTATTTATTTGCTAATCACAACTGACACTGAGCAACAGCGCATCTGTTCACATCTTGCTACTTCTCCCTCTTTCTTTGGCTTTCTCTTCCGCTTTCTCATAGCTACTCCTGTCTGTTCCACTGACACACATTCAGAGCTGATGTGCTGTCACAGATGTCTTTGCCTGGTATACGTCCATCCTCTGGTATTGCTAGTTTTCTGTCATATTTCTGCAGTTTTTTTCTTGCACCAAGATCACTCATATTTTAGTTTTGTAATTCGTTATAATGAATGAAGTATGCTTGCAAACAGCTATATGCACAAATGTTAATATTACATGTAGATTTGGCATGCAAATGACCAACCTGATTCAACCTGATGTTGTCCTTGAGGGGCTTTTGAATAGCACAGTGGCATGTACAAACTAATGTTCACCCAGGCAAACACCAAGAACCATTGGGCTTTTTTCCTAATAAAATAAAGAATGTGAAGCTTTCAGACAAAATGATCGCAGGGAATGTGTTGCTGCATGACTACTAATGTGATTTAGGTGTGATTAATGTGCTGTATACTACTTTCTCATTAATACTTTGAAGATGATATTCTGCTTATTTTCTAAATGAAGACAGATGTGCTGCGTGTGAAGCGACTAATCCAAAATAATTTGGCTTAGAATAAAGGCTGTGCGTGTTGTCATAGAATGATCACCTCGCCTTCATGTCAGCGCCATCCTACAGTCAGACTCCTCAGTGGAGTCATCCATGACCTCTGCATCTTGTGTGAAATGGAAAGTAAACCGGACTCATCTCTGTCGTAGGACGGTAGTGCCCTCACAGTTAAAAGCAAATTGCGACTGGACCCCCATTCTGACTTGGAACAAATGTCCTCTATATTTCTGCGACCTTTGTTCTCTCCAAGTATAATGCTCTTTTAGTTTGTTCACTCTAATGTTCCTGACCTCTCATGACTTGTTTCTGATTTCATTTATGCTGCTTACTTTGTTAGTGTCTACATACACCTCGTCACAGTGTGTGTATCAAGGTGGGTGGCAAACACTGCACAGTTACATAATGTTGTAAAAGCTGCTGTTCTGATCACATTGTGTAGAGGTGAAGACCATTTAACCACAGTGTGTGCCGAAACAGAGTGGGTGTCGAAATGCATGTTTATGTACTCAATTAAAATGTTTGTTATTGGTTTTGTTGTGCAAAATAATGCATTGCTTTTATTTTTTTATTTTTTTATTTTTTATGCTTTTGTTTGTAGGAAAATAGATTGCAATGATTGTGATGGCGATCATTATGTACCAACGAGGAAGAGGGGAGAAATGCACAACAAAAAGGGCCTTTCAAAATGGTCTAAATATCAGTGTGCTGTGTATTTGTGTGACTGTGCATTTATGTGTACACAGGCTGTTGAGATTCAGCCTGATGGCCAGATGACTGACTCCAAACAGAATACTGATTAGGGGACTGCATATGTTAGGCCTGTCCAGACAATCAGTTAGGACTGTCAATCTATGAGATTAATTCAGTGCAAAGAAGTCTTTATGTAATGCATAAACAGTGATACACTCCTCCTGAAAATGAATTGATTGATCAGCTTGGAGGTCTTGTCAGATACTTTTTTGGGGGGAGAGAAATAATGACAATATGATAAAATGATTGTAAAAGTTTTAACAGCTGGTTAATTTATTTCAGTCCAGCAGACCAGTAGCCTGACAAGCCAGACCCACATCAAGATGTTTGGTCTGGAAACTCACCATAGTGAGTTCAATCGGCTCAATCCGAGGGGCGGGATAAACGGTTGTCTTTCAAACTCCCTCTGCACGCGATAGGATAGCGCTACACCAACCAGAGCAACGAAGGTGAAGGGGAGCTCGCTGACTGATTAAACATTCGCCGTATCCGGTCGGCTAAACTCCGAACACATCTTCCCTTTTTAAGAATGACTTCAGTGCCGCTCTTTGTTCTTTTCTCAGAGAAAAGCTTAACTCCAAGTCTTCCGGAGTCGCGGTCAGAGCTGATTCGAAAGACCGCCGCCGTTCGCCAGTTTCTGTGTTGACTAGAAGACTGTGTTACTAGAAGCACGCAAACGCAACTCGGCCGTCGTCATTATGGCCCCGCCCGCCGACTCTATAGCCTACACGATGTGATTGGGCCGTCCAGATTCTGAGGAATACAGCTCAGATGGGTATTGAGAGTTTCTAGACGACCCTTGCGGGCAAAATAAATTTGCTGCCGCTAGGGTGCGTCTAGATTTCTAGGCTAGCAGACCAGTACAATGTTTGCCATTAAGTGTAACAATAGCGTATTTGTGATATTTGAGGCTTGATGTGTTGCAGTGATACGCAAATTCCTTGTTGTATAGCTTGCACACAAGCATGCTCTTGTCAACGCTTCCATCCTTTCGTTTTTTAAAACAAAACTTCCCATCCACGGGGCTAAGCAAAGCGGTCTCATCAGCTTCTTCGTTCATGTTCACTATGGTTTGTTGTTGTCGTGACTCGTGAACTATGCTCGTAAATGCTAGTTGGTGTTCCAGTATAATCGGTCCGTCGAAACTCATTCATTGAAGAACGTTCTGCGGTGCAAAAATAAGTGTGGTTAAAATTGTTATTTATTTTTTGCGTAATTAATCTTAATTACAAAATAGCTTAAATCACCTTTTTTTTTTTCATTCTGACATTTCAGTTTGGAAGTCAGGAGTTTCTCTTGACCAGGACCACACCCCTAAATGCATTGAAGCAATTGCCATGTGATTGTTTGATATTTATATATATATATATATATATATATATATATATATATATATATATATATATATATATATATATATATATATATATATATATATATATATTAGGGGTGTAACGATACGCGTATTCGTATTGGTACGCATTATGTACCGAACGGTTCTTGGACTAATTAATTAGATTTGGAAAATAAAAAAGTGTGTGAAATATAATAATATGCATTCAACAAGGAAGCCCAATAACCAAAACGACATAACAGCCAATGCCGCTGACACCGCCGAAGTGAAAGAAGAAAAAAACACCCATGTTTTAGGCTGCTCAGTCAGGTGCTCGCTTACTCGGTAGGCTACGCGCTGAATGCTCGTGGCAAAATGGCAATTGCGTTTAACAAACCAGAAATAGAAGATCCTCCAATAACCAACAGGTCTGGTGTTTGGGTGAACTTTGGATTCTTGGTAAGCTATGATGGTGTTGGCAAGATTGATGGATTAAAAAACAACGGTATGTCGCATTTGCTGATGGTACAGCAGCGGGAATAATTCATGTCATGTCAATCAAAGCCGACAACAAGATGATCTTGTTGTCTTTACGCCGACAACAAGACGATAAAAAGGAGAAACAGCCACAAACTATCCCACAAACTATCCCCGCAGCATTTAGACAGACATTTCCAACTTATTCAAATGCAAAAGACATCACCGCGGCGAGTGGTCCATTTATAGCCGCGGATATGAGACCTAACGCCCGTTTCACACAAACTCCGTCTGCAGTGCGTGTGCGTTGCGTATTTTTCAGTACCCATGTTAACGGATGACAGCTTTCAAACTGCACGCGGATGCGGTCCGTCAGTCCGTTCCAGGAGCGTTGCGTTTGCAGCAGTGCACGGATCGTTTTCGTACCGAGTCTATTTTTTGCTGCGCTGCGTTGCTGCATTAAAGTGGTAGAACATTGTTCGCATTAAAATAAACGTACTGACGCGAAAATCTAGTAATTTCACCACAGATGCATCTCATTTAAAATATAGGCTACTCTTGTTTCAAAGTCAACACATGGCTTTTTTTTTTCTCAAGTAAAGCAACAAAACGACACCTTACCTGGCATTTAGGTTAAAAAAAATGTGCCATAATGTAAAGCACTCGTACTTTTTTAGAGGTGAAAAGCAAAGTTCTTTTTGACCTGCAGGATTTCTTTTAAAAGGGTGTAAAAACGAAAGTAAAGACTAGAGTCGGCTGTTTTTGAATAGACTATTGTAAGTTTCTAATTTAAAATGTTTGTGATTTAAGGCTATAAACTATGTTTAAATGTTTTGCCACTTGTGTGAGCTAAATCTAAAGTATATAAATATGAATAAATGAATTTAATAAAATGTTGTTTAAATGTAGGCTAGTAGGCTACGTAACCTGACTTCTATTAAAGAGTAAACAAAGAAAATTGGAATTCTGACGAGGCATGTTCAGTAAAAACTTTTGGATTTTAAATAAAAAAATAATGAATAAATGCTGTGTTTGTGATATGCAACAGCGGATCAGTTGCGGACTGCAAACGCAGCATATGTAAAGCACTACAGGGTGTGGGGCTCCTGCAACGCACACACACACCGCACACGCTAATGTAAAGAGCTAATGTCTTATTCCTGTAACTACATAGAAGATGGGTAAAATCATACAACAACAAAAAATCATACTTTGTTAGTTTTAATAAAATAATAATAAAAAAAGGTAATTTCTGCCATTTTTTTCTTTTTGCTGTATCTAAAACATACCGAACCGTACCGAACCGAACTGTGACACCAGTGTATCGTATCGAACCGAACCGAACCGTGAATTTTGTGAACCGTTACACCCCTAATATATATATATATATAAATATATATATATATATATATATATATATATATATATATATATATATATAAATGTTTTTTTTTAATGTGTTAATTAAGATATTATATATATATATATATATATATATATATATATATATATATATATATATATATATATATATATATATATATATATATATATATATATATATATATATATATATATTAGGGCCGGGACTTCAACGCGTTAATTAACGCATTAAAAAAACATTTATATATATATCAACCAATCACATGCCAATTGCTATAATGCATTTAGGGGTGTGGTCCTGGTCAAGAGAATCAACTGACTTCCAAACTGAATGTCTGAATGAAAAAAAAAAAAAGGTGATTTAAGCTATTTTGAGCATGGCATGGTTGTTGGTGCCAAACGGGCCGGTCTGAGTATTTCACAATCTGCTCAGTTACTGGGATTTTCTCGCACAACCATTTTTAGGATTTACAAAGAATGGTGTCCAGCATGCGGCATGCGGCAGTCCTGCGGGCGAAAATACCTTGTTGATGCTAGACGTCAGAGGAGAATGGGCCGACTGATTCAAGCTGATAGAAGCAACTTTGAAATAACCACTCGTTACAACCGAGGTATGCAGCAAAGCATTTGTGAAGCCACAACACGCACAACCTTGAGGTGGATGGGCTACACAGCAGAAGACCCCAACGGGTACCACTCATCTCCACTACAAATAGGAAAAAGAGGCTACAATTTGCACAATTTTGCAAAATTGACACCATATATATCTGCATGGAAATGTGGACTACTGTACATATATATAGGTGCGCAGAGTGGATGGGATGGCAATGCCCATGACCATGTGATCAGAGCTATTCTGGGTACATTCATTTACATATGGACAGGGTCCGCTACAACATAGTGGATAGTGGATAAAAGCAATATGGCATTAAAAATACCTGGTCTATCTCTATGCAGCATATTCTCTGGCTCTGTAGGCAGTCTTGTCCAACTCAGTCTCCGGTTCGAACTGAACGCTGTTAATTTATGATATATTCCATTGTTGTTGCACAAGCTGTTGAAGCTCCGCCCTCTTCTTGACAGAAAAGAAAGGGGGCAGCAGCTCATTTGCATTTAAAGGGACATACAGAAGAAATAGTTTGTGTTTGCTCAACCCAAAAAGTGGCAATTTTAACAGGCTATAAAGCATGATCAGTGGGGTATTTTGAGCTAAAACTTCACATACACACTTAGCGAACATCAAACATCTTATTTTACATCCTGGAAAAAGGGGGAAAATGATGTCCCCTTTAAATATAGTTTTATATTACATTAAAAAAAGGATGTCAGTAGTCATTTACTGTGTTGATGAGAGTGGTGCGATGCGACAAAAGACAATGTAACTCATTATAATCAGTAATGTTGTCTACACTGGATGGGGCGTGGCTTGACACGAGAAATCCCCGAAAGTCAACTGATGCCTTGTTCCATTTATGATTTACTGACATGAGGGACAAGTGGATTTGAGGGCTTTGTGTGTAGACAACTTCTAGCGGTTGCGACGTGACGTGTTAACTGCCGTGTCCACGCACACACACAAACAAATACTGACACTGGCAATGACACACACAGTCATGCATCATCGTTACTTGTTCTAGTGTAAACACTGCAAGGCACAGGCTTTGGAGTAATACAAAATGCTAGACAAGCATCGTGTCTGTTGCTCTCTGGGGAGATGCGTTTAAGATCCTCTGGGTTGTTCTTGGATTGCACATCTTCTATATTCGGCAGCAAATATTTAAAGTTTGCTTCAATTTTATTCTGGCATTTACAGATATATAGTTGCACAAATACTGTCAAGAATGCCACTAAACACTGTAAATAATTGTTCCAACCACACCGGAATCTATATTTGGGCCTGACTAATGCCTCTTTCCTGCTAGACTAGAATGCTGAGAGAGTTAGAATCCATAAATGTCAAGCTGGAGAAAATGGCAAGGGGGCATGAAACAGAAAGGCCAGATTTAGACACATTTGATCCATTTTCTAATGCTCTCCACATCACTTTCCCCATTATATGATGAGGCATATTTGACCCATTGACCCATACTCTTCAATACCCAGACAAAATTAAAGGCTTTCTGGCTTGGTTGCCTTTTCAGACAGCTCATCTATATTGAAGGATTAGCGTTTGTATTTGTGCTGTGTCTAGTCTGAAAGTGCTGTGGCATTACTGCTGTAAATAGACTTATATTTGGTAGGGATGTCACGGTACCAAAATTCCACTAGTCAGTACCAATACTATATCTATTTGACGGTACTCTGCACCAATTTCGGTACCACAGCAAAATGTTATAATTTTTATTTTATTTAACTTTTTCAAAAATATAACTGACACCTCAGACCCGCCCTGAGCGAGCTCTGTCATCAACATTGTTGATACGCTGAAGCAGAATGCCGTCTAAGCGATTTTGGTTTTCTGTTCTTGGGTGTAATAATGAACACAGCAGTCATTTTGATGTTCCTTAATCCGAACCGCTGAATACACAGTGGCTGAGTTTTGTTTTCGTCAATGCTTTTATGTTGTCGCGTACCACAATGCATTTCTCACCAGACCGCTTTATAACCGAGGGTCACTATAAAGCAGGCTTTGCTAAGAAGCTGCTCCTGGATAAAGATTTCTACCAGCTATTCGTGTTCCTACTGCCCCTCCACGTTTATAATGAACAACGCATTATGGTTATTGTGTTTTTACAAATTTCATGATATGACAATTTTCTAACATGAAACGGTAAATTCTCATGAAGTGATGGTTCATGCGTTCATGTCCTCATATAGTGACACACGGCAGACTACAAAGACACTGAGGATGTGCGTGTATGTTTGCGTGTGCGTGCACATTTACATAGAACTGCGGAATATGCAGGAGTGCTATTTAAATAGTATTTTGCAGTTTAATATTCACATACACTAGTATATAATCGGCTACAGTCTGGAGCCCTGCACTTACATTAACATGGAAGCCTCCGAACGCTGCTGCGGGTAACGGATATACTCGGGACTCGTACTACAGAAATACTGGTATCATCACATTTTTTAAATTTCAGTACTGACTTGGTATTGAAGTACTGGTACTTGTGACATCCCTAATATTTGGTAAAAGTTAAAGGGGCCATGAATTGAGAAATGAACTTTCCCTTGAGCTATATTCCCTTTGATATATAAAAGTGAGTTGTGATATAAGAATATCCTGTAAGTTTCAGAGCTGAAAACTTCCTTGTTAGTCGAAGAAAATCTTTTATTGACACCAAGCCCAGCAAAGGATCGATCTCTGATTATGTCGACCCTTAACGTCATTGTGTGCTGAAACGCCGCCTCAACAGATAAATATGTGCGCCTGATGCAGCCCCACCCACTGTCTCGTGGAGCTAACTGGTTTGCATTACCGAGTAAAATAATGTATATATATGTGATTATTATTGCATTGTTACAGATCGTTTCGGTTACACTATAATATAAAATGAAAAAACAGATACATTAGAAATAAACCCAATTAAGGATAACTCTCTAAGCTGTTACAGGTTGTAATATCCTTTCTATTTGAGGTGTTCTTGGTTCATTGTCCTGCGATTCAGAATCAGACTGGGTCGAACATGTATGGGCGAATCATTACGGTTGCAATTTCTCCACATTGGTCTTTTCAAAACAATTCCCTATGTGTACTGAAGGGGGAGTTGAAACTCATTATAATATGCAAGCCTGTTATCCAATCATAGTAGTGGCCATTTACTTCCAAGTCTTTGGTGCGGAATGCCCATAAGAACCAAGCATTCAGGAAGGAGGCTTAAAACCAAGGTTGAAAATAGCCCGCTACTTATACATTGTGTTTTTAAATGTAAAAAACACTCAAATGTAGTAAGTTGACCTCAGACAACAATAAAAAATGTATGTAAATGACAGTTCATGACCCCTTTAAGTGCTTAGTATGGCGCAAATATGTTTTTGGTGTATTTGAATAATAGTATAGTAATAGAAATAGTAGAAAAAAGTATAAAAAATAAGAAATATAGAAGCAAATAAAATCTTTTTTACATGTATTGTTTATTTTTTTATATTTTGATTTATGATGTACTTCTAGTTAATATTTTATTTTAGCTAGTTAACATTTTAGTTGATGAGTGTGCAAAGTGATGGACACTCATCAACTATGTTTGTCAAACTGAAACATATCATACTTTTTATATATGTTGAGCTGCAAGCAAAATGGTTCAGTTTACGTCTTCAGAACAAGCCAATTGAATTCCCTGAATACTTTTTTAGGATTCACTTTTATGTAGTGTACATTAGGGCTGCACGGTTATATCAAAAATCATAATTGTCAATTATTCCCTTGCAATTTATTAATTAAAATTATATTGAATGATGTTTTGAATAGCTTTAATACCATGGTTTAAATCTGCAAGCTATATTTTTTTAAAATAAGCTGAAATCAATCTTCCTAAAACTTGTATCGCTTTTCTATAGGATTAAGGAGCAAATGTCAACTATACATTGGTTTAATTTCTTATTTAAATGAAAAAGTTCAAAAATGCATGGTATTATAATATTGTGCTTAAACTAAAATTAAGATAATGGAAAAAACCCTAAAACCCTTAACCTGTAGGGGGAAAAAAACAAGAAAAAAAAAGAATTATTATTATTATTATTTTATTTTATTTTTTTGTAATTGCGCATTTGAACGATTATGAATTGTGGCATCAGTAATTATCACAATTAGAAATTTGGTCAATTATGTAGCCCTGATGTACATATTTTGTTAGTGCATTGTCAACAGTCTGATTTAATTCAATATTTCAACTTGTCATTATAATTGTTGATATGTCTCTATTATTTTTTTTAATGCTAGAAATTGCAGACATTTTTATTGGCAGCTTCATAGACTAGATTAAAACTGTGAAAATCTGAATCTGAATGTATTGTTTGTGGTAATGTTGCTTTGGCACGCGTCTGTATCTTTTTGTAATCCACTAATGGAGATGACTTAGCATTTCAGGTTGCCCAGCGTGCCAAGGTCAATATCTAAGCGCACTGAGCTCGGTGGTCAAAGGTGACTGTATTGGACCACGGCTGGTTGCTCAGTGATGCGTGTGCATTTCCTGTCTGTCGTTGTGCTCAGTTGTTAGAAAGTGTGTGTGTGTGCATTCAGAATCCACCGGTCAGCACTCTGAGTAGTAAAAAGCCATTAATCTCTCTGGTTAATGACCCTGAGCTGCTGAATAGCTGTGATGGCACCCTTTGCAGTTGAACGCAGACCAATCAGAACTTAAACACAGAGTAAAATTGGCCTCATGACTTATGAAATTATGATAAAAGTCTGTCTAAATGGGTAGCCTACATTTTTGTGTCTGTATGTTTTCTGCATTGTTTTGTTTGACCAGACTGGCTATGTATACAAGCGTGCACTTGAACATAAAGACACACACAAGCACTTTTTCTCTCTCAATTGAATGATTTTTAGCCCTTGTGGAAGCAGAGGACACATTTTACTCCATTAATCACAGAGACCACATAACAAGACACAAAAGAGTCAAAATATTCATAATACGGCTACCAGCCCCCATGTCTTTTGTTCTTTATCACCCTCTCTCCTCTGTTCCTGACCTTGTCTTGTTTGAAGTGCAGGGTTTGTGGATGTTTTCTTTTTTGTTTTTTTGTTTTTGGTTGAGCTGTATTTAATCAAAACAGGCTGACTATAAGCTCTGAAACACATTACAGATGTGTACACAACAAAACAGAGCTTGGGATCTGTTTTATTAAAACCTTTTATTTTATGCTGCTGTATTTCCCCCAGTGGTTCTCAGGGGCAATATCATCACCACATCATTCTGTGGCCGCCGACCTGGAACAGATAGCTTATGACCTCATGAGAATAGGGATGTGTGTCTGATAAGACTGGATGACTTCTCCCAAATGGGTAGTGATGTCTTCGAGACGCACTCTGAGGTCGTACAGGTTAAGTGATTCACAGACAGGAATGCTGATAGTGACTCTGTGCTGATATTGTAAACACTCTCCCCGGTGGCTCATAGTTCATGGAAGGCTTTTCGGCAGAAGCAAAGCTTTTCTTTTTTGTTTTTTGGGTTACTAAGTAGCAAAGTCTGGGTTAGATATAAGCTCCAGAAATCAGATCATGGGCGTCGGAACCATTGTCTGCGTGTGGGACAAGACCCACCCACTTTTTACGACCCGTGATATTGGACCCATTTACTTATTTTCTCTAATTCAGCACGTCTGTTTGCCTACCCCTAACCGAGAAACACTTATTATTAAACATGTTATATTGTTTACTTGCTTTTCTAATATTTTCTCAGTTTTTATTTTAAAAAATGGCTTTCCGATCTGATATGTGATCTGAGGGAGTAGAGTGACAGAAAAGTGCTGTTATAAATAAAGAACAAACAGTAACAGTATAGCCAAGTCTTACCTTTTGATAATCATTGTCATTTAATTTGAAAAGCAATCCATTTATCATGTACTGTAGTGTACTGTATACATACTTATGTTATCTGTTTTAAATCTGTATCTGAAGTGTCCCACTCTATGTAGCGCTCCGTTAGACAGGGTAAACCCAGCCTGATCAGAGTTCACCCGATTTTCACACGGCGATTTGATTTCACCCTGTAACTCTGTTTGGAAACCTGTACATTAATTTCTACGGCTTCTGGTACATTTTTGCGGGAACCAATCACAGACTGGCTTATCCACCTAGCGCACAATTGGCGGGTTTAACACGATGAAGGATAGAGAAGCGATGGGTCGTTGCCTGTTGAGCAGGTTGAAGGACTATCACATTGCGTACAGAGTCAATCGAATAATTTCTCACGCCTCTTGTGCAGTAGAAAATACAGAGCAGACTCCCCAGATAAATGATCAATCTTAAATTGAGCTTGGTCTGGTGATAGCCAGACAAGCGCTCAGTCTCTTTTGTCAAAACAAACTCCATGAGGTATTGGTGTTTTCACCTCTAGAGGCTGCTCCACTTAGATACATTTCACTGTATAATGACAGCTGACCATTCTCAGCCTCTCCAATAATGGACGCAACCAGGAAAATCTATCCAAATGTTTTTTTGTTCCAGCAATCTGCCGATTATTCGGCAAACCAATAATTACTGATCAAAATTTAGCATTGGCATCACAGGAATAAATCTTGGCTAAGGCTATGTTAAGAATGTTAGTCCAAATCCAGACTTTGTGCATATGAGATTAAAATCCAATCAGGATCAGGATGCGTATGCCTATGCAACGTCATTGCCATAGAAACCCATGCAGATATTCCAGAAAACTAAAGAGCTGCATGGACACAAATTGGATCTGAACAGTTACAATGTTCAAAATCACTATATATTATTGCACGAAGTGTAATTGGAATGTATAAATAAAGTTAGATTGTTCGTGAGATATCGTGAGAGTGGAAAAAAATTAAAAAAAGAGGAATTGCGGGAGAGATGGAGAGGAGGCAATGCATGAGGTAATCGGGTGGTATGATTTAGAGAGTCACAGTAAAAGATTGTTAAAGTTAACCCTGAGTTCTGAGCACAGAGGGCACGACAGATACAGAAATAGCCTAGAACCCACACATAATACTCCGTAAGCATGGATTCCTCAAATCCAAGTATTACATTATCATAGCAGGGATACACAGTATTACTATGACATCAGAATCAGTAAACGCTTAAAATATAAAAAACAGCATTGGCCAGTATGATAAAAATATGCCAGTATGACTTGGCAATATGATTAACATGTTGATATGTGCCTGCAATAACTTGCGTGTGCAAGGAGTTCTATAGCGATAAGATCATGTCAGCAGTGTGATCATTCTTGAAGTGAACTTGGATGTCAACAAGCAAATACATTTGCTTTAACATAGTCCCATGCTTGTCTGATTATTTGACCATGTCCTCACAGCTAGGGTGACCACCTGGTTGTTCTGTAGCAGGACAGTACATGTGATTTTGCATGACACAGGTGTGCAAGATAAATGCACTACTTTCATACTATGTAAATATTGATTTACATTATTTGGAAAGACTTCATTTGCCATCACTTTAGTTGATAACATTTTCCTGCAACCTACTCACAGAACCCATTGATCGATTGCTAAGATTATGTCAAACACAGAGAATTCTTCCTTGACATTTGTAGATTAATCTGTTGTGCTGAACATCTTGTTCAGTCCTGTTGTGCTGGTTTGGTTTTGGTTTCTCATTATCAAGCTTGAACCTCAATGACCTCTCTGCCGTGTGGCACATTACCCACAATGCTCTGATGTGACCTCCCTCTGATGGAGGTTGGCATTTGAAGAGCACTTTTCCTCCTCTCATCAGACATGTTCTCTCACTGTCACGTTCCGGAAAGATCCATCACATAACCTCCACTGGCCCCCTCTTCTGTCTCTCACACTCATCCAGCAAACAGGGCGATATGCCTTCAATACTAACGCCTCAGTAGATAGTTGTGTGTGTGTGTGTGTGTGTGTGTGTGTGTGTGTGTGTGTGTGTGTGTGTGTGTGTGTGTGTGTGTGTGTGAGAGAGAGAGAGAGAGAGAGAGAGATGTGACTGAAGTGATATTTATTAATACCCCTGCAATCTCCATCACCACCTCCTGCAAATGAAAGAGGCTTTCTTGCTAACAGTATGGCAACCTTAAAGGGTTAGTTCATCCAAAAATTAAATGTATGTCCTTAATGACACACCCTAATGTCATTCCACACCCGTAAGACATCCGTTCATCTTCGGAACACTGTTTAAGATATTTTATATTTAGTCAGCTTTTCTGCTATTGTTCTGCACAGTATACTGTCCATGTCCAGAAAGAGAATAAAAACATCATCAAAGCAGTCCATATGTGACATCAGTTGTTTAGTTAGAATCTCTTGAAGCATCTCAAAAATACATTTAGGTCCAAAAAACCCCCACAAAAACTACGACTTTATTCAGCATTGTCTTCTCTTCCGTGTTTGTTTTCAATCCGCAAACAAAGATTTGAATGGTTATGAATCAGTGTATTGATTCATGATTCGGATCGCATGTCAAACTGGCTAACTGCTGAAATTTCGTGACATTGATGATCCGAATTCTGAATCAATACGCTGAATTGTGTGTGTGTGTGTGTAAAATGTGCATTTTCAGCAGTGCAGATGCTAGGTAACTATTATTGTTGTTCATATCTAAATAATTAGACTCGCAAATTGTGGCTGGTGTGTGATTAAAACAAGTAGACAAATACCATAGATTTACATTAAAGGAATGACCTGAACAATATCAAGGAATGAAAATTTTCAAAGTCAAGTATTTACGGTCCAGGGCAGCTGTTTTCTAGCTAGGCAATGGACCTTTTATATGCTGTAATAATCTAAACCCTAATAACCTGCTGGAAGTAGCCATCAGAGGATGGGTACATGGTGGTCATAAAGGGATGGACATGGTCAGAAACAATGCTCAGGTAGGCTGTGGCATTTAAACAATGACCAATTGGCACTAAGGGGCCTAAAGTGTGCCAAGAAAACATCCCCCACACCATTACACCACCACCACCAGCCTGCACAGGTAACAAGGCATGATGGATCCATGTTCTCATTCTGTTTACGCCAAATTCTGACTCTACCACCTGAATGTCTCAACAGAAATCGAGACTCATCAGAACAGGCAACATTTTTCCAGTCTTCAACTGTCCAATTTTGGTGAGCTCGTGCAGAACTAAATTGTCACACACACACACACACACACACACACACACACACACACACACACACACACACACACACACACACACACACACACACACACACACACACACACACACACACACACACACACACCTGTATATATATATATACTTCTCTTAGAGCAAATGCAAATTAAAAAAAATTATATATGTGGTTGTCTCCCATTCGCCGCTTTTAAAGTTTTTAAAGTTTACCCAACTGTTCCACTTCTGAGAACCCTGAAAATGTTGAAAATTGTATGCGTGATTGTATGATTTTTCCTACAGATGCCATAGTGAGCTATTTCTTCCCCCTATATGATTTATGTAATGCCATGGAGACTTGACTTGGCTCAAAAAATAAGCTACCACCTAGCAACTCTGACAGTTTTCAACACCCTAGCCATGTTATATATCCTACCATATGGTTTGTTTTATATGCATATTTCATAATTCCCCATTTTTATGTACTTGTGAGAAATAATAATGCACTAATGAATCTCTGGGCAGTGTAAAATAAATAATTTACCTTACTTTTGGGAGGTCTTTTGGAAGCGCTTTTGACAGACGCCACTGATCACAGTCAGCGTCATGTAGATTATTTTAAATGGGTCAGTTGTTCCCAAATGCATAAACATAGACAATGGATTTGTATGAAGACGCCACTCTGTGTCTGAATCGAAGTGGCGCCCTGTAGACGGGTACTGAGATTCCCAGAACAATTAACCTAATTAAGCCCACAATTCTGATTGTTAATAAAGGCTGAGTGGAGAAGAAACTACCTTCCTAAGCAGCCATCGAAATGAATGTATAGACGTTTTTCTTCTTATTTGGATTAAAAGACGATGCAAAATAAAAGTATTTTTGGTTGATGGTCCCTGCTGTGAATGTGTGTCTCTTTGTACTTTTCACTCTTTGTCTCTCCTCTTTGACTGATAGGGTTTGAAGAGCTCAGTAGAAAGCAGACATTAGTCTTCTTTAAAACCGGCAGGTTAAAGAAGGAATCCAGACCTTTTGACTGCTTGATCCTCATGTCTTGGTGCATTTGTTTGAGTGTCTGTCCCTATCTCAGTTTGAGTCATTGGTTTATCTGTTTAAATAATGTTCTGGATCTAAGAGGGCTCAAATCAGGGAGATCTTAGAGTTCTATCACACATTAGTGGAAATTAAAATAACTATGGAATAGTCTTCCATAGATGATGCTGTTATAGGTAACATCCTGAAAAGAAAAGAAAAAATGCTTAGTGTGTGTTTTTTAGGCTATTATTTCTTTAGCTTTCCATTTGTTCTTTTTTATTTGATTGTTTACATGGCTTGGATAATGAAGTCCTAATTGTGCTGCAATATTTACTTTAAAGGCAAGCAGTTTATGAGAACAGTCTATTATTTGAACTTAATATGTTAATATTTACATTAACTAAATAGCAGTAGTATATTAGTTTTTGCAGAACAAATTCTCTGCTAGATGGCTGCTTTTACAAAGGTAACTAATGAAATAGCCAGGATTAGCATAGTCATTTTATTTGGATTATTCTATATCCCTGCATGGATAATACAGGAAGATGATGTTTAATACAGCACAAATGTTGCTACCAATTTGTTTTAAATAGTCGTCTGCCAGTCTTCCGCTGGAGTCAAGGGCTGATTATTGTCCTTTGAAGCCCGAGGACACCTCCCAAAGAAATGAGAATCACCATGGAAAAGGTAAAGGAACAGTAGAACCTCAGGATGCAATATGGTATTTGGAATTGGATGGGTATAAAACGTGTTTTGTCATCAGCTATGCTTTCCCAAGGCTGCATGCAATGACATGTCTGAAGTAGTTCTCTCTCAGTAGTAAAATTATTTCGCTGGATAAATTCACAGTGTTGATGGCTTTTACTGAGTTAACCCTTGAAGCATGAGAATGTCTCTCAAGACAGTAGTAGTTAGCCCAGACACAGACTAACATGTTTGCATTTTCAGCTCCATCAACAGCAGATGACTGTGACCATGGTCTCTTACTATGGTTAGTTTTATTAATAGGATAAAAAATATATTCATATGTTTAAACATTAGGTATGAAGTTTACAGTTGGGTGAGATGTGGTTTATTGCTTTAAATATAAATTTCAAGATTCATGTAGTGTGCTGTGGTTTGCAAACAAATGTTCTAATTATATGTCAATGTGTGTGTTTCATCGCATGAATGCTGAGCTGATGTTGGAAAGCAAAATGCCCTTCATTTATGAGCAAAATGACAGGATGACAAAGCCCCTGCCCTGGTTGAGTTGGGACAGCATTCCTCTGGGCTCTTAAAGGGTCACAGAGGGAAAGGTCTATGTTGCTGACAGCACTCTAGAGAATAAAGAGAGAGCACTGTATCCCTACAGAAGAACAAGCAGGCAGTTTTTGAAGGGAACTATTGCTTTTGAGGGAGATGCTTTTTGCCTGTGGTTCTGGGATGGTATATTTGGTGTTTTTGGTGCTCTCTTTTTTTATATATGGTTTGTGTGTGTTTGTATAAGCTACGAATGAATAGAAATCTTTTTCTCAGAAAAGAAAGGGCTTCTTCATGCTGAGAGTTGTTCAGACATCTTGTTTTAATTTCAAAGTTTTCCTCTAGAGAGGCTTACTGTATTACCACTGGCTCCTGAATGACAAAACCCGAAACCACTGTTTCACCAAACTAGCACACTGCACCAATCCAAAGACACTGGTTTTCATCTATGTACCTGGTAATATTAGGATTTACATGCATACAACTATTGACACTGTTAATTACATGCTAAGATATTCTTCATAATGGTAGGAGACTAGGAGTAGGAGAGGATGCTATTGAATGCAAAAGGCTATGAAACACTTTTATTTTAAATCTTTAACTTGAAATAATGTAAATATTTACTAATTTAATTAAACACTTATGGGTAGGCTTTGGGTATTTCTCAATAAAATAAACATTTCTTTATATTTATTATTTTATATTTAGTTATTTATTTTGGCAAAGTGATCTCTAGAGTCCCTTTAGGAGAGCTTCAGTCTATTACTCATCCCACTAAAAATAGTCAGTGATGATTGTCAGCACACTTAATTGTGATTATGACTTGATTATTCAATTTTGCTGAAAGCAGTGAACTGCAGTAAGCTATATGTGGTTTAAAAAAAAAAGTCAGTTGATGAATATTGATTTAGCATTTTACAGTAAGGCAAGAAACATTCTTCCCCAACATCTCAAACTCAGATTTTTTAAATCTGTATCCATTTTATTCATTGTTCAGATGGATTTAAAAGTTTATTGTAGAGATATTTGTCTGCATTTCTGGAATTTCTGTATCTTCTTTCTCCCGCATTCATTTGAGCAAGGTTCTCTCCTTGCAGCACAGTACTAACGTTTGTATGGGTGTGTGTGTTTGTGTGTGTTAGTTCAGTAGATAAGATCGGTTTTGGGGAAGTGAAGCCACCAGAGAATTATCAGCTTCTGCCGGTGCCAATATTTACCCTTTATCACACTAAAGAGACAATTCGGTGCCAAGCAAGGCTATTGACTGTGTGCATGTGACATTGGGTGGAGCACCAGTTTTGTGCAAATATTAGGCCACCCCACCCAAAAACTCCCCTCTTTCTATTTCCATCTTCTGCTTCCAATGAAGAGGATGCAGCGTTTCCACACACTCTTTCACACAATCAGTGTTATAAACAGGCAGTGTAATTGGAAATCTCTTCGGCCATTCAGTTTGCAAGCTGGCATCTTTCTCTCATTTTGACATTCACACTCACACACAATGAGTTATACTTACATTTATCATTTTTACCCACACACTTGCATTTATATTCTTTGCACATGCTTAGTCGATTGACTACTAGTTAAATATTATGGTTAAACCAGAACTTGTGAAGTACAAACAGGCATTGCAGTACTTCAGAAACTCAATCTTTCATTAATATATTCGTCCTATGACTCGCA
Organism: Pseudorasbora parva; assembly: GCF_024679245.1. NCBI lineage: Eukaryota > Metazoa > Chordata > Actinopteri > Cypriniformes > Gobionidae > Pseudorasbora > Pseudorasbora parva. The sequence goes on along the minus strand of NC_090186.1, from coordinate 29,566,097 downwards.
GTGTGCTGGACGCTCATCTTATTCTCAGAAAGAAATATTAAAATGGGAAATAAATGCCACCCTCACATGTCACTAATGTACTAAATGTGTGATAGCTTTCTTTAATTAAATTCTGAGAAAGAAAGAGAGAGAGAGAGAGAGAGAGAGAGAGAGAGAGAGAGAGAGAGAGAGAGAGAGAGAGAGAGAGAGAGAGAGAGAGAGAGAGAGAGAGTGTGTGTGTGTGTGTGTGTGAATATTATCTAGCTATTTTCAGTGTGGATTACACACATTTCCTTTCATATCACAAATAATACACAGACGTTTCACACAGTCATACTTTGATTGATTGTGCTGCTCATTATGTGATATGCTTACTTTCTGTTTTAATAAGCAGTTACCATGGTAACATAACTTTTTTGGGTATGTGTTTGTAACTGTATTTGAGTCCTAATTAATGCCTTTACACCATTGTGATCAGATTTTTTACAGGTTCATAAACTTGTGAGCATATCTTTGATATTGTATTTCTTTTCCTAAAGGGTGGCAGATTCTTGTGCTGCAGGTGTTTCTCTCTGTGGCGTCTCCTAGGTGTAAATTATTCCAGAGGTCTCTCTTCTGGTTGTCTCTCACCACTTTGAGACACATCACACATATAAATGAGCAAATGTCCTGGGGTTAAGCCCATAATACTTCCTTCCAGAAGAGCACAACCTTACACAGTTCATCATTACGGAGGACTCAGACCTGCCTGTTGTTTTATGAGTTGGTATGTAGGAACAGGCATAAGGGCAATCTCTCCTGATAGCTTAGAAGAACATTCATGCACCCCTGTGCAGAGAATAATAGTTTTGTTTGTATACTGAGTCAAATAATAGGGAATTTTGTCAGAACAGAGCTCATTCTACACTTCACATTGAAATACTCGCATTCAATAAGTGTGTGCTATAAAAACCTACTAACTGCACATAGTGGATCAAGAGAGATAAAGAGAGCCATCGTTTAGGCTACAAGGACATCGTGGAAAATATTTATGGAGCTCTGAAGAACCTAGATGTGAGCATGCATCTACTTAAGGAGCAGTCACATTTGATCTTGTGTTCATTTCCATTCAAATGTGGGAGAACTGGTACCCTAGCATGTGTAAAATTGTGTCACTCTGTTTTCTAAAGTTTTATATTTTTTCCAAATAATAGTTTAGACCAATAGTGGAATATTGGATATTGGCTAAGGGGAAAAAAAATATTGAATAAAAAATACAGTTGTATTTGCCTACAATTTGGTAAGTCTGTAAAATGTGTAGGTTTTTATTTTTATGTTTGTACAAATTCAGTATAAAGCAGATTTAGTTAGATTTTAATATTACAATGTTGACTATTGTTAAGGGATGGAGCCAGAACTTTTTTTCAAGGTTGGCCAGGTAAGACCCAGCGTTTCTTTGGGGTGGCAAAAACAAAACATATTCTCAAAATCTAAAGAAAATTATTTGCATCTTATACTGTGACCGCATAATCTGCGTGGAATACCATAAAACAAATGTGGAATAACTGGACCTCAACAACCACTGGTTAAAAACCGGATCATCGTTCCTACAATCCTATGAACGTTTGCGTGGCATAAATTCTCTTCAATGGACGGAGTTTCTGATACAAACGTGATCCATTGATATCATAAATGAAACTGGTAGGGCTCATTGTGAAATCACAAACCAATCAAACAGCAAATAATTGTCAGTATGTGTAAATTTAGATACTATGAGCGTTTATAACCATGCAGTTTTTGTTTATTTTGTTGCGCTAAAGCTTAATTTTTTTCCTTTCATTGCGCTACATTTGTCTTGTTTTTCTGTGTGAACATGCGATTGATGGACCGTTAAACTTGTGTCTTCCTCTGCTGTTTATTTGTTCATGCTCTTTTATGCTTGCAACTTATATGCATCTTTAAGCTTGTTACTTTTTCCATATTAAGTAAAATGACAACTTAGTTCAGCTGGAGTGCATACGTGGCCTTTGTGCCAGTTTCAGTTATTTGAACGATAGTCCGTTTTTAATGCGGTCAAAATTGAAGTGGCCGGATAGGTGGCCAAGCACTGGCAGATCTATACACATCCAAATTTGTAGCCCCTGTAGTGAAACTTACACTATAATATGGGCCAGTTTTCTTTATCTATCTATTTCTCTTGCATTCTCTTTCTTTTCTATTTTTCTCTAGTGTGTGGGCTGTGGGAAAATGAGACTTTTGTCTTTGTCTCTGGCACAAATTTTGCCCCATGATTTTAGCTAGCAGCAATTATCAACGTGTCATGTGTCAGACGGTGTCGGTATAAAAGGTCACACACTTTCAACCTTTTACTCCACCTCCCATGAGTCCTCAGTCAGGAATCATGTCAATACACATCACAGATACATCACAGTTGACTGATGTCATTCTGTTGAATTTCAGCCCTCATTAGTTTATTATTAAAGGGACAGTTTTTTTTCTACATTGTAGAATATCTGTGTTAACAATAGTGTTATCTGTGTTATCTGAGTAAAACAACAGCACACCTGGGAGACTTCACTAAGAATGAATTGCATGCACTGATAGTGTTGTTTGCATGTGCTGCCTTTGTTGTTATTGTGCCAAAACACTTATGCCTACTGGAAGTCTTTTTTTTTTAACTGTTACCTTGCAGAATTCTTGCTGAACATAATTTGCTCCTGGATTTTCCTCTTGAGTGTGCTAAAGTATGCTTGTCTGATATGTGTGGTTATAACGCTCCTTTCTGTTGAATGATTGTGTGTGGTTAGTGGAAAAAGACACTAGATTTGTATGCAAAAGTGGCACAACTGTTCCGTAAATTTGCCCTTCGGTCTTTGTCTTTCCCTCTATTTGTCTCACACACAAGCTCACTCTTTGTTCTTTGCTTAATTTTCTGTTTTTTGTTTGTTTTTTTTCCCCCTTTGCTTGTTTGTGCTGTGCATGCAGGGAGAGTCGGGTCCATTATGCAAATGAACTGGGAAATCAAAGCAATTTTGATTGTGTGTGATGGAGACATCAAGAGTGTGAGAGACCAGCCCTGAACTTCCTAATTAATGTGGGCCCAGTCTTTCTTCTTTACTTTTTCTCTCTCTCCCTCTCTCTTTCTCTTTTCACTCTGCTCTCTGCAAACATGCACACATGCACGCACATGCAAACACACACACGCACACAGCAGAAGTGTAGTCTAATATGTTGTGACAGAGTTGGGGGTCATCATTTCTGTTATTATTCTGGTCTAGTGTTCTCGAGCTTTGAACACCATAGGCCTAGTTTCCAGCTTCATATGCACATATCAAATGTCTGTGTTTTTATGTATATTTTCAGCTTTTTGTCCCGTTTGATATGATGCGTCCTCTACCGACTCAACAAGCCCTGATGCGGCATGCTTTCGCCCATGGTGATCTGACATACCAACCATTCACAACTTATACGTACATTCAATTGATCAAAAGGGACAGTAAAGACATGTATAATGTTATAAGCCGATTTCTATTTCAAATAAATGCTTTTGAAATGTTTATTCATCAAAGAATCCTGAAAAAAGCATCACGGTTTGCGCAAAAAAATATTAGGCGGCACAACTGCTTTCAACATTGATTAAAAAAATGATTATCAAAATTATTTCTGAAAGGTGTGACACTGAAGACTGGAGTTATGGCTGCTAAAAATTCAGCTTTACCATAATAGAAATAAATAGCATTTTAAATTATATTAATAGAAAACTATGGAAGGATATCGCAGACTATTTTCAAAAGGAATTGCAAATTGTATTCAGGCTTAGAACAAAAGCAAATCAGCACGCAAATGAAATGTTTAACCGGCAAGGCTTTAAAGCACATGCAAATAATGCATTTTTGTGAATTGCAGTGTTTCGTGTGAGTGTTACTGTACAACTGCGTTAACATGTGATGTGAATGTACGTCACATTGAGACAAAGGTGATAGAATGTAGCACTGTAGCACAATACTACAATATTTCTTTAAAAGCTGATCATGGAAATATTTGAATCGTTTTGCATCTTCAGCGTTGTGATTTAAGTAACTTTAGCAACATCTGCTGCTGCGCCCTATGAGAGACAACAGATGCGTGATCGCTGAAGCAGCTCCAGCAGCGTGAGAGTGCAAAGCTTTCAGGGCCTTCAGCCTACCGTGTTGACTGGCTGGACACGTGACTCCCAACAAATCAGGTGGGCAGTGGGCGAGCATTGGTCAATGCCACAGAGTGGTGAGTAGTGACCAGGCGGCAACCTCCCCCAGGTTCTCTTGAAGCCAGTATGGCAATCCATCGATTGGCCACTAGAGACAGACTTCAAAAGGGAGCAACTTCACAGCAGAAAAAAACACATTTACAGGCTGGTACAAATTGTGGTTTTGGTCTATATAGCTAATTTTGCCCTTCATGACAACTGTGAGGGGGGTGATCATTATTTTTTTAAATAACATTTAGATTATATAAAGCCTTAAAGTTCTGCATAATTAAGGGCGTGGCCACTTTGAGTGACAGGTGGATTGCTGTTTGCTGTTTGTTATTCATCACGTCACCTCAGCTCCAGCCACGTCCTGCCTCTTTGCCCAGTTTCAATTATCCAGGGGGTTTGTGCGGTGACGCGCTGCCAAGATGGCAACAACCGACTTTATGGTTCAAAACTGCTCTTCAGATTTCTACGGGTGACGTCTGCTGTCCCAGTATGTTTTTCATTGGAGCATCCAGCATGTCCTTTTTAAGTTCCTTTATATATGTTCCTTTGGTCCAAACTCGCAGCAATGTAGGTGTGTGCCAGATGTTGATGTTGTCTGTTTTGGCCGCCTGAGGCAACTCGCATGCCTCAATCAGACAGATAAAATGGTGAACATACACTCTGAGGGGAATAAGGCCATTGTTTTGCTTTATGCAATATTTAATCTCCTTCTCTTATTTATCCTCTTTTAAACCAAAGTTATGTTCAAAGGTTTGTCTTTCCCACATAAACACAAATGTTTCTAGATGTTTGTTCATTGGATAATGAGAGCCCATCTGTGGTTAAATACCAGCCTCATTTACAGATCTGGAGCTAAATGCCAAACCCATTTACTCTCATCATGTCATCATGTCATTTGGTGTATGTGCATGGGGTCATGTCTTTGTGTGTCTATGTGCGGATGAACATTTGTGGTATAGTTACTCATTAATATAGGCCTTTTTTGTGAGTTTAATTATTAATCTGCTTCCTGTATTTATTTCTGATCTTGGGTGTTTTCTGATCTTTGTATTAAATCTATCAAGATTTAATAGAAGTTAGAAGTGTAGTAAATTAGTGCAATAGATACTATTTGGTAATGACATGAGACAAGTGAACAAGTCACGGTTAAACAAGGCCCACAATTTTAGCCTCACTGTCATTTTTCATTTTAATTGCCCAGATGAAAGTGCAACACACACATTTAATGCTATGAATGGTGTGTTCCACTGATTTATGTGTGGGATTTAGAGACAAAGCTTCCAATATTCATCTTCATTAAGATGGAAGAAGATTTATTTAGTACTAAGCATAAAAACACACACACACACACACACACACACACACACACACACACACACACACACACACACACACACACACACACACACACACACACACACACACGGAAGATCTTGGTGGTCCAGCTCTAGAGTATATCTCTCATCTTGCACTATGTTCTATTGAGGTTTTTATTTGAGGCGCAATTATCATATAGACACACCATGCTCAATTGTATTATAGGCCTACCTTTCCTTAGTGAACTACTGCAATAGCCCAGTTTTAAAATGCTTAAAGACACGTAAGCTACAGTAGTGAAGCGCCTATACTCTACCATGTTCATAAATTTATCAGAGAGATGGAAATATAGGGCTGATATAAAAGTGCAGGCTTAGACGGAAGCAGCTTTTAATCAGGGAGGAAGTTAGCAGACCTGCTGGGATTAAATGAGCCTTTCATCTGACAGAAGGCTCCGCTGCTGTAGGTCTCTTTCTGTGTACCTATTGAATCCAATGACAGGAAACGGTGGTGTCTTCACTTCTTTTTCCCAGCAGTGGAATCATTGAGTTTAAAGACAAAAGCTAAAATTTGTAATTATCTGGCATTGTGTAGTCTCACTAGAAGATTATAGGATTTGTTTAAAAAAGCTTCCTCTTTTGATCATGTGTCGTTCAGCAAAATTGAAAGAAGTCATATTGTTATTTTATTCTACTAAGCCAAAATGTATAATGTGGGCTTACATACTGTATCTGTATAACTTAGAAGCTAGTGGACAACCAATATTTTCAGTTTTTCAGAGAGCAGGGCAATGATATGATGAAGTACTGAATATAACATATAATTTATTTATTTTTAAATGGTAACACTTTACAACAAGGTTCATTAGCTAACATTAGTTTTTGTTTATTAATATATTATTTTAAAAAGTGTATCTGGAGTGGAAAACAAAAACATAAAATTTTACCTTTAAGACGGTTTCAATTTCCACTCTGAAGATGCAATGTCAAACAACTAATGATTAAGCTTGCTCATAGATATTTATACTACCAGTTACGAGGGACAATACGGCATGAAATTTGATATTGGATTAAAGAAGAAACATTGAACAGACTCTTCAACAGCTGCTATATCAACATCCTAACTAACATAATATGGTTAAATAATGTATAGTTGTCAGTACACATTAAAATATGAAAATCTATAACTAATAATATTTGATCCTGAGGATCTACATTATTATTTGTTGGGCATTCCACTTTAATTCTCCATTCACAGTGAGTTTCTATTATAAATCATCTCCCATTGTTATTTACTACTGCCTCCACAATGTCAAAACTATAAAGTTTTATGCCATGTTTTTATGATTGGGGTTCTTCACTGTACCAAATGTCACTTGGTGCTTGACTTCATGAATATGCAATGACTTCCAATAGAAGCTGGACACTTTGTTTTGGGGGTGGATGATGTAGATTGTAGAGGGAAGCTTAGCTAATGCTTTGCTAAAATGCTGGTTTGTAATGGACTTTGGTCGTATAGTTTAGTTACTCTCATCTCCTGCTGAGCGTGAACAAGAACAGGGGGGGAGAGATGATGCAGGGAAAAATAACAAAACAAAATAACTGTGATTGTGGATGAAACGTTTGTAAATAGAGGAGCAGGGAATGTTGGTTTGATTGGAATCCGTGCAGATTATATGTATTTGCGCTGTGTGTCTTTGGGGGAAACTGGGCAATCTTTACATTTTGTGAGGCATTACATTTGACCCATTATCATAAAAGAAAGACAAACGTGAAATAAAAACAGTGTAAGTACCGAATGCTGTGATTGGCCGATTAGGATTGAGTATCCCAACCATAGAACTGTGTAATATTGCAAATTAAATTATATTATTTTCTTTAATGGTGACATGACATCTTATTTGATATATTTTTTGTAGAGAACACAAAAAAGTATACATTTTAATTGTTTATTGAATGTTCTCTGATGGTTTGTTTCAGCAGATCTGTCTCCTGTCTCTGACCGTAGAGGATTATGTTAGTGTAATTTACAGTCTCAGATTAGGATTACAGTCCATCCTCTGACCATCCTTTTTTGGATAATTGATAATCCTTTAATCTGGCTGCTCGGTCTATAGTCAAAGTGCCGTAAGTAAAGCCATTGACACGTTTCAGCTGTTATGAATGAACATCCGTGGTCATGATGTTATAACGGCATATGTTACACCAATATTTGGAACTTTAATGTAAAACTTTAATGTAATCGGCATAGTGTTTTCAGATTTGTGCATGTTACATGACTTGAACTCCCTTGGAGAATACAATCCCTTCATTTTTATGTGCGTATTAACCTGTCTGTAGATGTATTATGTTTATTAATACAGTACAAACAGTCAAACGTTTGTTGAGAGATAAATATAAAAAGGAAATCATTTGGGACAGTGTTATTTTATACTATTAAAGTATTTATTTTTAATAAATTTTTATTTTTATGTTTTTTGTTATTTTAGTATTTCCATTTAGCATTTCAGTTTAAATTTGAATAATTTTAGTACTTAAACTTGAATGAAAATTAGAAACGTTGCCTTGGTGACTAAATGAAATAGCACAAGTTTAAGTTTTTTATCTAATTTTTATATTTTATCTTTATTTAAATGAGCAAAAATTATTTTAATAGTTTTAGTATTAGTTAACAATACCACTGCTTTAGGATCAAACTAAACGTTATAGTATATATTTGTCAGTAATTTTCTCTGTGTGTGTGTGTGTGTGTGTGTGTGTGTGTGTGTGTGTGTGTGTGTGTGTGTGTGTGTGTGTGTGTGTGTGTGTGTGTGTGTGTGTGTGTGTGTGTGTGTGTGTGTGTGTGTGTGTGTGTGTGTTGTGTTTGTATTTATATAATCTAGTTTGCTAAGGTCAGATGGCTAAGCAGACTGTATCAAACCGATACAACGGGTTTCAATCAGCTTTAATGCTGTTTCTAAAAAACAAAATAAGCTTATGCTTGAGGTTTTGATCAGTCAATAAGCATATAATGCTGGTTATTTGTTTTTCAAATTAAAATCTATAATGGCCTATAGCAGCTTTAAAGTCCTTAGAGCACACTCAAAGAAATTGTGCTTCAAGAATTACCGCTTATCTGGCAAATCATTGTATAGTATATTGACCTTATGTTAGGATCTGGTCAATGAAACAAGCACAGAGCTAAATGGCTAATGGGCAGCTGTATTCTCGTCTATCAGTCTGAAGCTTCTTGCCATCCTACAGGCCTTAGCGACAGAGCTGATTAAACTTTCTGTCTTCTGTTATCACATCAGACCTAATCACCAGAGCTCAGGAGCTCAGATTGGCCTGTGGAGCTTTAGAAGATTTGCAGAGCCAGACCTGATTAAACGATCTCACTGGAATCCATCCATCTGGCCTAATTTACTTGAGACTGTACGGACCCCGACAGCCTCGAATACCCTTTTCTGTTTTTATCAAACTCTAAACACTCATGGTTTATCTGCAAGCAGCTCTTGCACTCATTGTTTTTAAAGGTTTAAACTTATTATTTTTAAATATAATTATAAGCATTTACAAGTACAATATGTCACTATACTTCGTATATACATTAAGTTTAGTCTTAATTTGGAGAATGAAGTTTATAGCTATAATATATAGCGGACATGAACACTAAGCTATTTTAAGCTTATGAAAGAAATGTATACTACTTTTCACCAAGGTAGCATTTAATTCGGCCTTCGGTAAACCCAGCCCTCCATAGTTACTGTTGCTATACACCAGACAAGCTTACGCGCCTGTCAGAGGGACATAATCATTAATTTTTTGCAAACAGGTGAAATATCTGAGAGAGCAAGACAAAACAGGGACTGCAGTATGCATTCACGGGATAAATCCATGACATACTATGCAACCAATTATAGAATAATTTAAAGGGAAAGTTCACCCAAAAATGAAAATTTGATGTTTATCTGCTTACCCCAAGGGCCTCCAAGATGTAGGGTTGTTTGTTTCTTCGGTAGAACACAAATTAAGATTTTTAACTCCATCCGTTGCTCGTATGATGCCTGTCGGGGTGTTTTCTATGAGAGTAAAAAACACATAGACATACGAATCCATTAAACCCTGCAGCTCGTAATGATACATGGATGTCTTAAGACACGAAACGATTGGTTTCTACTAGAAACCGAACAGTATTTATGTCATCTAGTATTCCCAACGCCATTACTTCTGCCGAAGAAGGTCAAAATAATGGTGCGATCATGTATACATGTATAGATATTATAAAACAAACAAACATACTGTTCGGTTTCTCGCCGAAACCAATCGTTTTTTAGATTTGAGACATCATTGTGTCCCCATGAGCCACAGGGTTTAATATGGATTCGTATGTCTTGTAGTGGCTATATTTTTAGCCAGAGAGGGTGTGGCTTTGAGAAGGGTCAATTAGTTGAAAACAGCCAGTGTCACGAGTAATGATGCACATTATATGCAAAAAACTATTAGACATCTGTATCACAATAAATGTCTTTATTTTGGATCTGTTTAACCTAACCATGGGGATTTAAAAGTTTCTTTTGCTTTCAAATCTTTAAAAAATACTTTACAACAGTAATGTATTTGATCTCTGTCTGAGATAAATTCGCAATTCGTCTCAGCCGTGTGTAATGAAACTAAGCCTAGATTGTATTTAAAGTGGGCTTTCCAGTGATCATGACACACAGGTGCACGCATTAAGATGTCTGATCAATACCAGTTTCATCTCCAGCATCTCCAAACAGCCCTGCACACGAGGAATATCCCTGTAATCAATCACAGAGAGAAAGAAAAGAGTGAGCGAGAGAAAGAAGGAAGAGAGCACGCTGTTAAGAGATAGACAAACAAATAAGATTGACTCAGATCGTACATGTTGGGATTTCAGCATGCTGTTCTTTTGTTCTTTTTCACTATTGATTTGTAAAATAATGGCTGACTGGTTAGCCGATCCTCCCTCACAATTTCTACTTCAGACAACTCTGCCTCCTTCTGTGCTGATCACACACACACACATACACCAACACACCAACCCGTGGAAATTAGCAGTTCCTCCCCTCAATACGAATTAGACGTTCAGCTAACATTGCTTGCCTGCAGTCTCCAGTGCGAGCGTATATAAGTGCATCCCCCTGAGCTCCAGCAGGCGTTAGGAGGTATTTAGCATCTTGCCGCAGAACTGTTTAACAATGTCATAATGAATGAGGATTCCCAGTGGTCCAAGAACTCCAAAGCTGTTAGCTTTATGTGTCCTTAAATCACATTCTACAGAGCTACATATAACAGCAGCTCACACTCTAAAATGTATGATAGTGACAATTTCGGCAGGGATATACACAATTTAAATCTCCCAGCATGCCAGAGTCACACATGCAACTCTTCACTCTCACTGCAAGTTGATTTACAATCAACTTGAACAATTAACTGATGTGTTGAAGTAATTTCAATTTAAATTACATTAAACTGACTAAAACAATTAGTTGAATCTTGTATAATTAAAAAAGTTGAACTATTTTGAATAAAGCCGCATGTTGTCATAACTTATTGATCATATAATGTTTTTACAGTGTTCTTCGGTACCGGTACCCGCTGATAGCTGGCTGCTTTAAAACGCTCCTGTGAGTGTTTAAGTGCTCTGAACATGATCTTGCTTTGGGGATCGTGCACTGTCTGTATGTGTGTCGTTGACTGTTTGAGTTCGCCTCCATGTTGCTTCAATGCCGCTGACTGGACTTGAGGGATGTGGTATTATGTTTTTAAGGAGAAATAGTTAAGAGGAATAGTTAACAACTGAAATAACCGACATGGGCAAATTCCGTCGGTTAGAGGTTCTGAATTGCTGTTTTGATTACTTTTCAATTATTCGTCCAGCCCTATTTTTGACCCAGGAAAATCCCTGTAGTATTTGTAAATATTATTACTATTACTACTACTTCTACTAGTACTAATATATTTTGCATACATGCAATTTGTTGTTAAATTTTGTAATGTTATTCACACAACAGAGCCTATTCAGTATTGTATAGGTTTTATGCAAAGTCTAATAAAACTTTATAGTGGACGGGCGCCTTGTCTCGGATGAACATACTGAAGTTTCACCCATGTAGTTTACTGGGAAAAGCTTTTATGGAGTTCAAGGCGCACTGTAGCTTTTTCCAGGTATTTCATGGTTTCAGTGAGGTGTAGGAATATTCCATCAATGCTTGGGTACTTGTAAGTTGAGAGTATACCTTATCTTTAAAACTGCTCAGGATTTCACTAAAAATGCATAAGGATCAGTGCTGGGTAAGTTACTCTAAAAAAGTAAGTAATTACTAGTTGCTAATTACATCTTCAATAGTGTAATTAGATTACTATACAAATTACTCTCTCCAAAAAGTATTTGATTACTTATTACTAATAACTTTTTAATTACTTTCTAAATCCTATATCAACCTCAAGTTAAGCAATTCAAGGTTAGACATGAAACGGCTCTTTTAATTAATTTATATACATAATATGAAACCACATAAATTACTCTTATTAAGTGACCAAAGTATTATAAATGAGAAGTATACATAAAAACATGCATTTTAAGTCCACTATTGAATTATGTATGATTATATTTAGTATTTAGTTCAATTACATCAGAAGTAACTGTAATTAAATTACAGAAAAAAAAAAAAATAAGTCCCTTACTTTACTTTTTCAAGGGAAAAGAAATGAAATTACAGTAACTAATTATTTAGTAACTAATTACTCCAAACAAGGTGATAAGGATCATGTTGTGCATTGTTCTCTGGACATGTATGGGACTATATGTGATGCAAAACTTTCTTTCTTCGTTTCTTTGTTTCTTTCTATCTTTCTTTGTTTCTTTCTTTCTTTCTTTCTTTCTTTCTTTCTTTCTTTCTTTCTTTCTTTCTTTCTTTCTTTCTTTCTTTCTTTCTTTCTTTCTTTCTTTCTTTCTTTCTGTCTGTCTGTCTGTCTGTCTGTCTGTCTGTCTGTCTGCCTGCCTGTCTGTCTGTCTGTCTGTCTGTCTGTCTGTCTGTCTGTCTGTCTGTCTTCTCTCTCTTTCTGTCTTTATCCTGAGAAAGCCCTGTGGTGAGTAATATGTTTCTGACAGACTTCTTTGTGCTAATAAAATGATAGGCTGTGCTGTGGCCATTAGTCTCTGCTCTGTAAATAAAAGCTCTGCCACTAAGCTTCAGACTGCTGAGAGTCTATCTTGATCCCCACAACCAGAAACTCAGCTGGAAACTTTAATCAAGCTGTATTGCACTGCTACAATTTAAACTTAATAAGTGTGTTACTGGGAGTTCTGGGAACATAAGGTTTGGTCCTCCTTGCTACAGTGACAAAGAATAGCACAGTCATTGTTGTAATGAAAAATCTTTGAGATTAGATGACTAATTTGTGTGGAAATGTGGAAACTATTCATGACACACCTCTAGAGTGATGACTGTGGGAATTTTACAGACTGAAATATGTCTGGAAACTGGACATACTTTATTTTAAATGTATGTGGAAATACTTTTTCCCCAATCCTCCTTGAGTTTGTTTTTACAGATGCTTTTTGTAGCCATCACAACTTTACATATTAATCTAAATTTATGGTAAGATTTTTTTTTTTTTAAATGTACAGGCAATGAAATCTATGTTTCAGTTAGAGACAAATGGATTACTTTTCTTAGAAGGTTCTGAAATGTGTTTGGAAAGGTGACTTTGGCTTGCGTTGTGGTTATATAAAAAGCTTTTCGAGCTGTATATCTGAAAGAGGATTATATTGTAGAATCTAACCCAGGTATTTTAACAAATCACAACCTGTTTGTAACTATAAATGTTCCAATTTTGCAAAAAGAATAACTGGTCTAATATTTTTGCACTTTCATTTGGTCTGCAGGTGGTAAAAAAATTGCACGCTTCAGCTTTAATGTTTTCTTTACTGATATATTATTTTTTAAATTGTTTTGGTATTATGTACATTTTATACCACCATTTATAACACCAACAGTGACCACTCTTGTAAGTCAAGGAGAGAGCAGGGATATGAAATGGTGCATTTCACTGTAATTATATAGTAATTTAAAAGTGGCAGTAAAGGCCAGTAAACCATTCACATACGCATTACTGCACTTCCAAGAATGAAGCTGTTTGGAAGAGGGGGTTTCTATTAGCTGATAATTATGGCTAATGTAGGTTCATAACTTCAGATATTATACATGCTTTATTTACCAAGTAGGGTTTAAGTAATTGTATGTTGGTAAATCTGGAATTTGTGCAGGCAAGCAAAAATACACAACCACAGCTGGATAGAAAGAGCAAACGCCACCCCTTCTTTTCTTCAGTTCTCTCTCTCTCTCTCGCTCTCTCTCTCTCTCTCTCTCTCTCTCTCTCTCTCTCTCTCTCTCTCTCTCTCTCTCTCTCTCTCTCTCTCTCTCTCTCCCTCTCCCCTCCCCTTTCTATTATTTAAGTTTAGCTGCAGACAGTGCTGTTGTCTCATCACATTACAATAGCGCTTGTTATTAGACTCGATTTGTGCTTTCTGTGAAGCATGACTAGGTAAGGCAGCAGCAGGAGTTGGGTCTGTCCCAAAGGGACTAAATGGAGATATGCAGTACATTTCAGACAGAATCTCATTACCTCGTTTCCACCATCACCAGCAGCCAGTGCCAATGTCCGTGTTAATATAGAAGTAGATTTCAGAAGAAATGTTTTGTGGCTTTTTCCACCCAAAGTCTACTTGTCCCTCTTCCAGTTGATTTGTTTTCTCTTTTTGCTATACAGGTACATAGGTGCAATTAGTCCTATCCTGTTTTTTCTTGTAGCGTGTAAATCACACTGGCCCTTACCCCATTAACAACCCTGAGTGCAGTAAGCAAGGGCCTCTCTTTTAAAGCTATCTGTCATTGTGACAGCAGCTAATATAATACTTTAGCATGTACTTGAAGAACTCAGCTTTACAGGGCCTTCCAAACACACACAGCCCGGGGGAAACACTCATGTTTTAAGTTGTCACTGTCCTTCATTTGATTAATTGTGATCAGTATTAAATTATGTGGTCTATGATGAGCAAGGCCCTGCTGTCTTTTCTCAGTCTTGCTGAGTAATAACAGGGCAGCTACAACATAAACCCATGAGTCTGCCATCAATGCATCAGACTGACCACACTTGGGTAATCTTAATGAAGCTTTATATTTATACAGATAGTTAAAGAGCCTTTACAGATAGTTGTTCTCATTTTCTTCGACCTCCAGATAAAAGTAAACAAAATTCAGTGTGTTGGCATTGTAATTTGTTATGAGTTATAAGCCTTATGTAATTGTATTGTAACAATAAACTGTATTGTATATGTAACTATATATACACTCACCTAAAGGATTATTAGGAACACCTGTTAAATTTCTCATTAATGCAATTATCTAATCAAACAATCACATGGCAGTTGCTTCAATGCATTTGAGAGGTGTGGTCCTGGTTAAGACAATCTCCTGAACTCCAAACAATGTCAGAATGGGAAAGAAAGGTGATTTAAGCAATTTTGAGTGTGGCATGGTTGTTGGTGCCAGATGGGCCAGTCTGAGTATTTCACAATGTGCTCAGTTACTGGGATTTTCACACACAACCATTTCTAGAGTTTTACAAAGAATGGTGTGAAAAGGGAAAAACATCCATTATGCGGCAGACCTGTAGGCAGAAATCCCTTGTTGATGCTAGAGGTCAGAGGAAAATGGATTGATTTAAGATGATAGAAGAGCAACTTTGACTGAAATAACCACTCGTTACAACCAAGATATGCAGCAAAGCATTGGTGAAGCCACAATGTGCACAAGCTCACCAAAAATGGACAGTTGAAGACTGGAAAAATGTTGCCTGGTCTGTTGATTCTCAATTTCTGTTGAGACATTCAGATAGTAGTCAGAATTTGGTGTAAACAGAATGAGAACATGCATCCATCATGCCTTGTTACCACTGTGCAGGCTGGTGGTGGTGGTGTAATGGTGTGGGGGATGTTTTCTTGGCACACTTTAGGTCCCTTAGTTCCAATTAGGCTTTGCCTTTTGTTGTTGTATTAATTCACTCAAAAATGAAAACTGTCATCGAGAAATGAATACAGGTTTGGAACAATATTAATATTAGAGTAAATAATGACATAATTTTAGAGGTGAACTGTCACTTTAAGGACAGTGTGTTCACTAGGCTGCGCTGATGTCAATTTAAGACCCACGTGCATCTAATACACACAGCCACATGCCGTTTTTACTCTCACTTTAGACATAACCGACTGTGTTTATGTAAACCTTGTGTATATTTGACAGTATTAACGCAGTAAGATAACTACTTAGTCCAGTAATCACGCATTTGACAGGCTTTTAGTGCGTATGCGCGGAAAAGCACATGTTAGAGCCATGCATAAGCATGCAAATGAAATGTTTAACTGGCAAGGCTTTAAACTGCATGCAAATAATGAACTTTCGTGATTGTGAATAACTATAGTGTTCCGTTAGTTAGTCTGTTAGTATAACTCTACCACTAACATGTGATGTGAATGTATGTCGTGTTGTCCATTGGAATGGAGACAAATTTTAAAATTTGTAGAAAAATTATAAATATTGTAGTATCAAATATACACTGCCTTGCGAAAGTATTCGGCCCACTTGAACTTTGCGACCTTTTGTCACATTTCAGGCTTCAAACATAAAGATATAAAACTGTAATTTTTGTGAAGAGTCAACAACAAGTGGGACACAATCATGAAGTGGAACGAAATTTATAGGATATTTCAAACTTTTTAACAATTCAAAAACTGAAAATTTGGGCGTGCAAAATTATTCGGCCCTGTTAAGTTTATACTTTGTAGCGCCACCTTTTGCTGCGATTACAGCTGTAAGTCGCTTGGGGTATGTCTCGATCAGTTTTGCACATCAAGAGACTGAAATTTTTGCCAATTCCTCCTTGCAGGACAGCTCGAGCTCAGTGAGGTTGGATGGAGAGCGTTTGTGAACAGCAGTTTTCAGTTCTTTCCACAGATTCTCGATTGGATTCCGGTCTGGACTTTGACTTGGCCATTCTAACACTTGTATGTTTATTTTTGAACCATTCCATTGTAGATTTTGCTTTATGTTTTGGATCATTGTCTTGTTGGAAGACAAATCTCCGTCTCAGTCTCAGGTCTTTTGCAGACTCCATCAGGTTTTCTTCCAGAATGGTCCTGTATTTGGCTCCATCCATCTTCCCATCCATTTTAACCATCTTCCCTGTCCCTGCTGAAGAAAAGCAGGCCCAAACCATAATGCTGCCACCACCATGTTTGACAGTGGGGATGGTGTGTTCAGGGTGATGAGCGTTTTGCATTGTTGCCAAAATGTTCAATTTTGGCCTTTAATCTGACCAGAGCACCTTCTTCCACATGTTTGGTGTGTCTCCCAGGTTGCTTGTGGCAAACTTTAAACAACACTTTTTATGGACATCTTTAAGAAATGGCTTTCTTCTTGCCACTCTTCCATAAAGGCCAGATTTGTCCAGTATACGACTGATTGTTGTCCTATGGACAGAGTCTCCCACCTCAGCTGTAGATCTCTGCAGTTAATCCAGAGGGATCATGGGCCTCTTGGCTGCATCTGTGATCAGTCTTCTCCTTGTATGAGCTGAAAGTTTAGAGGGATGGCCAGGTCTTGGTAGATTTGCAGTGGTCTGATACTGCTTCCATTTTTGAATATTATCGCTTGCACAGTGCTCCTTGGGATGTTTAAAGCTTGGGAAATATTTTTGTATCCAAAAGCGGCTTTAAACCTCTCCACAACAGTATCTCGGACCTGCCTGGTGTGTTCCTTGTTCCTCATGATGCTCTCTGGGCTTTAAACCAACCTCTGAGACTATCACAGTGCAGGTGCATTTATACGGAGACTTCATTACACACAGGTGGATTCTATTTATCATCAATAGTCATTTAGGTCAACATTGGATCATTCAGAGATCCTCACTGAACTTCTGGAGAGAGTTTGCTGCACTGAAAGTAAAGGGGCCGAATTATTTTGCACGCCCAATTTTTCCGTTTTTGATTTGTTAAAAATGTTTGAAATATCCAATAAATTTGTTGTTGATTCTTAACAAAAAATACAGTTTTATATCTTTATGTTTGAAGCCTAAAATGTGGCAAAAGGTCGCAAAGTTCAAGGGGGCCGAATACTTTCGCAAGGCACTGTAGGTAGCCTATATTTTATGCTAGCCTTCAAATATTGTGTTGGACATGGAGGGGCCTTCAGGTCAAAAAGGTTGAGGTTGCACAATAAGTTGAAAGTGTGGTGGGATTTCATATATTTAAGAAGCTTCAGTTCTTTGGATGTTTAGTTTTTTTGTATGTGTGTGCTCTGCCACTGCTTGCTGTGCTGCTATAGTAGGTTTGTTTACTCAAGGTATCACAAACAGGAAGATTGCCATCTGCCTCTGAGAGAACTTCCAAGAGTGCTGGGACAAGACATAAGAAGCAGGTGTCATGCTGTCTCTTCATATGTTAGACTACGTTTCTCTGGATGTAATCTAGGGTAATGTTTTCAACCTTTCTAACTTGAACCTTTAGTTGGTTCTTGATAATTTGAGTTTGTTAGCATTTTGATTTAAATTTGTATTTTAATATATTTATTATTATTATTATTATTATTATTATTATTATTATTATTATTATTATTATTATTATTATTATTATTTATAAACTTACGTCACCCTGTGTCCGCCTTGGAAATTGGTCCCCTGGTTTTCAGAACCACTGATTGGGTATTTATACTTTTATTGCCAAAAGTATTGGGACAAATCATTTAATGCAGGTGTTTCAATCACTTCCATGGCCACAGGTGTATAAAATCAACCTAGGCATCCAGACTGCTTTTACAAATATTTTGCTCTCAGGAGCTCAGTGAATTCAAGCGTGGTACTGTGGGATAGATTGCCACCTGTGCAATAAATCCATTCCTACAATTTTTTCACTTCTAAATATTCTATGAGCAACTGTTAGAGTAGAAGCATTTGGGAACAACAGCAACTCAGCCACGAAATGGTAGACTACGTAAAATCACAGAGCGTGGTCAGCGCATGCTGAGGCACACAGTGCATAGAAGTCGTCAACTTTCTGCAGAGGCAGTAGCTACAGACCTCCAAACTTTGTGTGGCCTTCAGATTAGCTCAAGAACAGTGTGTAGAGAGCTTCATGAATGGGTTTCCATGGCTGAGCAGCTGCATCCAAGCCTTACATCATCAAGTGCAATGCAAAGCGTCCAGTGAAGTGATGTAAAGCACGCCGCCACTGGACTTAAGAGCAGTGGAGATGTGTTCACTGGAGTGACAAATCAGGTTTCTTTTTCTGGGAATCTGATGGACGAGTCTGGGTTTGGCGGTTGCCAAGAGAACTATTCTTGTCTGACTGCATTACGCCAAGTGTAAAGTTTAGTGGAGGCAGGATTATGGTGTAGGGTTGTTTTTCAGGGCCTGGCCATTTACGCCTGTTTCACACTTACTTTGTCTTCAGTTTGTGTGCTATGCAGGAGCAACACGCGCTGTTGTGCTTTTACATATGCCACGTTTGCAGTGCTCCACTGATCCGCAGTTGTATACGACAATTCACTATGACGTCACAACAGTAATAAACGATCTTCCGGGTGGAAAAAGCTGAAGCGTTCCAATGGCAACGCTAGTAAATTGCTTGGGATTCAGACATAGTTAACATGATTATTGAAGGACTGATTAATTAATTCAGGAGATAGCAATACATGAAATGCCAAACCTTGCTCCAGTAGATGTAGATGTAGCGCTAGTCTAATACCATAATTTTCATCAAACCATTGAGTAGTTATTTTAGTGACTGTTGCTGTTTGACTTAAAATATGTTAGGCTATCGTAGATGGTCTATTTCCCTGTTATCTAACTAAAAAAGGCTATGATGGTTTTCTGTTGCTCGGTCGGGGTCGGAGATGGCACAGACGTGAGCTTCTGATGGTCAAAAGGATAGCGTGCTGTAGACTAGCGCTAGGTCAGGCATTCACTCAAACTAAACTCGCGGTGATGATGAAGCCAATGTGGTACACGCATCAATAATCCATCAGCCTATAACTATGTTTTGCGTTTCCTATTTCTTCCATTGACATTCGATCAGTAGCCTACATGACACTAGAAGTTTGGTCTCTTCCTACTTTTACTTTAGGCAGTGACTGGCAATGAGTTCAATCTTTAAAAGAGATCTAAAGTTTACTAATATTAGTCTTGAATTTCCCCAGCTGAAGATAATTATGCTTTGCTATGATTTTGTAGATGGACCGTTTTGAGAATACTTCACTGTAGCGCCACTTTTGATGACATCCACTCGCTTTAGCCTCCTCACCCACAGGTTTTGCTGGATATATATATATATATATATATATATATATATATATATATATATATATATATATATATATATATATATATATATATATACTTTTTTCTGAAGGAAATCGATACAATCCTACCTGTATATCTGACGGCATAACCCCAAACACTACACATTTTCATCATAGTTTCAACTTTAATCAACAATAATGTTCTTAACTATGTAACCGTTTACAGTAGCCGGCTGGATCTCTTCAGTTTGTCAGTAGAAGCCGCTCGCGTTCTGCCACCCGGAAGTATCCTGGTGCCAATTGTTTACAAATATTCTGAAATGGTCTATAGCAGTTAATTATTATTTTTATGACAAATGAAAAATGTGTTACTGAACATGGCTTGTCAGCATTGCAATTCACTTTTTATACACTCTTTCATAAATGTCATAGGACGCAATGCATTTAAACAATACGTTTTATTCAATTCATTACTTTTATCATTTATATAGCCCATTAGTTTAGATTTATATTACGCTGCTCACGCACGTGGCAAAACATTTAAACATCACAAACGTTAAAAAGAAAACTTACAATAGACAAAAAAAATCTTGTCTTTCATTTTTAAATATTTTTTACAATAAATCTTTAAAGTAGCACTTGGCTACTTTTGCTCTCGGGGTCCCCCTACAGTTTGGAAAAAATAATGTCCTCAACTACTGTCGTAAGAGCTGTCATCCTACAACAGGGGATGCCATCGCGCGTGCATTTGTTGACATGACAACCCTGATAGCCCTGAGCTAGTGATGCGCGGGTCGTCTCATAACCCGCGGACCCCGTATGTCTATTTAATGGTCGCGGGTGCGCGGTGGGTTGTAAAAATATATACAGTGGTGCGGTGCGATACGGGCCAAATAACTTCATAAAAGCGTCCCGCGGGTCGGTGCAGCACTAACAGTTCCCCTGAACACTGCAAGATGAGTTCTTCTGGCGTCGCGTGTGAAATGTCTTCATCCCAGGTAACGTTACAGTCAGTGGCATGTTTCAGCATGTCATATGAATATAATTTCATGGGTTTTATTTTTTTCAAACGCCAAATAATCATGATGCTCACGTTTACAAGCCAGCGTCATTATAGTAGTCTATTGGTTACCGTTTTACAGAATCTATATGATACTTTAGTTCAATGTTTGAGTGGTAGCTCACCGTAACAAGCAGGACAGCATCGGTCGGGCACGCCTCCTTCAGCTCACGCCGACGAGCAATTAATCCCATCCTGCCTTTAATCCCATCACTTTTTCATTTCCTCTTATTGCTTTCCTCCAACAAAACCTTTTCTTTCTTATTTGTCTCTGCTGCTTCGGACATGACTATATTATCCGACGAACAAAGTTGGGCTCGCACGTCCGAATTTAAGGAAGTGTGTGTGTTGGTGGAAGTGACGTATATGCCGTAAAGCAGTCGAATTTTGTAGTTCTTTTTTTTTTCTCGGGTTACTACCCGAAACCCGAAGTTTAAAAGTACGATTAAAAACGATACAGACCCCATCAGGCTATGGCAGACATGTCATTCAACCTATTGTAAGTCGATTTATCATCACAAGAGTCTTAAAAAATATATTATGAAGGTTGAAAAGTTACCTAGTGCTGATTTAAGGTCATAAAGAACTTCGTTTTTCCACTTCCCAGAAAGAACAGGTGCTATCCATTATGTCTCCTTGTTTACCTAAATGCCAGGTAAGATTTCCTGCTTTACCCTTGCTTTATGTGTTGACTTTCAAAAATCTTCCTAAACCTTGTGGAAATCTTCCCAGAAGAATTGTTATAGCTGCAAAGGGTGGGCCAACTTAATATTAAACCCTACGGATTAAGAATGGGATGTCAATAAAATTCATGTGCATGTAAAGGCAGGTAAAATGTGCATCCTAACACATTTGCCAATGTATTGTATATGTCCAGTCTTAAAGCTATGAGCTAATTTTGGAAATATAATAAGAGTCGAATTATGCCCCCATATATTCAGACAATCAATGTCAATGCCCTCCATATGTGCCAACAATAAATATATCTTATAAAATTGTATTACATTTATAAAATTCTGAATTACTCATTTTATTGTTCCTCTTTCATTTGTCAATCTGTAGGCTAATGATTCTCTGGCTTGAGTCTATTTAAATGTCAGGTTTATGGATCATTGTTATGCAGTTCACAATCAGGGTGTTTTTGAGTTTGAAAGCGTCCTTGTACAGGCGGAGGAGCAGGTTTATTAAAAATCTTCTGTTTTGTCATATTAATTGTTGGCTGTCTGCCTGTCTATCTTTTTCTCTATCTCTGTCTTTTCTGAAATTGAAGTGGTTGATTAGGGAGATGCCATCAGGTGTTCTGTGAATTGATTATGCAGATTTGTGCGCTTCTGTGTTGAATAGCAATGCACATCCTATTAGAGGTGAGTGAAAGTTTGAGAATGAGAGATGTTGAATCTTAGCAAGGCAAATTAGGCCACTCTTTGAACAGATTTTAAAGAATGTAAATATCTGCTAAACTTGATTTTATTTTGTCTGCATGTGGTGTTGATAGTGGCACAAAGTACTCATTCAGCTTTAAAAAGACAGTTTTGACACTTTGTTAAAGTAGGTTACACAAAATTGTGATTGTATGTAAAGGGTGATGTAGAGTTCATATTGGGATTATATCAGAAGCTGGGGGTGTTTGATTAAATGAGGGCTTTAGAGAGGAAAGGAGATTGTGTTAACAAAAGATATTATGAATTGCAGGAAAACTGCAGCTCTGCTTTTACGATTTGCGATTCACCCTGCAACACTTATTCAAAGAGTTTGAGAGAAACTAAACATGTGTGTCTGCATCAAATTAACCGATTCACCCCGCTGATCAAATGCTTTGGGGAGAAAGACAGCCTGTGTGAGTGAGAGAGTGAATGTGTATGGCATGTGGAAGCCAAACTGTGATAAGAGAGGCTGTGTGTATGCAGAACACAACGCACAATTACTGTGTGCATGTCTGAACCATGCATAATGAGCTTGTGTTTAATGTTGGTCATGAAGTCCTCTCTCTTATTCCCAGTACAGATGATTAGCTGTCTAAACTGTCCAACAGTGAGACATCAGCCGCCTGCAAAACAGACACCAGTCAAATCTCAAAGACTTCAGTGGCTCATTCTCACCCTGTTAAAGATTCAGACCTGTCTGAATGACTACTAGATCTCTAGATCCTCTTTAAAAGCTCCATCACAGTAAGTACATCTGTAGTTAGTCTGTTGTGCTAGAAAACTATTGATCCCAGCAGGCTGATATGCTAATTTGTCGGCATAAATTGGCTAGAGTTAAGAATAGTGCTTCATAGTGAACAGCTGTGATGGCAATTCAGCTGTGCACTTTTGAAGAAATAATCTCCAGTCTGGGGGCATTAGATGTGACCGCGGCAGACTGGGGGCTCATTAGTGAGTGAGCCTCTTTATAAAAACCCATGATTTCCCAGAAATCATTGCACCTTACTGTTTTTGCTAATATAGCAGGGGTGTTTTGTCCAAGGAGGCAAGGGAGGCAGTGCATCCTCAAAAATCATCACGCGATGTACAGTAGATAGTGAAGCACAACACAACAGCGTGCAGCTCATTATTTATCATTATATGCACAAAGGTGTGATTTATTTGTGTGTGTGTGATTTGTTATCTCATTAAATGTCTTGGCTGCAGCAATAATGTGCGGGACTACACTGTGCCTCGTGTGGAGACAGTCAACACATCTGTTGTCTCTGTTAATCTCCAAATAGTGCCAAGGACACTTCATGTCTAGACATTTTTATTGCTTTTGAGCTTCTCTTTTCAACTGTCTTTTTCCATCTCTGATCATTACATTTGTTTTATCTGTGCTAGTCAATGCTGCACAATTCTGTATTATTTTAGTAATATTTTGAAATATTATTACATTTAAAATCGATTTTCCTATTCTAAAATGTAATTTATTTATTTATATCAATGCTATTTCATGCATTTCAGACTTATTTGCACTGTTAAAGAGTTAGATTCTCATGCTAAACATGGCCAAAAAAGGCAATCTGTGTGTTACAAATCCGGGTTGAATATTCAATGAAGAAGTCACCCCTTCCATCACAAAAACACAAACCGTTTTTAACTCGATAGTACACAAGCATGACAGCCCAGCTAACACTCACGAACATATTACAAATATGACCGGATAAGGGTTGTATAGATCATGAAAAGAGGAAACAAACATATATTAGGAGTGTAGTTTCTTACTTGTCGGACACATTTTGTGAGCTGACACTTGAAACAGAAAGTGAGGAGATTTAGATGCTCAATACGGTGTGGAAATGAATGGGTCTTTATCATCGCTGAAGTGAGCGACAATACAGGCGTAAATGAACACACAAGTGAACATGACACACGAGCATATTCAAGCAAAAGCCAGCATATGTTAGTTCTCAGCTAATTTCTGTTATGTGTGTCCTGTGTTTTGAATAATGGCATGCACTGAGCGCTCTCCTCCCACCGTCAATTGTAGACACGCCCCTTGCCTGCTGATTGGCTACAAGGTTCTTATTGCACTGGGCCCGAGTCCGTTTTGTAAAATGGTTTTGATATAACACTTACCCTACCTTTAAGGAAACAGTGGATGCAGTGGATTTGTTTCCCCGAAGCAGCAATACCGATTGTTTCAAAGCAGCTTCACAGTGTTAATAGGAAAATACTGCAACAGAGTTTGATGCAGCTGTACAGCTGCTCTGGAGAAAACAGTGATGTCATCCAGCTAATTTCAATCATCATATAGTGTCAATGCGGGTTGATCAGTGATATAGTTACAATTTTACTGTCTGCAAGTGCAAGGAGTGTCACGAGTCGAAACCGCATGCCGTGAGTGAAACTACATTAAATGTCTGGGTTTTGTTGGCAATTGGTGTGCAAGTGCATATAATGTAGACAACACAAAAGTATAGTGAATCGAAAGTTATCCCAGGATAATGCTATTATGTATTTTGTGTGTGCATGTCTCTTTAGCTCTGCCCACTGCACGCCAGCACGAATCAGTACAGCATATCTGTCTTTTATAAATATAATAAAACTAAAGACTCTTCTGAGATATGAAGGTTGCAATACTACTAGGTTCTCAAGATTAACATGAGGCTGGCAGAAACTTAGTTTTGTACCCTTTAAAAGAACAGCATTTGTTTGAAACGGAATTGTTCTGTCACTTTGGATCAATTTAATGCATCCTTGTTGAATGAAATTGTACTTAAAAAAAACAATAAAAAAAACACTTACTGACCCTAAACTTTTGAATGATAATGTATTTCATGTATCTTTTTTTATTGTATTTTCAACATAGTTCACCCAAAAATGAAAATATTAATTATTTGCTCATCTTCTTTTTTCATCTGTGGAACAGAAGATATTTTGAAGAATGTCTGAGCCGCTTTATTCCATACAATGAAAAGGTCGTTTTCATTGTATGGAATACTGTTGGACAGTTTAGACAGCTAATCATCTGTACTGGGAATAAGAGAGAGGACTTCATGACCAACATTAAACACAAGCTCATTATGCCTTCTAAAGCCATATGATATGTAAGCACAACAGCCATTATTTATCAAAAATCTCGCTCACCATAGATCACCATATCATTGTTGAAAATTTTGCCATAAATAACTTTTTATTTATATATGGGTTTCAAAGAACATGAGGGTGAAATAAAGGATGACATTATTTTAATTCCTTGTAACTACAGTCAGACATAAAACCCAGAAAAAAAAGAGAAAATAACAATCTGGAAGAAAAAAAATCATAGGGTGGTTCTGCAGTGAGAGTTTAGATTCAAGAAATAGCATGTACCATGCAGTCATGCAGAAAGCGCTGTGAAACTGTTTGGCTCAGGTTCGAGTAAATTAATGGAGTCAATTATAAAGTTCAGAAGCATTCAAGTGTGAACGGCACACCATCATTTTCTCTGCCTCTGACTCCTACACCATCTAAAAAACATCTGGACTGGAGAAATAATTCGGACTCACTTTATATATTAGGTGGCCTTAACTACTATGTACTAGTGTTGTCAAAAATATCGATATTTCGATATATATCGATACTGGAATATCTGAAACGATACGATTCTCAGTTTTTACAGTATCGATATCAGCTGCGCTCTCCTCTCTGACCGTCAGCGAGTTGACACACACCGGCATATTCTCACTCAGCCCGGTTAACCTCTGAGCACGGCGAAGCGGGCGAACGCGCGTTCTGCTGGACTTTTTCCTCATGACAGTGTGTTAGTGTTAGTGTGTGATCGGTCTGAATTTCGCGCGGGATTGCACATAAATTAATTCTACTAATCCCCGCAGATTTCGTGCTCCACATCTGAAGCGCACACACACATAGCCTACCGTGATAAAGCCGCCTCTGACATGATACAAGTGCAAACATTTGCTTCCTTTTCCAGCTTATTATTGGTCAAATACACTCAAAGAATTATCAGTGCACATCTGGAAGAGTATTAATGTAAACACAGTCGCAAACAGTTCAGGAAGAACGAGTAACAGGAACAGTGCAGGATCCATGCGTCTGTTAGTCTTAAAGGGACCGCAGTCATTTGCTATTCAAACTACAAAAAGACAAACGATCAACTGCTCTTGACTGATCATCTTGTGTAACTTTAATAGTTTCATCTGTACGCTATTTAATTTTTTTTACAAAGAACATTATCCAATGTTGTTTTAAATGTAATTACTATGCATTTTTTTAATTCAGTTTCTTATCTGAATGTTAGACTTACCTGAAAAAATAAAGCAGTCTGTTTAATTTGTATCTTCTATTCTATTGCATTTATTTGTGCTATTGTTTGTAATCTGTTTATTTGTTCTTATTTTATTACTGTTTACTCGTCTTTTTTAATTCAATTTACCATTCGAAATCAAGCTTTCTTGTGCTGTGTGTAAGCTATTGTAACACAATTACCCCATTGTAAAAAATACATTGAGATAGCAAAAATTTGTGAGATAATTTTAATAGTAATTGATCAATTGATCAATAATTGTTTAAATCAAAACAATGCCCAACCCTAAGGAACATGCTGGCCACATGAATTTTTAGTAAAAAATAACAATGAATAATAAGTTCTGTTGTCATATTAAGCATCTTATCTTATTTATTTTTTTATTTTTTTACTGTGGTATCGATTTAGTATCGATATATCGATATTTTAGTCTGATATCGTATCGAAGTCATAATTTTGGTATCGTGACAACACTACTATGTACTAACATTGTAATTAATCATTTGATACAATGCACTTATTGTGTACATACATGTTTTTACATTGTACTTACATTTGGAAAAAAACGCACATGTAATTACGTCTGTAATTAATTTCTGTAGTTACATTTGTAATTACACAGTTGGCACTTCCTTTACACCTAACCCTACCCTTAAACTTACCCACAAACCACACCTGTCCCTAACTCTACCCGTATCCACCTCAATATCAGCAAAAGTGCTTTGCAATACTATTTGAACACAGTAAGTACATTGTACTTATTTTTTGATGTAAGTACACTTAAGGCCACCTAATATAAAGTGGGGCCAATAATTCTTATAAAGGGTTTAAGAGTAAATGAGCAGGCAAACAAATGAATTGATAATACATTTGGTGCGATATATAAATCACACTGATCTGTCATAGACAAAGGGTGCAGAAATCAACTTGATTCATCCATCAACCAGAACGTGTAGCTTTTTTTTTTTTTTTTTGGTATATGTTGTTATCTTTTGATCTTGGAAAGAAATGGATGACTGTTGTGGATGATTGTCATCTCTTCAGAACAGAAGTGTTCAGCTTGGCAGCAGGGCTGTCTTGAGTGGTGATATAATATGTAATCTGCTGCGGTATTCGACATGCTTGTGTACGTTTTCATGTTACTTGTTTGCTTAAGAGCTCTCAAAAATCTCTAGCTTTTTCCTGTCGCGCTGCATGAGTAAAATCAAGCAATTTGACTGTCGGTCATAACAGATGCGATTTTGGTCCTCACTTTGAAGGCGTGAGCTCTAAACATACTCTTTTTCGCTTTGAAAGAAAACATGTTTTTTTCAGACTTCCTATTTGCCCTCAGTAAATAATCATCTCTCTGCTATTGTATCTTTCATGATGTCTAATAATCTGATTTATACTTCCTTTTCTTGTTCTCTTTGTGTGTGTTGCTGATGTGTCAGTATGCTGAATCATATCAAATTATCTCTTTCATTAATTTCAGTGAACCGGGAAATTGCTGACTTACAGCCTGAGGCAGTTTCTAACTTTGGAAGATATTGAAATAATCCATAATTAGCTTTTTACTCTCTTATACATCTCTGAGACTAGACACTTCATTTGCTTTTGTAGTTGGCCGTTAAGATTTCAGGCGAGGATTGTTGCCATTCTTTTGGTCATGAAAAAAAAAAGAAAAAAAGAAAAGATGATCCACTCCAAAAAGTTGTCGACCATCCTTATTTATTTATTTATTGTGAAGAAGATCTTAATTTAGCCGCGACACTTTGACAGCTGCACCACTATAAAGATTTAACCAATCAAACAATCAGGTAATTATGCAGCTGATCTTAGAGCAGTAATTACTGTCTTAGTTGAGTTAATGAGGCCTGGATCAGTTCAGATGGAGTTCAGGAGCATTAAGAGGGAAGACGGCGACTGACCTGTGATCTGTGAGGCTACTGAAGTGATGGTGTTATAATGGCAGGCTAATTTTGTGCTCTATGGGTTGATGATCTGAGGTTAATGATGCACATCTCGGAACTAATTCACTCAAGTATGAATCATGTTTTAAGATTTAGTGTGATTAAAAACAGTAGGAGCACATGGTATATGCTGTACCTCAGTTGTGTTTGTGTTTTGATGAGGGGAGAATCCCAATCCACGGAGTAATAGCCTTAAGCTCAGTGCAAGAGAACTAGTCTTGTTACCCACTATAAGTTAATGATAAAATGGCAATTATTAACATGAATTATTATATTTATCTTATTTTATTTAGATTTAACAGTTATTAAAATGATTATTGGAGGACACCTGCAATTTGTAAAGCAAAAATTAGGGATGCACCGAAGAGGCCAAAAATATGACGCCCCACCCATCTGTGATCGGTGATCAGGTTTTACTTTTTGTAAAGTTAAAAAAGCTCTGTGTGTGCACTGCGTGCTGACATGAAGTTTCTTTAGAATTGTTTCTGTTAGCAATAGCCTTACTCTGCTGTAATGTGGTATGGTATAGCCGTGCTGGGGTAAAATCACGCTACCCTCTCATGACCCCGCTCCTCGCTATCTGCTCACATGCACTGATAATTGTTTTTTGACTATACTTTATTTTGATAATTGTTAAAAAAATGAATCTGTTAATTCTGATTCTGTTGCATAGAACTTAATATTAATATCAATATATTTTTCTTCATTTTGATAATTAATATTATTTTAATATAGGCCTGTTTTCTTTATTATTGTGTTACTTTATATAAAAGTGTTAGTATTAAAAAAAACATTTTTAAATTTTTTTTTAAATTCAGATTCAGTAAAATTATATAATTTCAGTCTATACAAAACACTATTTTTTTTTTTTACAAAAAACTACTTTTAAAAAGTCATTTTCAGTTTTGGTTTTCTGCCAAGTGTATCCAGAATTTTCGATTTCAGCCTAGAATTTCCATTCAGTGCATCCCTTGCAAAAATGTGTTTTTGAGTTTTGCTGCTTGTTTTTATCTAGTTATACAACAGCCAGTGAAGTGAATGTCTTAAAATGACCTTTTGTGTCACATGTGTTGCTCCACTTGGCGGTATGTTTTGACCACCAAGGTTTAACACATCAGCCTTCAGTTCAGGGTCAATTTTATTACAAGAATTATATGACTACCTTGCTCTGTGTATTTTTATTTATTCATTTATTTTTAGGAAAATGTGTGTGTGTGCATTGTTTAATATATATTTTTTTAATGTTGCTATTATATTTTTGCCACAGTGCTGTTGTAGATTCATTAAGAAGCGATTATCTAATGTCAAAGGCATTGTGTTGATAGAGAAAACTTTCTTTATTTTGCCTTTGATAGATTCAATGTCACCGTCAGTTCCAGGACTGGAAATGATTTAGATGGATCTAAGAGGTTTAGTCAGATTTGGCCTTGTGTTGCTGTGTTGATGGTTCACTTGCCTGTAGATCAGGCCTTTAGCGGGCTTTCTTTCTCATGTTGTTGGCAGCCAAGATAACATTTGACCTTAAAATGATCCTTGTGACTTTGCCTTGACCTGCTGTTTCACGTGCAGCAGTTATGGACAGGCTGAGATTTTTGACCTTTTGAAAAGAGCGAATTAGAAACAGAACACAAAAAAAGAGAACGATGAGTGAGGGCAAAATGCCAGTAACTCCCTTAGGCACTCTGTTATTAAAAAGCCTTGATTCTTTTTTGTTTATTTACGTAATAGGTTAATGCGGTCAACTCAAATTGTTGTTGTGAATGAGGGTTTCTGTTTATTTATTTTTTGGAAATAATGTGATATGGAGTAGTGATGCTCATGCATACTCATAATGCATCATCACACACATACACACACACACACACACACACACACACACACACACACACACACACACACGTTTGTTTTTGTGAAATGTGGGGACATTCGGGGGCGTAATGGTTTTTATACCATACAAACAGTATTTTCTATCCTCCTACACTGCCCCTACCCCTAAACCTACCCATCACAGAAAACATTCTGCAGTTTTACTTTCTAAAAAAACTCATCCTGTATGATTTATAAGCCTTTTGAAAAGTGGGAACATGCATGGGTAATGTCCTCATATTTCACCCTCTCCTTGTAATACCTATGTCATGTCATTATTATACACATTTGTGTCCTCATATTTTACAGAAACATGCGCACACACTCACACACACACAAACACACACACACACACACTCACACACTGGTCTGGCCTCTCGGGGACTATAATGTAGAAAGCGTGCATCATTGGAGAAGCTTCTGATCTCAGCTTGGCCTTTCATCAGTAACACATTTGCTATTCATGCTTTTATTTGCTCTTTTTGTCTCACTGTTTTCCTCTTTCTATTAAATCTTTGAACCTTCCTGTTTGTTTGTGTCACTGAAATGTCTGAAGATGTACCAAAGAGACCCTGTAGACACATTTCATCCCTCCATTCTCGTTTAGTGACGTGGACAGATTGAGTGCTGCACACATGCTATGATGTGTGTTGTACTGCCAGGAACTTCTTTAATTTCCATATGAATGTCTCTCATTCAGACCTTCAGATCCCTTTTTTATTGTGTTGTATAAAATATGTGATATATAGTATACAAAATATATTAGTATAATTAATCCTTAGCAAAATGCGTTCATTCAGCGTCATTCAATGTCAATTCAGTCCGTTTTTTAATTGTTGAATTAAAAATTAAGCATCGGCGCAAGTTTGAAATAAACATTAAAAAAGGTTATACAATGCAAAATAGAACAATGTAAATTATTGTCATAATCTCCATAGTTGATTTAAAGCACAGTGATTTAACAATGACAAAAATTTGCAAACATTTAATATCCTTCATAAAACCAGATTTTATATTATCATATATTTATGTGTTCTTGTTTTGTAAGTAGTCTTTCAGTAGTTGTCTCTCTATTCTGTGCAATAGTGATAGATGCTCTAGTGATTAGCTCAAGATGTTTGAGCTCCTGGGTACAGTATGGAGCACCTAGCAGTTAAATGTCCTGAGGCTGTCCCACACATGTAGACACACACGCTCACAAAAACTCAAGATGGATGTGTTGAGAGTAAGCGGGAAAGCTAGTGAAGATGAGTTTCCAGCGGCCTAAGGCGCAAGTCTGTAGTGTGACATGCAGCCCACATAGCAAACGGCTGAAAAAAAGTAGTGCTTATTTGTTGATGTCTTCAGCTTCAAGAGATCTTTTTTCAGTTGGGCCTGAGGGTGAAAATATGTATATCCTTGCCAAAATGCCACAGTTATCGGGACTGAAAACAATTTATAACCTGTGTGTTCCCGTTACTGACTTTTTTTCTCAGGAAACCTTGGACTGCTATCATAGATCTTGACATCTCTCTTGCATTTTTTTCGCTCAATTTTTTTCTCTTCAGATTTCTGTTTTTACCTCTTTTTGGTGAATAGTTCCGTAAGTTCTGTTTGTGTGTGTGTGTGTGTGTGTGTGTGTGTGTGTGTGTGTGTGTGTGTGTGTGTGTGTGTGTGTGTGTGTGTGTGTGTGTTGTCTGTTTTGGAACTGTATAAGTTTCATTTAGAGCATTTTCCTCCTTTACAAACCAAGAGACCACCCACCTAGACTCACAGGGACACTTTATAATAGCATTCATTAAGAACTTTCTCTGTATTTCCTCTATTATGTCAGATAATGGAGGGAAAATGATGTGAACAGCTAGTAGCATTGACAATATGGCATATGAGATTAAGTATTTGAAGTATTTTCATGTCTCTCCATCTAATCGGACTTGATTCAAACGCATAGAGTTGTTCTAATGGCTGGTAAAATAATGGACATGAATAAATGATCATCAGTCCATCCTAGCAGGGAGTTACACCCACACCCACACACACACACACACACACACACACACACACACACACACACACACACACACACACACACACACACACACACACACACACACACACACACACACACACACACACACACACACACACACACACACACACACACACACACACAGCTGATGAAACTGAAGAACTGCTTGAAAATGTTTTCAGGTTGTAAAGTCTCTGTTCAGATTTTAGGAAGCAGCTCAGAGCATTCATGGCCACTTGTTTTGGAACCAGTTGTTATGAGCATAAAAAAATCAGCTTTTCAAAATGTGCTTATGTCACTCATTGGATACCTGTTTGCAGTGACTAAAATGTACTTTTTGCCACGTTTGCAAATAATGTGTGAATTCAGAAATAATTACCAGTATTACATATTCCTTGCTAGCCAAAAAATGTATTATTATTATAATTTTGCCTTATTTTACTTACTAATATATATTAGGGTGACCAAATGTCCTGTTTGTTTTCCCAGGACATGTCCTGTTTTCAAGTCCTGTCCTCGCTGTCCTGCCTGGTTTTTTGAAAGTGATGAAAATGTCCTGGTTTTGAGCAAATCCGTGCTAATATTTGATATTTGGTACAGTAGCCTTTGTTTGCAATTATAGAGGTCAAATGTTTTCTGTAGTTTTTCACCAGGTTTGCACACAGGAGAGATTTTGGCCCACTCCTCCACACAGATCTTCTATAGATCAGTCAGGTTTCGGGCCTTTTGCTGAGAAAAACAGAGTTTGAGCTCCCTCCAAAGATTCTCTATTGGGTTTAGGTCTGGAGACTGGCTAGACCACACCAGAACCTTGATATGCTTCTTACAGAGTCACTCTTTGGTTATCCTGGCTGTGTGCTTCGGGTCATTGTCATGTTGGAAGACCCAGCCTCGACCCTTCAATGCTTTAACTGAGTGAAGGAGGTTCCCCAAAATCTTACAATACATGGCCCCGCTCATCCTCTCCTTAATACAGTGCAGTCGCCCTGTCCCATGTGCAGAAAAACACCCCCAAAGCATGATGCTACCACCCTCATGCTTGTAGGGATGCCCCACAGTAGGGATGGTGTTCTTGGGATGGTACTCATCATTCTTCTTCCTCCAAACACGTTTAGTGGAATTATGACCAAAACATTCTATTTTGGTCTCATCTGACCACATGACTTTCTCTGGATCATCCAAATGGTCATTGGCTAACTTAAGACGGGCCTAGACATGTTCTGGTTTAAGCAGGGGAACCTTCCATGCCATGCATGATTTTAAACCATGACGTCTTAGTGTATTACCAACAGTAACCTTGGAAAAGGTGGTCCCAGCTCTTTTCATGTAATTGACCAGCTCCTCCTGTGTAGTTCTTGGCTGATTTCTCACTTTTCTTAGGATCACTGAGACCACACGAGGTGAGATCTTGCATAGAGCCCCAGTCCGAGGGAGCTTGACAGTCATGTTTAGCTACTTCCATTTTCTAATGATTGCTCCAAACGTGGACCTTTTTTCACCAAGCTGCTTGGCTGCTATGGGGAAATTGCTGCTTGGCAATTTCCCCGTAGCCCTTTCCAGCCTTGTAGAGGTGTACAATTGTGTCTCTAGTGTCTTTGGACAGCTCTTTGGTCTTGGCCATGTTAGTAGTTGGATTCTTACTGATTGTATGGGGTGGACAGGTGTCTTTATGCAGCTAATGACCTCAAACAGGTGCATCTAATTTAGGATAATAAATGGAGTGGAGGTGGACATTTTAAAAGCAGACTAACAGGTCTTTGAGGGTCAAAATTCTAGCTGATAGACAGGTGTTCAAATACTTTTTTTGCTGTTGCACCATACAAATAAATAGTTAAAAAATAATATATTGTGATTTCTGGATTTTTGTCTCTCACAGTGGACATGCACTTACAATGACAATTTCAGACCCCTCCATGATTTCCAAATTGGAGAACTTGCAAATTAGCAGGGTGTTCAAATACTTATTTTCCTCACTGTGTGTGTGTGTATATATATATATATATATATATATATATATATATATATATATATATATATATATATATATATATAGCATTTAGATGGCCGAATTAAGTTTGGAATACACAACAAGACTTTTGCTCAGGTTTTTGCCCTGATTTGCAGATTTTTAATGCATCCCTGTTGAAACTGAAGCCATCCTTTATCTGTGTTGCAATAATTACTTAGCTCAAACATTACAGTTGTGCTCATTTCTGTAGCAGAATACATTTGTCAACAAGGACTGGCTTTTGTTACAGACAGGACGGCACTCTGATTAACGAGTATCATTAAGCTCTATCTTGATGGGGGACAGAAGGAGGAGAAAGATATTGACGGAGAGAGAGAGGAAAAGAGCTGGCAGGTTGATGTATGCGATTGGTAACAGTCTTTACTGTTCTGATCAAGCTCCTCCTTAAACAGCCATATTAATGTGTTGGTTGCTGATTTCAGACATATTTAAATGTCTCTAATCCAAGGGATGAAGAGATATCATCAGTTAATTCCCTGCAAATCTTGCATGATTCAGGTTATGGATTCACTGATATGGCGCATATATATATATATATATATATATATATATATATATATATATATATATATATATATATATATATATATATTATTCTGGTTAAAATTGCAATTGTGATTTAAAATGCGATTATTATTATTATTATTTTTTTTTTTCCGAGTAAGTTATTTAGTCATTCATACGATTCGTTCAAGCAGCTAAATCATTCATAAATGATGTAAATGGCCCTCTTTATGAATGGGCCTTTGAATCATTGATTCACCTGATTTATTCCCTTTGAAACTCAGATTTATTTGGAAATGAAACACTAATGTGTGTTGCTCATAGATGCTTAAGAGTTCTGCTTTGGTTTTATATGTAAAAATATGTTACCTATAAGCTAGAGCAGAACGGATTTACATTGGAATAACTGAGCAAAAACAGACAATTTTGTGGCTAAAATATAACAACATCATTAACTTAGTTATTGTATAAAATCAATATCGCGTTTGCATTTGTGCTATTCGGCACAAAAACAGCACGTGTAATATTACGCTCGTTAATTGTGGCCAATTTTTGAAGGCCTTTACAACTGCATTCTATCCACAACTTTCCCGAACTCTGACCTTTCCCCTAATCGCTATGGCAACGTAGAACTCGCCGGTATCGAACTTCCGGTTTACGTTAGTCTGTACTGTTATCAGCTAAATGCTTGGTTGTATTATGAGGATTCAGGAGTAGACTTTTACAACAATGCTTCAGGCAAAATGATCACATGTCCCAGATGGTCGCATGGATCTGACTATCTTACAAGAACTTACTAATATCTGTAGCACTGAGCGATTCACCCGAGTTATGCGGTGCACACATTTTGCCACTGTGTGGTAGGCTTGGCTGTTCCTATGATCCACGCAAGATTTACCTTCCGTCCATGCGCCTGTAAATTGATTTTATTTTATTATAAATAAAGGTTTATTTGTTTCTAGTTAATTATTTTGTTAGATATTTCCACTTTGCGGGAGTCCCGCAAAATAATTATATTTTCCCGCGACACGCACACAATAATATCTTGACGTCCGCATTCACCGTCAAATATGATCCCGCGCCGCACTCGGTTGTGCTGGGTCCCGCGGGAGTGCATGTCTCTATTTAACGTTATTGTTAGAGCGGTCTTGCTACACAATAAATCTGTAAATTATTGAAAACAATAAAAATACCCCTTGCAAAAAATTATACAGTTGTACTGCAGTATTTTAAATAGGCTAAACTAGTATATAAACTCAATAATTAAATTTACAGCAATTAAATGTTAATTTTTATTACAATGCACTTAAATTAATTGAAGTTCATGCATCTATTTTCATGTTGATTAAAAAAAAGTCTACTGACAATGTCTGACATGATTTCAATAATTACAAATATTAAAATATAAATATTACTTCTACATCACAATTCTTGAGTTTATTTGAAGCTCGTTGGGCATTGAATGGGTGCGTAGGGTGCTAGGCAACATGTCAAACGGGTCCGTTTATGTTGCATGGTTTATGGAAGCAAGTAGGTTTCTGAGGTGAGAGACCGCGGCGCTCAGCGCTCATTAACCCCAGCGAGAGCAGCCTCAACTCGGCTCGTCCTTCTGACGACTGCCGCTGCCTGGCAGAAGCCCCTCCTATGATGCAAATTCTTGTCTGTTGTGTAGTGAATGAAGCGAATGGAGTCAAAATGTTCACGCGTCCATGTTCGCGCGAATAGCGCTATTTATTCGCGTCACTCGCGTCTGATGAACGCAGCATAACTGTTATGTGTGCTAAACCGGAACTGAGATACCGTCAACCGGAAGTATCGAGTGTCATGGCGACGCCCACTAAGACTTGCAGGAAAGTTGTGGATAGACTACATCACAGTGAAATGAGTGAATTGTTGCCCTGCAACATGTTCGTCACCAATCAAGTGAATGAAATGTAAGATGACCTATGTAAGTCTGGAGTGGGGCGGGTGCGTTAAATGCGCTAAATCATTGTAACGAATTGTTTTCCCATAACTTCTTAATTAAATGAAAGCATTAAATCGACAGCTCTGATATATGCAGTAATTTGTGCTGCATGTTTACCCATTATTTTCAAAGATCTAAAAAAAATTTAAGGTTGATAAATTATAAGCAAAAGACCATTCGTTTTACCATTACGATTAGCTTGTGAAATAATTTGAAATGGAACAAAGAGAAGAGAGACTGGGCACACAAAGGAGTATTCAATACGGTGACAGAGAAGAATGGAGAGGTAGAAAAGAGATGGATGGGTTGTAAAGGCTGAAATATGAGGGTCATAGATCTTCACGTAGCTCAAGTGTTATCTCCTGAATAGCATCAGGTCCTCCTCATTAGTGCATGTCTGCTGCTTAATTATTGATACCTGAATGAGAGATCCAGAGCCCCAGACTGTTCTTCAACAGTTTCTGCTAGCTGTAACCCCATGCTGCTTTAGATGTGCTTCACACGAACACATTTACACTGACTAATCAATGTCTCCTCTTTTCAGTCCTGCGTCTTCATAGACATTCATCCACACCACAGGAGAGCACAGACAAACGTGTACTTAAATCCTAATGCCCCTTTTCCCTGTTCTTTATGGTTGTTTTGTGCAAGATTGTATAGTGTAATTGTACAGATCCCTAATGAGATCTTGGGTAAAAGCCAAGGCAGAGTGTGTGACTATCATCTGTTTAAGACAAGTACAGCATAAATCTTAACTAAGCTTTTGGTCACATTGAACTAAATCGACTGGGCATTTTAAGTCGTCCGTCCACATCCATTCTGACATCCTTATTTACACACAAAATTGGTTGTTCATTAGACTGCTGTAACAATGCAGAACTGCAACCCCAAATTTCAACATTTATATCTGTCTAGGAGTTTTGTCTTTATGTGCCATCATGTTTGTACCATTGCTAAATGGAAATGTTAAGTCATTATTGATAAACATTATTAGGGACTAGCACACAAACTATAATTTTCCATGTAAATTGTCAATGTAAATGATTCTCATTGCAATGGTACACCCTTAAAAATAAAGGTGCCAGAAATAACCAAAAACAGGTTATTACAGTGATGCCAGCATAGAAGAACCATTTTTGGTTCCCAAAAGAACCGTTTTGTGAAAGGTTCTTTATAGAACAATTTTTTTCTAACCTTTTTTATAGTCTACAGCCCGATTCGCACAGGACTAGTATTATCTAGGGACCTCTGGTGATTTGTAATAATTGCAGAGAATGTCTGTAATCTTAATCCCGTGCGAATCGGCCATGTCTGTAAAAATTCCCCCGGCAAATTACCTACCATATTTCTCTGATCACCGAGGTCCTGTGATAATAATAGTCCCGTGCGAATCGACATCTCTGTGATTTGGCCAGGATTAGGTGGATCGTATATAATTTTTGCAAGGTTTTTGTTTCCTGTGAGCATTTCTATCTTTATCTTTCAAGAAGAATGGAGGCTGCATTCATAATGTGCACCGCTATGAAGTCCCCTGTGGCCGCACGGATTATACTTTCACTTTAGAATCAATTTGGGAGTAATCTAATTGAATGGTGTGTTTAATACTAACTTCAATACTATTCTTAATGAAAAACATAACAGAACAGTACAATGACAAGCTTGTTTAAATGGGCACTTTTACATTTAGCATTGAAACTGAATCTTCCGCCGTTTGTCAGCCTCTCACTCGTGATAAATGAAATCTGACTCCTGCCGCTGGTCTGTGCTCAGTTCATGGCGTCTGTTCGCTAACTGAATGAAATTATGTTTATTTATTACTATAAAATTATCAAAACGATATCGATGCCTGTTTATGATTTCATACAGCTATAACTATAACGAAGTCTTGACATCATATCCGGGATAAGTCAGTAAATTCAAGTAAAATTTTTTTTTACTTTGCTTATCTCGTGCGAATGCTAGATAATACTAATCCCGTGCGAATAGCGCTTAAAGAACCTTTTTGCACTACAAAGAACCTTTTGTGCAATGAAAAGGAAAGGTTCTTTGGATATTAAAGGTTCTTCAAAAAACCATACACTATGAACTAGAACCTTTATTTTTAAGTGTTGTTTGTTTGTAGAAATTTACTGGGTTAGGTTTTTGACGTTTGTGATATGTTGAAAAAACTGAAATCATCTTATGGGACGAACAAGGAAGATGGTTTTATTATTCTTCCGAATCCCATCCTCTCATCAACACCCCCCCCCCCCCCCCCCAATTCTAAAAACGGCATTTTATTTTCCACAGAGAATAGAATTCCAAAATAGACCCTTTTTCTTTTCCTTTTGTGGGCTGGGCTTCTGAAACAGACAGAGAAGAAAGTGCTCCCCGTTATCTTTTTCCCTCCTGATTGCTGTCCTGTCTCTGGTTATAGTGTAGCTGATAAGCGAGTCCGTCTCTCTTCCGGCCTGCTGTGTGCTTGCCTCTGTTCTGTCTGGATTAGCGGTGGAATTAGTCCCTTCCTGCTATTGTGCTGAAATAAAAGTGTGTTTTCCGCTGACATGCAGTCAGTGAAAGCAAAGGATGTTAAGAATTTAATAGATTTGAGTATGTCTGCAAATACTGTACTTTTCATCATTGCTCATTGCTCAACTGTATAATGGGAGTCATAAACAAGAATGAAACAGAACAAACTATTATGGTCCTTCCTTTCCGCTTTGCATACATGTACGTATATGCACCGTGCTTGTGTGAATTTGCATGGTTGGCCTGTTGTCAAATAATGTTCCTCTTTTTCTCTTCTTTTTTTAGGTAAGTGTGTGTGAGTGTGTGATATCTGCCAGGCCTTCACAGCAGGGTGGTAAGTCTGACAGCAGCAGTTTGCAACGTTGCACTCTTGTTCCAGCCCACTGAGCTTGTCATCTGTATTTTTAGCCACTATGGTTTAAAGGCATTTTTATTATTACATTTGCGTAATTGAATTAGTTTTTTCTTACACAAACATTGACTAATTTGCACAATTAGCACCATTTCCTGTGGCAGCTTGTGGCGTCCTCTTAGCACTTCGTACATCAGTGGTAGATATGAGTTGAGAACAATGTTGGTATTGTGTTTTATTATTTAGTTCTTAATCACATTTTTAATCACAGACAAGTTTTAGGGGTTCTTGTAAATTATTTTGAAAGTGTCTGTCAATAAACGTTATTGTTAAATCAATGTACTGGGAATAGGAAGGACAAATCACAATGAGATGTCTTAATTATGCTATGAATGGAGAGCAATGTTCTCAAGCAGGGATGACTTAAAATGATTCAAATAATGAATTCATTTTTAATACAATTAATATTCATGCTCAGTAACTTATTGTTTGTTTCCTAGTTTCGTTCTGTCTATGAAAAGATTAAACACAAGCTGCTTTATAAAAGGAAATACCTTGTCGTACCTTGTATGGGGATGTTTGAAAATTGCATTGGACAGAGGGATAACAACTGCGACAGAGTTTCAAAAGACATAAACGAGACTTGTTTAGCTCTAAGTTTTTTTTTTCTGAGTAGTTTAGGATAAGCATCTGAGATAAAAAAAGTAATGAGTTTGTGATGTGTGATTATAGTGATGTGTCATTTAAAGGCCCTATTGTAGTTGTTGTTGTCTGTGTGGTATTGATTTCAGGATCACTCTGTAATACCATTTACATCGTTTGATGTTTTAAAGCAGGTTGATACTGCCCGTTCTGTTTTCTCTACCTTGCCCACTCAACATGTTCCCACAAATTACACTGATAGGACACAAAGGGAGACTTTGAACATAGTAAAGTGGATTGGTGATTTTTTTCTAAAGAAGCACAGACAGCACTTTAAGGTTAAAATTGATTAATGCATTGCAGTTGTAAATGGCATTTAAAGGGATAGTTCACCCGAAAATGAAAATTTAATGTTTATCTGCTTACCCCCAGGGCATCCAAGATGTGGGTGTGTTTGTTTCTTCATTAGAACACAAATGAAGATTTTTAACTCCAACCGTTGTTCGTATAATTAATGTCAATGAGGGTGTTTTCTATGAGAGTAAACAACACACTGACTTACGAATCCATTTTAAACCCTGCGGCTCGTGGCGACACATTCATGTCTTAAGACAAGAAATGATTGGTTTTTGCGAGAAACCGAACATTTGTGTTTTTTTTATTTGTTTTTTTACCTCATATCAGACAAATCTCATCTAGTATTCCCAACGCCATTACTTCCGTCAAGTAAGGTCAAAACCCGGCGTGATCATAGATGTATATTAACATAGTTGCCTCATTCGACCAATCCACGTCATTTGCCCAGGCACTAATGAGAAATTTATACATCTATGATCATGCTGGGTTTTTGAACTTCTTTGCTGGAAGTAATGGCGTTGGGAATAGTAGATGAGATTTGTCTGATATAAGGTAAAAAAAGTAACACTATTACTGATAGGTTTCTTGCAGAAATGTGTTGCCATGAGCCACAGGGTTTAAAATGGATTCGTATAATTATGTGTTTTTTACTCATAGTGGCTCTCATAGAAAACACCCCATTGACATGCATCATACGAGCAATGGTTGGAGTTAAAAATCTTCATTTGTGTTCTACTGAAGAAACGACCACACCTGCATCTTGGATGCCCTGGGGGTAAGCAGGTAAACATCATATTTTCTTTTTTGGCTGAACTTTCCCTTTAAGGGAGCAGGACTGGGTGATTTTTGCCGGCAATATAAAATTTTGCAGTGAATTGTGCATATCAATTATTTTAATGCACATTTTGTTTGGCTTTTATGTCCTGTACTATTTATTCTTATTCATTACCCAGCCCTACAAGTGAGATGTTGGCCTAGGTTACAGGCATTTTCTCTTTTGTCTGATCATATCACTTACTGCATGGATTTAGAAGCTTGTTGGTGATGAATGAATGTCCCTACAGTGTTGCCTCTTATGGAGAAAGCCAGCCTTGAGGATAACTCGAGTTTGATATCACCTGACATCTGCTTATTCATGCAATCTGTAGAAAATGACCTAAGGGCAGATCAGTGCAGCCAACCGGGGATCTTAATAGTGGAAACGGAAAGTTTTCATATAAAACTTCTTCAGTTCATATAGTTCTTGGGAGTGGATTCTCAGAATAGGTGTCAGGAGGTGAACATCCCTTTTGAAGCATCTGCGAAATATGTTAATCTCAGCAGCCACTAACGTTTGGAATCCAAGTAGTATTTTCAACTCTCCAAACTGGCCTGCTCCAGATTTTTTGCTCAGTTCTACCAAATCTATATAAAATTAACAATGATAAAACTAGCAAAGTAACTTCAATACATTTGCAGTAATTTAAAAGAAGCTGGACTGTGCCTGGAACATCAATTAATTTATCTGAAAAAAATGTACTTCGGATCACTTCTGTGATCCATGAACTTCAAACACTCCACACTTTTTGCAAGAATCCACACGTTCTATACAACGTTATAATTTATGAATCAGTGCTGTCTGCATTTTTCATGATTTATCAAAGAGTGTTGCTCAGCAGGGAGTCATTTCCGATCCACAAAATGTGATAAATGACTCC
This sequence comes from Pseudorasbora parva, assembly GCF_024679245.1. NCBI lineage: Eukaryota > Metazoa > Chordata > Actinopteri > Cypriniformes > Gobionidae > Pseudorasbora > Pseudorasbora parva. The sequence goes on along the minus strand of NC_090186.1, from coordinate 29,523,567 downwards.
TTGATGATTCATCACGGAGTTTAGGTGGGATGTCATTCATATTTTATTATTTGCAGAAAATATTAATGGGAAAGGAGTCTATTTGGATTCATGAGAACAGCAGGCATTGCAAGATTGATTATTTGTCTTGGTGAACACTGACAAGAATGGTTTGCAAAAATGTGTGTGTGTGTGTGTGTGTGTGTGTGTGTGTGTGTGTGTGTGTGTGTGTGTGTGTGTGTGTGTGTGTGTGTGTGTGTGTGTGTGTCACTTTGTTTCTTAGCTGATGAAATTTTAAATCTTTCACACCTCATCCATTATTTCAATGCTCAAAGTTATGCCTACTGAGTGTTCTTTCCGGCACTTTTTATATATACATATATATATATATTTTTCTTTTGCAATTTAATTGTTCATGAACCTAAGTACATGTTACAATAATCATTTCATTTTTGAATTGAAAATGTTTTCGAAAGTAACAACTTATGGTTCAGCAGGTAGGTATTTATTGATAACCACGGATTCACTAATTGAGGGAATTGTTAGAATGTTCCAATTAATAACAATATATTTTGTGAACCTACCAATTCTTTGAGTCAGTCGTACCCAAATAATTCTTTCTTAAATATTGCATCACATGCATACATGTTTGGTGGCGTATGCAACCAACAAGATGTACAGTAGCTGTATTGTCGTATCAGCCCTCTGTTACCCTCTCCACTAATCATCATTTATGTATGATGTGTAATATATGAGTGTGGTCAGCACTGACAAGCAAATGGCTGAATGAATTAATAGGAAACTGTCAAAACTGCTGTCATCCATTGTTCATTTTTTATGATATCGCAGTGGAGAAACCCTGCAGATGACTTGCGGAAATAATTAAGGGAAGAGGGGAGGGTGTAATTGATCTCTTTTGTTTCGAAATATTGAGAGATAAACCCCAGAAATATAAGAACGAGAGATAACCTTCCCATCTGACACCCACACAAACAGGTGTTTGATTGTCACATGGATCTAATTAACCTTTCGTTAGAGCTCTGAAGTGGAATTATGAGTCTCTTTATCTCTGCGTTGTCTCAGTCATGTTTTCCTCTCATTTCTCATTTTCTTTATTCAATATTTCTTCCTCGGATAATGTGAAATTGTTATTAACCTTCATTCCTGCTTTGCATATTGTAATGATCATCAAGAGAAAAAAAAAATGAAGACCACCTAGCGCATAAAAAAGTTTATGTTAGAAAGGGGTTAGTCTTGTTACTATTGTAATGAGCCACATGATGCTTCAGTCTTAAAGACCAACCTTTTGTTTAAGAAGGTTGAATTAGGCATAGTAGTATATGGATATTTTTTTGATATGTACACACTGTCAGTCCAAATCTGATTATGTGTTTGAATCTGATCTAAAATTATTAATATCCACATTGTGTATTTCAACTGTTCTTATCCGATTTGATGTTTATGTTTTATGTGGCTTGAGAAATCCCATAAGACATGCGAAATCTGATCATAGCAGTAAGATAAAAGCAGTCAATAAGATTTTAGACCACATATTTTTTTAACATCGATACCGATACAAATACTTAGTGATTTAAAAATCCAATATTCTGATATATCGGCCGATATATCAGATATATCATCGACCGATATATAATATATTTTAACTTTAATATATTTTTATGTTCTTCTGTTCTGTTGTGACAATAAAACGAAGTTTATATTTAAACTGCATTATCATATTTTAGAGACGCTGACGGATCATGAATAACTACAAACAAGTAATGTAATTGAAATTTGTTTACTTTTTTATGCTTTTCTTTCGTGTATATATATATATATATATATATATATATATATATATATATATATATATATATATATATATATATATATATATATATATATATATATATATATATATATATGAGCTACCTTATAATTACAATGTCAACTTGCTTATCCCTCCCATTACATGCACTCTTTGAATTCTATCCATGAAGTTACAACAAACCATTTTCAATCATCATTTGCTGCCTGCTTAAATCTACTACTTAGTGATGCAGTAAATCCATTATGTGACTCGTTAATGCTGTGTCTGAACGAAGTCAGCAACACACTTTTGTGGGGATGTTCTTTTAATTGTTATTCAAGCAATGTTTGTCTTGTGATAGTTGCCAACTTACTATGAACTTCACAAATGATCTCAGTTGTGAATGTTTGCGGCGCGCAGCATGACTGGCTGATCAGCTGGTGTTGTAGACTGGTAGGTAAACTATGAAACACCAACACTCATAATGTGGTTGAGCGGTGTTTCGTCCTTGTATATATATGGATATATGGATATAGATTGTTTGGAAAATGCCCAATATGAATGAAGCTATGAATGTTTCATCTGAAATGGATCGAAACGCATTTCATGTAATTTTTTATGTTTTGCTATTCACAATTGGTAAATCTGAGCGGATTTCAGTCAAATATGCGCAAAAATCATTGTCTGGCTATCACCAGACCAAGCTCAATTTAAGATTGATCATTGGTCTGGGGAGTCTGCTCTGTATTTTTTACTGCACAAGAGGCGTGATCAACTGGCATTATTTGAATAACTGTACGCAGTTGGATAGTCCTTCAACCGTAGTCCACGACCACAAGAGGCGTGATCAACAGGCAACGACCCATCGTTTCTCTATCTGTCATCGTGTTAAACCCGCCAATAGTGTGCCAGGTGGATAAGCCAGTCTGTGATTGGTTCCCGCAAAAGTGTAACAGCAGCAGTAGAAATGAATGTACAGGTTCCCAGACTGAGTTGCAGGCCAAAATCAAATCACCGGCAGATCAGGCTGCGGGTTTACCCAGTCTAGAAAAAATGTATTTGGACTGACAGTTTAGACATGACTTTTAATGACATGATTTCTAAATGATGAACCTAGATGCATATAGCTGTATTTTTTAATGTCCACCAAGGCAATCATTTGTAATGATGTGTGCTCCAACAATGCTCTTCAGTGGCAAATGTCTAATGATTCATTTAACCACGAGATCTGCATCTCTCCTGCTAATGGCCTACCTAAAAATAGAATTCATTTCATTTTCTCAGGACATGACCACTCTTTGTGTGAGTTGAGTTTTCAGCCTGTGATTTTTCATGCCTAATCAGGTTAGCAAACCACACGGCTGAATATCTCATCTGTCGTCATGGTTACTTAATCATAGGCCAATCAGCCCAATCAGAACAGAGAAACACGGAACACTAGAGTCATGAGGTTGATATGGTCAACAACTCAACTACTCGTTCTGTCACCAACAGTAAACAAAATATTGTCTGTGGCATAACTGTCAAAACACATTTTAAAACATAATATATTAAATTGCGCCATTAAAGAGAATTCCTTTTTCAAAGGTTTCAAGATGTTTGTTCTTCAATTTAAAAATGTTATTGTGGAATAAATATTTATAATATTTTATCTTTACTATATCTATTATTTTGATCATATCTTTTTGTCTGTTACACAGTGTATATATATATATACATATATATATATATATATATATATATATATATATATATATATATATATATATATATATATATATATATATATAATTTCAACAGACTATATATAGACTGATATGTAGACTGATTGTAAATATATATATATATTAGGGGTGTAACGGTTCACAAAATTCACGGTTCGGTTCGATACGATACACTGGTGTCACGGTTCGGTTCAGTACGGTTCGGTATGTTTTAGATAGCCTACAGCAAAAAGAAAAAATTGGCAGAAATTACCTTACAGAATTCCAATTTTCTTTGTTTACTCTTTAATAGAAGTCAGGTTACGTAGCCTACTACATTTAAACAACATTTTATTAAATTCATTTATTCATATTTATATACTTTAGATTTAGCTCACACAAGTGGCAAAACATTTAAACATAGTTTATAGCCTTAAATCACAAACATTTTAAATTAGAAACTTACAATAGTCTATTCAAAAACAGCCGACTCTAGTCTTTACTTTCGTTTTTACACCCTTTTAAAAGAAATTCTGCAGGTCAAAAAGAACTTTGCTTTTCACCTCCAAGAAAGCATGAGTGCTATCCATTATGGCACATTTTTTTTAACCTAAATGCCAGGTGAGGTGTCGTTTTGTTGCTTTACTTGAGAAAAAAAAAGCCATGTGTTGACTTTGAAACAAGAGTATATTTTAAATGAAATGCATCTGTGGTGAAATTACTAGATTTTCGCGTCAGTACATGTTTATTTTAATGCGAACAATGTTCTATCACTTTAATGCAGCAACGCAGCAAAAAATAGACTCGGTACGAAAACGATCCGTGCACTGCTGCAGACGCAACGCTCCTGGAACGGACTGACGGACAGCACCCGCATGCAGTTTGAAAGCTGTCATCCGTAACATGGGTACGGAAAAAATACGCACCACACACGCACTGCAAACGGAGTATGTGTGAAACGGGCGTTAGGTCTCATATCCACGGCTATAAATGGACCACTCGCCGCGGTGATGTCTTTTGCCATTTGAATAAGTTGGAAATGTCTGTCTAAATGCTGCGGGGATAGTTTGTGGCTGTTTCTCCTTTTTATCGTCTTGTTGTCGGCGTAAAGACAACAAGATCGTCTTGCTGTCGGCTTTGATTGACATGACATGAATTATTCCCGCTGCTGTACCATCAGCAAATGCGACATACCGTTGTTTTTTAATCCATCAATCTTGCCAACACCATCATAGCTTACCAAGAATCCAAATTCACCCAAACACCAGACCTGTTGGTTATTGGAGGATCTTCTATTTCTGGTCTGTTAAACGCAATAGCCATTTTGCCACGAGCATTCAGCGCGTAGCCTACTGAGTAAGCGAGCACCTGACTGAGCAGCCTAAAACATATTTGGTGTTTTTTTTTTTTTCTTTCACTTCGGCGGTGTCAGGGGCATTGCCTGTTATGTCGTTTTGGTTATTGGGCTACCTTGTTGAACGCATATTATTATATTTCACACACTTTTTTATTTTCCAAATCTAATTAATTAGTCCAAGAACCGTTCGGTACATAATGCGTACCGCGTACCGAACCGAAAGCCTCATACCGAACGGTTCAATACGAATACGCGTATCGTTTTACCCCTAATATATATATATATATATATATATATATATATATACACACGCACACACACACTGATCACTCATAACATTATGACCTAATATTGTGTCCCCCCCACCAAAACAGCCTTGACCCGTCGAGGCATGAGCTCTACTAGACCCCTGAAGGTGTGCTTTGGTATCTGGTGTCAGGAATCTATGGCTTGCGAGCCATGCCAGGTCTCTCACCCTTTACTAACAAATGATCGGTTAAATAAAAGTAGACACATCAACAGAGCCAATTAAAATTCCCTTGTTGTACAGCCAAACAACGTTAAAGGAAATGCTGACTTTTGGGGACTTTAGCGTATTCACCGTATCCCCAGAGTTAGATAAGTTCATACACACCATTCTCATCTCCATGTGTGCCATAACTCTGTCTGACGCACCCACTGCTACAAAAGGCTCCATCTAGCCTAATGCTCAATAAGTGACAAAATAACACCAACATTTTCCTATTTACATGTATTCATCACATGTGGTGATGTATATAGTTGGCTAGGAACTATACTCTCATTCCTGTGTAATAATCAAGTAACTTTGCTGCTGTGCCATAGGTGCAGCAATTATATTACGCAGCGCCTGAAACTAGTCCCCAGCATGATACGGCAGAAAACTGAAAAGTTCCTTGATTATTACGCAGAAATGAGAGTTGTGTGTGTGTGTGTGTGTGTGTGTGTGTGTGTGTGTGTGTGTGTGTGCGTGCGTGCGTGCGTGCGTGCGTTCGTGCGTGCGTGCGTGCGTGCGTGCATGTGTGTGTGTGTTCTCACTTTTCTCACTGGATTTGTTCAGGCCTGATATCTGTCGATCTGTAATCATAATCATATACAATTTTGCAACTTATTATTTATTCGTCTTTATAACTGAATGATGACATCACACTACGATTGGATTTGGCACAAAATACTTGGAAAGCAGAGAGTAGCTATAAGTTCAGGAAATTATCTCCTAGCTATACAGTAAAAAAACGTTTTAACCTGCTTAACTTTTTAAATCTTAAAAAGTTGAGCAGGATTAGAAAAATGAACATGCATTCATGTATATGGCAGTGAGAAAAGCAGCACATTGAGGTCAGTCTCCTACATTCCTTGTTCATTCTGTAACATGGCAAAGCCTCTTAATCCTAAGCATTAAGTACAGAGAATGTTTAGATGGATTTTGAAAAAAGTGCCAAGCAACACCATTATGGTAAGCCTTTTTTGCCTCATCAGATGTTATTTTAAATGTATTAAATTTGTACTCTGTTCGGTGTCACACATACCTATTGCAAAGGCCTTGTGGAGTCTTGATGACAGCTTCGAGAGAACTTAACCCAAGGACAAAATCAATGGCCATTCAAGAGAACATTAAAGAGTGATTTAGGTTTTTCAGAGTGCTTTTGTGTCTGACCGGACTCTCCTTTAATGCTCTAAACACTTAGTAGTTTGGAGACCACCAGATTTTTCCTGTAGCCTGTAGTAGTGTGAGAAGTGCATTTTGTCCACACTTATCACAGGCCATCACTCAGTTTTGTTCTTGTGTGTTTAACAAGTACTTGGGACATACTCTTTCATTCCCTGTCTCGTACTTGTGCTTTCTTGTGCATGTTTTTATATCAGGACACAAATCACAATGACATGGGTATGACATAGGTATTACAAGAAGAGGGTGACATATGAGGTCATTGGCCATGTCCTTACTTTTCAAAAGGTTTATAAATCATACAGGATGAGTTTTTTTGAGAAAGTAAAACTGCAGAATATTTCCTGTGATGGGTAGGTTTAGGAGCAGGGGCAGTGTAAGGGGATAGAAAATGCAGTTTGTACAGTATAAAAACCACGCCTATGGAATGTCCCCACATTTCACACAAAAAAAAGTGTGTGTGTGTGTATTATTATTAGAGATGTATTATTATTACATAGACGTAGTTAAATCTACTGTAGGCTGCAACAGTAGCCTAATATATTCTGTCAATGTCTTGATGTTCTAAAAAACAAACTTTTATTTTGATGGATTGCCGTGAAGAGTGTCTGTGTTCATATTACAGTTTTCTTAAATGAAACGGTAAATTCTCATGAAGAGACAGTTTATGCGTCCCTATCCTCATATAGTGACACGGCAGCGCGTGCAGTGTGTGCTTCTGCACGCGCCCTCGCATCTACGCCCGTTATTCACTCAGAGACTCATAATTTGCAGGAGTAATATTTAAATAGTATTTTGCAATTTAAATATTTATAAACACTATTTGACTACAAGCCCTACAAGTCTGAAGCCCTGCGCTTGGATTAACATGGAAGCGACTGAACGCAGCTGCGGGTACCGGATATAGCCTGCTAGTTGGTACTACAGAAATGGTATCGACCAGGTATCGAGGTGTTGAAGACCCCTGCTCTAATCTAATATGAAACAAAAAGTTTTTTTATTTAAATTTTTATATATTGTCACTTTCAAATTCACACCAATGCAAGAGTATTAAATAGCAAAAAAATTAAAATAATAATAATTAGATTTAGCTCACTAAGTGGAACTATGGTAACCAATTTTTAGACCATGTTGGTGACCCCTGTTCTAAGGTATGTAATTACTTTCATGGCAACACACTGCTAAAGAAGTTCCAGGTATGTCTTGACCACATTATGGTTCCATATCCACTTTGCCAAATGACACTTTTCACCATGACTACATTACCACCTTGAGTGTGCATTATTTTTCTAATAATTCAATGGCCCACCATCAGTTATTCCTTACATGAAAACTTATTTGGAAGCACTAAATTAAGACTTGTACATGTAGCAAAGCAGCAGTAGCTTGAGAGCAGAGCGAGATCAGTTTGATCAGATTAATAGTGTATGCAGTCAGTTTGTATAATGACAATGAACCCTTGAGTGCACACTGCAGTCTGTCAGGGCCATGCTTTTTAACACTCGGTTTGTGTAAGCAAATAGCACAGGGAGTTACAACATGTTTGATAGTGAAATAATACAATTTCCAAAAGATATAATTAATGAGAAAGTAGAACAGCCTGCAAAGCCTTTGCCAAGTAAAATATCTTTTGTTGTCCTATTTTGGCACAGTCTTGATTGTCATGATCTATTGTCAGTGCTGAATATCAGATTTGTGCAAATCAGAACTGGTGTCCATCTGTCTATCCGTCCGTCCATCTATCCATCCATCCATCGGCATTCTTAATAAAGCACATAGCCTTGTGAATTGTTGTCAATTAATAGAATACATCCGTCCATCATTTTCTCCCTCATTCGCTAAAAGGATTGATTCCCAGTTTTCTGTTTTGCTCAGCTTCATCTAGTAGGAAGGTTGCTTGAGGAGATTGTTGAAGGTGGACTAAACCTCTTACATAATTGATGTACTCTTCAGGATTCTTGTCTTAATTTTCATATGTACAGTAGCATTAAAAATGAGTCCTCACTTCAGGTGTTATAAAGAACTGCTTCTTACTGCTGAACCAGCATTTATCCAGGCATTTACTGCTGACTGAGACCTATTCCCATGGGCTAAAGCATGGTTATCATATGCTAGACGGGTTACCAGCTTTGTCACGTTAAAAAAATGGCTGAAGTATATGGTCACTTTTTTAACATTTCCATCACATCTCAAATGTTGTGTATAATAGTGTTCTGTGGTGGAAGTGTTGCAGAAATGCAAACTCGTTTAACAGAGCAGAGTGAATTTGGACTGGGAACAGAATGTAAAAATCCACAACTTCCAACTCTGATACACATACAAAATAAAATGTTCCCCCTCAGTATTTAAAATCATTGTTTTGTATTCGGCGATATGCTCCTTTTGTAAGCTTCTATAAATCCTGGCCAGTTTTTTTTTTTTTTAAATATTACATTTCTGTGCAATTATTATTCCCACATTAATAGTGAACATTTTAAAAACCTCTTAAAGCTTAAATCTGTAATTCTGAAGTCCATTATACAGTGAAAGTCATCATGTAAATCCCAATTATTTTTTTTTTTAATTTTTAGGAAGACCCTTCTGTAAGAACATTGGACACTAGTTCAGACAACCATTGAGAAGTCATCCTAAACAGTAAACAGTCATTCATCTCTGGCCTCTCTGTTCTTTATGAAAGCTATAACAGTAGCCTAGAAATGTAGCGAGTGCTGCGAGTGTCATCTAGCAACTCTCAATACACTTCTGAGCTGTAAAAACCAACTGGTCAGGCCAATCACATTGTGTATAGAGTCGGTGGGCGGGGCTTAACATAATGACGGCAGAGTAGCTCTTGCGTGCTACTAGTAAATACAGAAGCTGGTGAACGGCCGTCTTTCGAATCAGCTTTGGCCACGACTCTGGAGGACTTGGAGTTAAAGGTGTCATGAACTGGCTTTTTTTTAAAATTATACTGTTTTCTGAGGTCAACTAATGATGTTTTTTTGTGTGTTTTTTTTACGTTCAAAAACATCATAACTAATAAGTAATAGGCTATTTTCTACACTGGTTTTGAGGCTCTCTCCAAAATGCTGGGTTTTGATGGGGGTGCCGCACTGGAGACTTGGAAGTTAACGCCCACGGCTAGGATTGGATAAAATTTGCATATTTAATAAGCTTAAACTCCCCTGTCAGTTCACATGACGGAGAGGAGAGATTGAGGGAGAAGCAACCAGAATGATTCTCTCGATCACAGGGCTTGTAAACATCTTTATCAAACAAACACAATGTTTTATTTCTCATCGACCCACGACTGATTGGAATATTATTTTTATATTATACATAGCCTGCTAGCCTAGAAAGACGCACCCTAGCGGCAGCAAATCTAATCTGCCCGCGAGTGTCATCTAGCAACTCTCAATACCCTTCTTAGCTGTATTCGCCTAACTCTTGCCGGGCCAATCACATCGTGTATAGAGTCGGTGGGCGGGGCCATAATGACGACGGCCGAGTTGCATTTGCCTGCTTCTAGTAAACACAGAAACTGGCGAACGGCGGTCTTTTGAATCAGCTTTGACCACGACTCTGGAAGACTTGGAGTTAAGCTTTTCTCTGAGAAAAGAAAAAAATGTGTCATTCTTAAAAAGGGAAGATGTGTTCGGAGTTTTGCCGACCGGTTACGGTGAATGTTTAATCTATCAACAAGCTCTGTTTCTCCTTCGTTGCTCTGGTTGGTGGTAGCTCTATCCTATCGCGTGCAGAGGGAGTTTGAAAGACAACCGTTTATCCCGCCCCTCGGATTGAGCCCTGTCAATGGTGAGTTTCCAGAACAAACATCTTGATGTGGGTCTGGCTTGTCAGGCTCATAGCCTGCCAGATCGGATGATGGAAGCGAGAAACGCTCGCACACATACACGTTCGACGCGCACGCCACCCTTCAGATGTCAAATTGAGAGAGACTAGCAGAACAAGAACGGAATAAGAGATTCATCGGCCTGCTGGGCTTTGCGAGCCCTGGCCCATACGTGTCTGAGTCTAGCGTGCTAAAGGTATGCTCTGTTAGACACGTACACATAAGCAGAACGAAAACGATCTGCAATAGTAACAATGCAGTACTATTACATATAAAAACACATTTTACTCATGTGTGTTGCACGAATATCTGTCGGATCCAAATCCAGGATCAACTAGAGATTTGTTTTCAAACGATCCCGCAGTGAACTGAAGTGAGCATGTCTTCCCCATGTGAGCTGGAACTTCATTAAAAATAAAGTTCAACCACTCATTCCAAATATTAGGATCCGAAGGAAGCTTATGCAGCGACTGTGTTCTTCCACAACCAGGAGTAGCGGAATATCTTAATCTTCCTCGGCTGGTGTATTGTTGTTGACCAGCTAGCGCGAGCCCTCCATGAGTCGGTGGGCTGACTGAATTAGACGCGCTGTAGAGGTGTGTGTTTCTTCGCCCACTGACGTCAGTATGAAGCACAGGACAATTTGCTGAGCCTGGTGTCTATAAAAGCTTTTCTTTGATTAACAAGAAAGTTTTCAGCTCTGAAACTTAGAGGATATTCCTATATTACCATTACCTTTTATATATCAAAAGCTCAAGGGAAAGTTGATTTCTCAATTCATGACCCCTTTAAACTTTCTCTGAGAAAAGAACAAAGAACGGCACTGAAGTCATTCTTAAGAAGGGAAGATGTGTTCGGGGAGTTTTGAGTTAGATTTGCGTTCAATCTCATTCTATTTATGTTATGTTTTTGAGGATCCATATTATATTTTTAGAGCTGAAGACGAGCTCCAACAACAAAAGCGCAATTTGACACATGAAGTCGACAATAATCGCTACTAATCGTGAAAATCCATCTCTTTTGAAAAGCTATCCAAATTCACACCTCCAGAGCAGTGAGCTCACAACTGACTTTTTTGACATATGGGTGTCAGAGTGCCTTTTTTATCATATAGAAACATCAAGAAAAAATAAATAAATGACTAAACAAAAAGACTGTATGTTTGAATATTTATGACTTCATGTTCTCACCCTCGACCATGTAACAGGTTCCTTCTTCCTGTATTAAGGTGCTGAATTATGGACTGAAATATTCCGACAGATGGTCTTGTCAGTCTGATGTGTGACCACTCACAGAATACCACCTGGACCCAAGTTTCCTCATGCACATTAGCAAAGGTAGAGGCCCAAGTCCGTCGGCCCCTCAGTTTAGCATGATGTACTCTTTATATTCATCTGTACTTTATATCTTCTTGACAATTTGTGGAACATGCGTGCCTCATGAACAACGTCACTGATTTATTTTCTAGAACGTAATTTCACATAATTTTACCCACTGTATGTTTGATTTAATATACTTTTGCTATGCGGTATGTGTTGAATTTTCCAGTGGTCATATGGAAATGCTTCGGTCAGCACAGGCAGTGATTGTCTGTGATCTGCGGTGGGTTTTTGGACCGTAGATCGGGCAGGGACGAAAGTCATTTCAGTTTCCATTAACCGGTCTCAGCTAAATGTAATAAGTTGTCGAGATGGTACCCCCTGCCTTTATAATGACAAACATCAGCACTGAAGTAGTGCTGAAACGGAGCATAGACCGCATGTAGACACTCGTTGGTAAATTTGGGAGCGATCCGACGTAAATTATAGGTTTGCTTTTTTCTGCCCTGAATTGATATACAGAGATTTTCTTCGCTGACATGTTTCTGGTCGCCGCTCTCTTCTGAAATGCCAGACATTTTACAGCTGCTGGCAGCATGGATGATGTTCTGGAATATGTCCCTGAATTACTGTATCACCCGTCTTATTTTCTGTAGAATCCAATTACAGAGATAAGTAGGACCACTTTAAACACATTATCTGTGTTTGCTGCCTTTGACTGATATACTTATTTCCTTAAATCCGTCAAGCCGCATTTGATTAGAATATATATATATATATTTTTTTTTTTCTTTCTATAAAAACATTATATTGTAAAATAAAATAAACATTTTAAAAATGAATTAAGAAAAGTCCTTATTTTATTTGAAAGATAAAGCGATTTAAGCAAAAGGTCTTTTTTTGAAAACAAATTAAGGACTTTCATAATTTTTTTAATAACTTTCATTTAATTTCATTTAATCATTTATTCCAGGCAATGGCGCAAAAATAAAAGGTAGACAAATATAGTGCAAGGAAAGAAAAAAAAGTCATATAGTGCAAGGAAAACAAAAAAAACAGAATATACAGTTTTCAATTAAGTTGCTGTAATATTGCATTTCATTAATTTTTTGTTACACATCTTTGCGATTGCCTCAAGGGACTAAGACATGAAAGTGTGCTGAGGTATGGAACATTTTAAAATTTCCTTACACATCTCTTCCCAAGTATGACTTGATTTTAAATGCATAGTTGCCATGGATACACTCTGGAGAGGATTGAAAGCTTAAAATCTGCAATTTCTGGAAAGATTTGTGTAATAAAGCTGATATTGAGACCCAAAAGATTGTTGTGACAGCTATGAATATATATTTAAATATATTATTATTATTATTATTATTATTATTATTATTTATTTTATTTATTTTTTAAATCATTAAAACTTTTATTTTTAAATTATTAAATTGTTTTTGTCAACAAAGACTTTTCTTCCCGTTCTACATTTCTTCTCTCCTCAGGAAGCTTAATGCCTGTCAGCAGCTGAGCACAAACTGTGCACTTTTTTAGTCATTTGTATTAAGTGTGATGTCACTTTCTCCAAATAAGTGACTTACTAAAAGGCAATGGTGGATGAAGTACACAAATCCAATATGCAAGTAAATGTACAGATACCCTTATAAAATATTACTCCAGTAAAATGAAGTACTCCTTTTAAATCGTACTTGAGTAAAAGTACAAAAGTACTTGATTTTTATGTACTTAAAGGGTTTGTTGACCCAAAAATGAAATTGATGTCATTAATGACTCACCCTAATGCCATTCCACATCCATAAGACCTCCGTTCATCTTCGGTGCACAACATATTTTATATTTAGTCCAAGAGTGTATAGAAGTGTATACACACTATATTGTCCATGTCCAGAAAGGGAATAAAAACATCATCAAAGTAGTCCATATGTGACTTCAGTTAGTTAATTAGTAAGTTAAATCTTGAAGCATTGAAAATACAATTTGTTCCAAAAATAACAAAAACTACCACTTTATTCAGCATTGTCTTCTCTTCCGTGTTTGTTTTCAATCCTCAAATAAAGATTCATACAGTTATGAATCAGCGTATTGATTCATAATTCAGATCGCGTGTCAAACTGCTAAACTGCTGAAATCATGTGACTTTGGCAATCCGAATCATGAATCGATACGCTGATTCATAACCGTTTTAATCTTTATTTGAGGATTGAAAACAAACCCGGAAGAGAAGACAATGCTGAATAAACAACTTTTTTTCTTCTTTTCTTTTGTGGCCAAGTAAACTTAACTACCTGAAAATTTAATTATTATTTTTAAATGAAAGGATTTAGTATTTACTATATGTACCAAATCCCCCTTTTCACTTTATAATAGTTGTTATACATCTTGGTTGGATTAAGACGTGTTTTAGAAAGAACCAACATCATTCTTGACATTTACATGTAGATGGTGATAGTGATCAAAGCTCTTCGACACACCTGCCGACATGTGCCCCATACAAGTGGTTATCTTTTTGTGGTTTTCAAAGGAATTGCCTCACTGCTAAAGGCACTTTCCTGATTTTATAACTCACAGATCTGGCATTAGTTTTTGGATCAGAGCTCTTTAGTTTAAAAGTACCTTGAGGGTTTTGATGATAGATCTTATATTACCGGTAAGAACAATAATCCTGGAGGTATTTAAGCTGCTGTGTATATTACACCTGTGATAATTAGAGTTATTTTATCTGCTGAATATCACAACCCCTTTTTAAAAATTTCAGTGTGGTCTTGGCCCACCATGTATTGTACGGAATTGGAGGGAAATAATGTAACTGTAATTTTCCTTATCTTGTCTTTTTTGTTTTTTATTATTTTCACATGTGTGTGAGATACACTTTTGTTTTATTTTTAGTTTAGCTTTTTATTGTTTAATATATTTATTGTTAAGTATTTTGCAACCACAATGAAATATGTAGCGGAAATGCTCACACTCTATGGCTAACAGTGTCATATGACCGGTTGTGTCAAATATAGACAGATTTGAAATGAATCCCATGCCAGTGGTGTCAAACGTGCTGTGCTGCATGCAGGCATTAATGGGGCTCAATGGAGTCTGACAAATGTCATAAGCATGACATATTGATCTATGTGCTTGTGTGTGTGTTTGCATTTGTAATTGTGTCTTCATAGTGAATTTGTTCTACTGGAAACATCTTGGTGAGCAATAATTGTCTGCTCTTTTGTAATTGAGGTGTATTGACTGGTATGAAATGGATTGTCTTCACTGATTACAGTTTGACGACAGCACAATTATGTGACCTCTATTGGTACCAGGCAGCACTGATTATCTACCAAAATACACTATACAGCCTATTATATACAAACAAAGCCATTTGTTTTTTCGAACATTTTTATTTTATATGCAAATAAACATGCAGTTTCCCTCATTTTCTTGTCCTTTGAGCAAATGTTGTGCTTGCATATGTGTTTGCGTGGATTTTGAAAATGAAAAACCAGTGCATTTTCCCAGCATGCACTTGTGTCTGTGTGTTTTCACAGACAGGCAAACTCATACCAAAAATATGTACCTAGATGTACCAAAGGAATGAAAGTTGGCTCACTCCACAACAATGCAATTGCCAATAGCAATAAGACAAGATTGTTGGTTTGGTTAACCTATTAAGTGAGGAATGCTTTTTGTTGTCACGCCAACTTTGAATAGACATAAAGGAATCAACACACAATCATTACAGTCATCATTTCCCTCCTTTGATGTTGGAATGAGTTATCACCAAACCTGTCTGACTCAAGCATTCTGCAGCCAATTGCATGCTTTCCCATGATCCAAATCAAAATTGTGCCATTATGTGTAATATTTCATGTAATTTTTAATCAGATGTGTCCTTAATCAAAATAATCATGATGTGCAACTGTGTTTACAGGGTTGACATCTATAAATGTTTTACTTGGAACATTTTATTAGAGTGCAATACAAACTTTCTTGTCTATAGATATAATCTGTTAATCTGACTTTTAAGATTGCATTTTCGTTTGTTCATTACACTGTCATTGTTCTATTTTGTGCATGTATGTTTACATGTTCATTGGAGCAGAGGATATTATAAATAGGCTTATATATTTTACAAGCGTATAGTGTGCATTAAAAGTGGAGTAAATGTAGTCGTTGAGAAGTTGAAAGAGTCAGTCATTATGATTGTAGTCACTGTATGTATCCACTGGCGCTGAGTGAGCGGATGTGAGTGAGTGTTCTTCATTCATTCTCAGTGGGAGATGAGAGGCAGGCTCACTTAGGGATTGTGGGATTGACAGCGGGGCAAGTGGTAACAGCGTCAAAAAGTTGAGAAACGTGAAAGCATGCAAAAGCCAAAGTGAAGAAAGTGACATCTATCATAGTGTTTCTAGTAAGATTCAATGCTCGAATCCCATTCTATATTTAATATATTTCATTAAATGCATTTAGCATTTCATTAATATGCAGTTAGTTACAGTATTAATAGCTCACGCATTGAAATAGCCACCCTTGCTACACATTTCCCAGAGAAACCCCCACAGCAGCAGGTCTCTGGTATTTTGAGCATGTTTCTTCTGCACCAGTGGACACGTAGAATGAGTCACATCTGAAGTAAATGACTTTGCTGTCAGCAGTCAGTTTTAATTCTGAATGATGAGTGTTAGAGTTAATTGAAATAGGAGTCTGATTAAGGTCGCTGAACTGAAATGCAATTAGAGATGCTTTTATTTTAGCCATATGTTTCTCTCATGGGGATCTGTTCACTCTCTCTTTTTATCAGCCTTTAAACTGCACGCCAAATGTTCAGACCTACAGTCTACAGCAGGAACTAGACAACTTGCACATAGTTAGTGTTAAAATATGTCAGTTTAAAGGCATGAATGAGTGACTCAGACATGTCTCTGTCTTTTTCAGTTCTTCATTTCCGTATGTTCGTGAAAACAAATTTCCCGTTAAGGGACAATAAATGTCTATCTATCTATCTATCTATCTATCTATCTATCTATCTATCTATCTATCTATCTATCTATCTATCTATCTATCTATCTATCTATCTATCTATCTATCTATCTATCTATCTATCTATCTATCTATCTATCTATCTATCTATCTATCTATCTATCTATCTATCTATCTATCTATAAACAAACAGCAAAGAAATTACACTCATTTGTCATTTTATGCTGTGAGGTATGAACTGGGAAATTGTCTGACCACTGTAATGGATGATGGACGGACTGTCATTAAGGCTGAAAATGACATTTTGGAATGTGTTCTATATGTCAGACTCAGAGTGCTTTTATTTGAATATTTTTCCATTTAGTCTTTCCATTTAATTTTCAAACTATATTAAATGTATCACATATGTTCAAATATTCAGATTGTTGTTTGACCACTTTCTCATTTGATGATAATTATCAAACTATTATTATTATTAAACAATATTAAGATCAGCATTATTTAAAATGTACAAATAATTAATTGTTATCGCTGTTATTACTAACAACAATATTTCATCATTACTTCATACATTTTAATACAATTATGCTATGTTGATGTTATTGTTGTTATAATTGTTACAGCAAATAACTTTACCTTAATCATGTAATAAACTGAAAACGCAGTCAGTGTGAAGTGTGAGATGTTTGTCAAAGCTCAAGCTGTGGGTCACACTGACCTTGGATGTCTTTCTCTGCTGGGAACACACACACACACACACACACACACACACACACACACACACACACACACACACACACACACACACACACACACACACACACACACACACACATCCCAATCTTATACTCCACATGTATCAGCATGTCCATGCATGCGCGCACACACTCTCTCACAGCTGTTCCCCCCTACACTGGCCATATGTTTGATGTGGCAGTTCCACAGGGAGGAATTTAAGACACATCATCCATGTGTCATCTCACATGTCTTAATGAGTCGCAGTACCCACTAATGGAGGGCCATTTTAAACACTCATGTGGTGTAATAGGAGGGCTGGGTGCTGTAATTTATTTAACATTGAATCTCAATTGATAAAGGGCCATCGACTGTCATGTAATAAGTCTGTGACATCTGACAGTGTCCATGTCTTTTGTGTCTCTGTATTATATTATTTAAATACAGTATTTTTATGAATGTCTTTGGGTTTTATTTCAGTGTGTGTTTATTCAAGGTTAAGTCTACCTTTCTTGATCTTCTCTTTCTTGTAATCTCTCCTAAAAGGTATTCTCTTCCTCTGTGGCAGCAGCTGCAGAAGCCATCAATTTAATCCTTCTAGATAGACTGGGCTTAAAGTTGAGACAGTCTTAAATGGTGAGACTTTAGTGTTGTTCTTTGGAGGGTCTATTTCAGAGCTGAAAGGCGACCAATAGTTTCTGTCCACTGAAGCACAGGTAGAGTGAGGATCAGATTTGAGAGAAAAAAAAGCACAATTTACAGAGACAAGGAAGTATGAAATTGGTATTTGGTAACATCTCCCAACACTTCACGGAAATTGATGTTTTTATCTGGAGGGAGAGATGGTCGGTCTTGACTAGAAATTTGATGATAGTTTTGGGTGGATTTTTCATGCACCACATCATTACAGCCAAATACAAGGTGCCAAAACCGAAACAAGAACTTTACTGAGATTTGGAAATAGAGAAGGAAACAAGATTAGGATGGAAAGACAATACGTCAGTTCCATAGCTGACACGTAAAACACAAAGAAAAATCACCAACACAAATAACATTAGTTTAAATGGAAAAAAAAGACATGGGTTGTTGTTGGCTGATGCAACTCTTTTTAGATAGAGAAACATGTTTTTTTTATGATTTTGAAAGAAGTATTTTATGCTCGCCAATGTTGCATTTATTTAATCAAAAATGCAGTTAAAACAGTTATATTGTGAAATACTACAATTTAAAATAAATTTTCCAGCCTGGCCTCATTGTTAATATGTTTATACAGATGTTTCCCAATTTCAAATGTACATCGACTGAAACACGGCAAGTTGCAATCTGTAACAAAGCAGGCGAGAGCCAATGCGCATTTGATATCACTGCCGTAAAACATGCTGTAACGATTCTTGAGGGCGCAATTTTTTTAATATATGAATTTATCATCTTAACGAGTGCGGGATTTGACGTTTATGGCCACTGCTGAGGATGGAGATCAAGCTCGCTGGATAAAGGGCTGAATTTGGATCTGTTTCTCGCAAATGTATGGATTCTTAAGATTTGGATTACAGCGAGTGGGAAAAAAATGATGTCTTTTGTGAATTTATGTTGTGTTTTGGTGTATTTATGGATCTGTTGTCAGTCACTGTGTTGTCTCACAGCAAACTAATTAAATATAAAAGGAATTTAAAGATTTTTTTTATTTTAAACTGTAATCTTGTTTAACATTATGTAATGTTATAATATTGTATCAATGTAATATTTCGGATTAAGTAGATGAGTAAACTGCATTTCAAAAATGAGACTGAAAACATATCATTGGTATTGTAATTGAATACAATAGGGTCAAAACATTAGTGCCACAATTTGAACGTTCATTGAGGAATACGTACAAATTTGTTCATCGGTAAAGTTGTTCATACGTAATTTATGGTTTAGTGCTGTCAGTACGTCAGTATTTTATGTTTCAGTGTGTATGAAAACTTTACATTGTACAAGAACTTTACACTTTAGGTAAAAATATACACGTATTCTCAAGAGATCATAGTGAATTGTTCAGGTTCTCTGCCTGTAGATGCATTAATCAGGAGAAAAGATCTGTCATTGTTAGCATGGCTTAAAATCATTATTCATCTATTTCTGAATCATTGCCCAATCAGCTGTGGCATAAACAACAGAATCAGCAGGAGTGCATACACATATTTCTTTACAGCATGTCTTTTAGTGGAAGATAATGGTTTGTGTAATTTGAATCAATTGTGTCTAATGGTTCAAGTTGTTTTAAGTTGAAATTACATTAATAAAATTAGTGTGTTGGCTGTTTGTGCATGCATAAGATCTGCAGAGTTACAAAGCTCAACGTCTCAAAACCAAATAGATATTTTTTGTAAAAGTTAAAACACTTCTCTACATCAGTATGTGGGGGCAGAGTTTCATAATATACACATATTCTCTGCCCAAATGTATACGCATATTCTCTGCCCAAATGTATACGCAAAGAAAGAAGACGTAACTTTTATTCTCGCTGTAGTATTGTTGTGGCCGGCGCCGACATGTCGTGGAGATGCTGTGTTCTAATCCTATATAACAAAAAACTGGCAAAACAGGGGGTAAAATTTGGAAAAACATTAAAAAAGTCTAAGAATATTTTCAATATATTTAAGAGCACTACAGTCTCTGAACAAATGCCACGCCAGTTAAACACAGAAAGAATAAAGCAGTTACTTTTTTCCCCAATCTTCTTTGTTTTGTCAGTCTGTTTATTTATCTGTTTATTTGGGTTGCTAGGCAACGTGGGGGAGAGGACGCTGGCGTTGTCTGTTCGCCGCTTCTCCACCCACAACAAATCATGATAATGTACTATTAGATTTACATTTTATTTTATTTTCTTATGTTTGTGACTAGTCTAACAGTCAGAGCTACAATTGAGACTGTTGCTGATTGCTGGCAGCCACTGAGAGGTCGTTGTTCGTCGTTTCGCCGTTTTCAACCGCTTCTCTAATGTTTACGTTTGAATTGCTGCGGTTGGTTTCTGGTTTGGAGGACATTTGATGTTTCTCGCCGCGGGTGCTCACTGGTGGTCTCCCTTGGGCTTAAGCTGCATGGTGGCTGAAGTTTGCACCGGGCTAGCGTCATCCGGGCTCTCGTCGTCGGCGTCCGGCATGATGTTGGGATGTTCTGCTTCTCGGCTGCGCCGCTGTTCCGTCCTGCATTGCGACCGTGGAGCGACATCTGCGCCGGCCCCGGTGTGTCCACAGAAGTGCCCGGAGGAATGTTCTGCCTCCTGCATGGTGCTGCAGCGATCCCCATCGTTTGAATCATCATGAAGAAGACCCATCATCTGGTCTTCAGCTGTCGTGCCTCGACGATGTCATCAGGACACTGCCGCTGGGAGAAATCTGAAACATGGAGTGGACCACAGTGTGCTGCGGAGCTAACAGAGACTTCCACCATCAGCTGTTTTCTGTTCACCATCAGCTCTGTTTCTGTTCACCATCAGCTCTGTTTCTGTTCTTTTTCTGTGTTGGTTGATTGTTTGTAGTATTCTATATTTTTACTTGTTATTCATTTTTTTTTTGTTATCCCCCCCCCCCCCCTTTGTTGCACTTTGAGATTCTTCGGAATGAAAAGTGCATTATAAATAAAATCTATTATTATACATCATTGTCTACCATGTAGCAGAATAATCTATGGTGTCTTTGCGGTCGTGATCAGATGTACGGTTGGATCACTGTCCTTTGCATACATTTCATTTGAAGAAGACGCAATGAAATATGTGCGCATACATGCTGCTAGTTCATGTTTTAGAGCATTAAGAGTATAAAATAGGTCCATAAAAAACGTAGACACCCTAGCTCCGCTCTGAATCTGATCTTTATGATGCATGTGGTGAGCATTGTTAATCTCATCATGGTTCTCCGCGCAGAAACCGCTCTCATGCGTGCGCCGCGTGAAGTTTGAATTCTCCGCTGTAATCAAGGGCTGAATCGGAAATCGCCACCTATAACCATTATTTGAGGGGACAGCCATTTGTAGTGGTGTACGAAACCATAGTGGACATTATTAAATAGCACTTATTCAATCTCGCATTGAATCTCTCACATGTACACACAACGGCTGTTCGACTACACATACTCGTATTCATTCACTTCTTCAAGTGAACAATATAAGTGGAAAACGTAGGGAATAGGGAATGATGCTTTAGTGGGCGATTTTGGATTCAGCCATGCGATCTTGTGTTCTCGCAACAGTGACAAAGGACCGCTCTCGTTGTTTAATCGACATATGTATTGCGGAATCCTCAAAATTCTGGTTCAGTCACACTGGCAACTTTGATCAATCAGCTCATCTGCATCATCCGTATCAGATTCAGGCTCAAATTAATAGAGCAGGGCCAACATTATCATCTGTCAATATTACTTTGCTTTGGGAGCTGATGTCCCAAATATGGTAAGAAGTGACATTTCTGTCAGACACTTAAGGTATTTAGGCCAATCACAATGCACTGGATCGCTGGCCAATCAGAGCACACTGCACTTTTCAGAACGACAAGCTTTGTAAAAATCTCTGCATTTCAGAAAGGAGGGGCACTGAGCAACAATAATGTACAGTATGTGCAATAAACCAAATCCTACAAATAATGTTCTTTTTAGAACCTTCATATGACCCCTTTAACAAAACTAACTCCCACCTCTTTTTTGAGTTGGTGCTGATCTCATTGGGCCAAGGAATTATCTGATGGAGTGTTGTATTGGTACTTTTTTTATTTTTAGATTTCCCATAGTGTTTAATTTAGCCGTCTTGTAACAGTGCTTCATTTAGGCGTCTTCATGGAGACTGTCCATGAGTGAGCTGTCAGACTAAAGGAGATGGATTGGTGAGGTCATGACAGAAAAAGCTGCCGTGTGCATACTTTAGACATGAACAATCACTGCAAGTGCAGACGATCCTGCAGAGGATTGACACGAGAATATGTGCTGTCTTTTGTACAGGCCAACATTTAAATCTCTTGATGGCAATCTGAAGGGATGGACTGCAGACAGACATTTAAAAGCATTCATGATGTCAAGAAAAAATATCTTGGTTCCTCTTTTAAAGAACAATAGCACTACACATATTGCTTTCTCTCTCTCTCTCTCTCTCTCTCTCTCTCTCTCTCTCTCTCTCTCTCTCTCTCTCTCTCTCTCTCTCTCTCTCTCTCTCTCTCTCTCTCTCAGTGTGTGTGTGTGCACGTTTGTGTGCATTCTTGAACAATGCCACAGTGCTCCACAGGGACACATGTTCGGTTTATCACAGTGGAGAATCAGATCGATATGCCACACTGAACAGAGCGAACAAGCTGTCTGCTGGCTCTTATTATAGACAAACACCACCGAAGTCTTTGTGTGTATGTGTATGTGTGTGTGCATGTGTGTTTTTCATGACAACAATAAATCTGAAACTGCTTGAAAATGAACTTATGCACCAAACAATAAGAAAGACACACTATTTGTGCACCTACACACACATACACCACCCTTTATGGCTCTTAAAGGGGTAGTTTACTCAAATATGAATATTCTGTCCTCCACATATTGGTCCAATCCCAGGGAAAATGTTGAAGGTTCTTTACACATTTTTTTTTTATTGATAGTCCATAAAAATGGCTAAAATTGCACCATACAATTGGTCCATATGGCCTGTGCTCTATTTTCCTACCTCTGCAAATAGATCATCATATGGCTTAAAGCTGGAATGAAAAGGAAGTTACGGTTATGTTTTATTCCCTATTTTCAGGCCCAGTAGTGCAGCCGTACTAAATTAAACCACAACACAACGAAATCACCACAACACAATTGAAACAAGCCACAACACAACAAAAACAAGCCTCAACACAAAGAAATCGCCACAACACAACAAGAACAAGCCTCAACACAATGAAATCACCACAACAAAACAAGAACAAGCCTCAACACAATGAAATCACGACAACACAACAGAAACAAGCCTCAACACAAATAAATCGCCACAGCACAACAGAAACAAGCCTCAACACAAAGAAATCGCCCCAACACAACAAAAACAAGCCTCAACACAAAGATATCGCCACAACACAACAGAAACAAGCCTCAACACAAATAAATCGCCACAACACAACGAGAACAAGCCTCAACACAATGAAATCACCACAACTCAACGGAAACAAGCCACAACACAAAGAAATTGCCACAACACAATGAGAACAAGCAACCACACAGCGGAAACAAGCCACAACACAACGAGAACAAGCCTCAACACAATGAAATCACCACAACACAATGAGAACAAGCAACCACACAGCGGAAACAAGCCACAACACAACGAGAACAAGCCTCAACACAATGAAATCACCACAACACAACGAGAACAATCCTCAACACAATGAAATCGCCACAACACAACAAGAACAAGCCTCAACACAATGAAATCACCACAACACAACAAGAACAAGCCTCAACACAAAGAAATCGCCACAACACAATGGAAACAAGCCACAACACAACGGAAACATGCCTCAACACAACGGAAACAAGCCACAACACAACGGAAACATGCCTCAACACAACGGAAACAAGCCACAACACAACGGAAACAAGCCTCAACGCAACAAAATCGCCACAACATAACAGAAACAAGCCACAACACAAATAAATTGCCACAACACAACGAGAACAAGGAAATCGCCACAACACAATGAGAACAAACCTCAACACAATGAAATCACCACAACACAACGAGAACAAACCTCAACACAATGAAATCGCCACAACACAGCAAGAACAAGCCTCAACACAATGAAATCACCACAACACAGCAAGAACAAGCCTCAATACAATGAAATCGCCACAACACAATGGAAACAAGCCTCAACACAACAGAAACATGCCTCAACACAACGGAAACAAGCCACAACACAACGGAAACATGCCTCAACACAACGGAAACAAGCCACAACACAACGGAAACATGCCTCAACACAACGGAAACAAGCCACAACATAACGGAAACAAGCCACAACACAACGGAAACAAGCCTCAACGCAACAAAATCGCCACAACATAACAGAAACAAGCCACAACACAAATAAATTGCCACAGCACAACGAGAACAAGGAAATCGCCACAACACAATGAGAACAAACCTCAACACAATGAAATCACCACAACACAACGAGAACAAACCTCAATACAATGGAAACAAGCCACAACACAACGAGAACAAACCTCAATACAATGGAAACAAGCCACAACACAACGAGAACAAACCTCAATACAATGGAAACAAGCCACAACACAACGAGAACAAACCTCAACACAATGGAAACAAGCCACAACACAACGAGAACAAACCTCAATACAATGGAAACAAGCCACAACACAACGAGAACAAACCTCAACACAATGGAAACAAGCCACAACACAACGGAATCACCACGTACGGCTGCACTACTGGGCCACTGTAGAAACAGCTTCGCAAATAAGAAAAAACATTGGGCCGGACATGATTTAAGATTTTGGGAATTTATTGAATCGTTGGATGGTTGTTTGCCATAACTGTGATCTCATGTGAGTGACAGGTTGTCCCACTCGCGCCAGTAAACGCCACTGCAAGAGAAAGGTGGTAGTTATTTTTATGAAACATTTAAAAAATATTTATTTATATGATGATTTAAATCATTTATAACTACTGCAAAAAAATCCTATTTTGCCTAATATAGTGCTCAAGTTTCTGTTGTTTTGTTCTTTGCGACTATGGATGTAGTCGCAGTCATTTTATGGATATTTTATTGTATATTTTCTGAATATTTTTCCTTCTACCATTTTGCTCCGTGAAAAAAAAAAAAAAAAAAAAGGCCTACGGGTTTGGAATGGCATGAGGGTAAATAGTGAAAGAGCTTTCATTATTTTTGTTGACTTTTTTAATAGATTATATGCTGGTTTGGATATAAGTATCTTCAGCTGTTTATTCCTTAAATGTATGGGTATGTGTGTCTTTGGGGTAGATGACCACTTGGTCAGATTCTCAGGCTGACCTCTCTCTAATAGAGCTGTAGTCTGTCAGTTTTGCGTGTGTGAGCCCGCAGGGATTCATTATTCAAACCAAAATATAGCTCTGCTTTTACAGTGACAACTTCACAAGCCTTCAAGCTGGGAAACATGACACAATGTCATTGGTTATGACTCTGCAATGACATTGCGGTGTCATTCATGTGCAAAATGATAGGGGGTGACTGTTTACAAATATCAGATTAGAATTTTTGTGCTTGCATCATTATTTGTTTAGACAGCTCAACAGTGAGTTAGAGTGTAATCAGTCCCTTATGTCCTGCTGTTTTCTTTATTTACACTGATTTAATATTCGCTCTTGAAATTTCAGTTGTTTTCCTTGATGTGTATGTTTGTTTACTGTTTTGTTTACTTTGTGATTTGAGCAGTCCTATCCTGCCATTTACTTCAGCCCAGTTTTTATAATATTCGCAGTACAGATCATCTCATCTTTTGCCATATCATGAGTGTGTGTCCATCAGTATTTTTTATTTGAACCCAGTCCAGTGCCGTCTATCATTAGCTTTGTTCTGTTTATCTTTGAATTATATTGAAATGATTTATACATAATCTAAGAGCTGCAAGTATATCAAGTAAAGTACCTTTTGATACCATAATTTTAGCTTTTATCAAAATCCCACAACTATGCTTCTTCATCGCCATGGAAAAGTAAGCGTTGTGTGCATGTGTGCCTTTCTCTAATTCTCCTCACATTCTAAACCCAACGGATATCAATGGATTGATTTTGTATCAAATTAAGAGGTTATAGGTCAAATTCAAGAGTTGTATCACTTTGTCGGTGAATGTGTGTGTAAAAGAGTGTGTTCACCTTCATTACTGAGCTTTTTTTCCATTTCAGATTAAGCCATTTTTATCTCTGTCTTTTAATTAAATTGAAAATGGTGTTGGTAGAGTGGAAAAACAAATCACAGAGATAGTGACTGAAAGAGGGAGAGCAAGTGAGGGAATCTTTATTAATTAGAATTTCTGGGCCACTGAGTAGCTCAAGGGCTCGTTATGAAATATTTTAAAAAAGAACAAGTCCATCCATTTTTCATTAATTAGCCTAACACAGGAACACACACAAAGATGCACATTAATGTTGACTCCTGCGTGTGGGAATGAGCTGAAGGAAATCATTCCTTCATTGTCGCTTTGACCGAAGGGCCACCGTATTCTCCTGTCCGTCTATTACTGTTATATGACACATCATCAATTATCTTTCTATTCTGCTGCGTGCGTGTGTGGCTGTGGCTGTGCCTGTTAGTTTCCTTTTCCATATGTTTTTCCAGTCCCTATAGCTGGATTATCTTCTATCTGTAATTAAAGTCAGCCATGGAGAACGCCACACCGTCACTGAGCGGAGACATACATATTTTATCACTCTTTCTCTCTCACACATACATTTCCACAATCTGGAATGGGATGGGATTTCTTTCTTATCTCCTCAAATGGATTTTGAGATATCTGTCACTTTTGAAATGATTTTTGGAGCTGACGGTTGTGTGGACTGTCATGGGTTGGTTTTTGTAGAGTTGGGGGAGGAGTGTCTTTTGGGATGGGTAATAGGGTCATGACCTTACAGGAGTATAGGTTTTCATGTGCTGATATATTTTATATTGGGAAGTTGGATTAGGGATATTTAAGGAATTTTCTCATTCTTGTTTTCTCTTCTTCTCTAAGAGAAGAATACTCTTAGAATACAAAAATACTACTTCCGGTTTCTCTTGGTTTGGGTATGGAGTATGGGTCTATCTGACGTCAGATATGGTGGAATGTCCTTGTACGAGATCTTCGACTAGACTAGAGCGAGAGAGCAACCGCTTTAGGGAAGCCGGCTGCTGCGCTGCAGTCGCAGGACTTCACAAAATCTACAATGTCACCAAAGATGTGTGTTTTTAGTTGTCAGGGCAAGACAACCCTGTACAGCTTCCTAAAGAACCAAGCGTTAATGGGATAGTGGATGGAGTTTGTTTTCCAGTGGAGTAAACGGAGTTGTGAAAGTGTTTTTGTTTGTTCCCTGCATTTCGGCGACAATGTTTTATAAACAAGGTGCAGTTCAACTCCAGATTTGTAGCTCGTCTAATGCTGAAAGATGAAGCAGTTCCAGCGATTAAGGTTCATTGTCGTATGTTGGAAGCAGGTGGATGTTTATTTGAATGTTTAAGTATTTCTGCTGTGCTCTACATCTAAAAACAGCCAAAGTACAAATTTCATCAAATTTCAGTTTTAAAAAACAAAGTCAACTACAGTTCTGTTAGTAAAGATTAATGTATGTTACTGGATGTCAAAATGTTTTCTCTCGTACTAACTATGCAAAGAGAACTAAGTAAAACACAGAGATTATATGCTTCAGCTTTTTTGAAAGGCGATCATAGCAAATCAGCAATATAAACATTGTTTGATCTATTGGATTTATTCAGAAAAGAATATGGTCGCATAGAGTAATATATAGTATAGTAGAGTAAGCCCTATAATGCCACAAATCTTAATACAGTGCGTTTCATTTATAAAGACCCATGTTTATAAAATCAAGTTTTGAAACTTTGCTGGTGCTGGTGGAAAAAATAATAATAATCAATCAAGTCTATGGTATTTGTGTGTGTCTAATCTTAGCAATAATATTTGTTATCATTTCTTTTATCAGCATTTTCTTCTCAAATCATTGTTTCTTGTTATCATATTGATTCACGATTACATTACAGGAAAATACTTGTTTGTTCTTGGTATATTATGAATGAGGCTGTTTAACATTTTTCACTTACTCTTCTGACAGTGAAATATATCCACAAATAGCCTACAGCAGTTAAATTGTATACTATGTATACAGAAATACTCTGTAACGGATCCTCCGAGAGGCCATAGATTGTTGCCTCTGAACACGCTGGGCCATAATCCTTAGCCTCATGCTACAAAAGCCCTTCAGGGAGTAATAAATACCTATGATGCTTTTTTTCCTACCAAATGGACCCTAGTATTAAAGAGAGGCCCATTCTGCTGAGTGAAACACATACTTATCAATCCTAAGCAGGCACAGCAAGTGATAGGTGACCTCAGTGCTATCATAAAAGATTATTATACAGAAATGAGAAAGAATGTCTTCGGACTCCTTAAGCCTACAATGATTATGTTGTTACTTGAACAGTGAAACACTGTGCCCTTGAAGTGACCTTGTATTCACTTGGTATGACTTTCTACCATCAAACATATATTGTACCGCCTCAAGACTTTTTTTTTCCATTTAATTGCAATCTCATTAAGTGAAAATGAGTCATTTATGTAAAACAAAGGATTTCTTTTTAGCATGATTTTTACTTTCTACACAAATTAATTTAAGGTTAGGTATGTTAGACTAGAAGGCAACCATACCTTGTGTACGCCCTAAATGTAATAAAATCTGTATGTAATTTAAATTACATTGCACCAATGGCTGTTTGGTTGAAATGAAAAATGAAAGCCATTTCAGATATGGTATAGTGGTATAGGGCTGCACAGTATGTCCCTCCAATTGTGTAAATGACTCTCTCTTCTATAGGTTTCTTACAAGCAGACAAAGAGCTATCATCATCATCATCATCATCATCCCTTTATCTCTTTAAGAGCTTTGTTGTTCAAACATGTCTGGATATTGAAGTTAAAGATAATTTAGTGTTTAGTTATTTAAAATCACTTTTTTTCTGTCACATTTGTTTGTGTCTGTAAGAGAGTAAACAGATAATTTGCTGGTGGTGTTATTGGAAGAGCTTTTGTCTGGCAGAAACTTGCGAATATTCAATTTCCTTTCATTTTAATTGTGAATGTGTAAACCTTTTTGTGCCATTTTAAGAGCATTTCCTCTTTTTAAATAATCAGCCCTTTTCTCTAATATCTCTTTACTTACCATTCTACCTCAGAGCCTTTCCTCCTTCAAGGCAGTTTTGCACTGACACCTTTCATTTGAACTCTACCATGATGGGTAGCTGACCTTTACATTGAACTAAACAGAATAGTTTTATTTATTTTCTATTGGCACAGGACATATGGTCTAATCCGAGCCACACAGACCAACAGTGAAGGAGAATGATGCCTGTGTGTGTGTGTGTGTGTGTGTGTGTGTGTGTGTGTGTGTGTGTGTGTGTGTGTGTGTGTGTGTGTGTGTGTGTGTGTGTGTGTGTGTGTGTGTGTGTGTGTGTGTGTGCGCGCTCATGTGCACATGTGTGTGTGTGTGTGTGTGTGTGTGTGTGTGTGTGTGTGTGTGTGTGTGTGTGTGTGTGTGTGTGTGTGTGTGTGTGTCAAGATGGTGGATGATGGCACCTGTTAATACTCTAAAATAACTCTTTTAGTCTGATCAGATGTCTCACAATACATAGCTGCATACACAATTCCCAACAGCTGTGAGAAGCATATACGTCGAACTACATAAGGTGTAGTCTCATTTCAACAAAGCCTTTTATTTCAGTCAGACATCAGTATAATTATTTAATATTATAGTAATTGATTTTTCTTTACACTTTAATACAACTGTGCCCCAACCATTATGTGGTAATTGTGTGACTTCTTCATGTTGCCTTGGTGACATTTCAACATTGTTAGCTTACTTGTTAGCAATTTATTAACTTTCTCAACATTTTCCATTTGAAATATAACCCTAAATCCTAAACCACATATAATATAATAATATTATAATATAATAAATGTACTTGTTACAAAATTGTCTCTAAAGACATTAAATGTAGTTGTTAGTCATTATTATTATTATATAGGTGTAGTGTAAGTTGCTAAAGGATATTCTGGTGAAAATGTAATCTCTATAGTTGCTCTGGCATGTCAAATTCTAAAGTACCATTAATATTATGTTTTTTTGCCAACTCTTTTCTTTTATCTTTGTATTGTGTTGAAGTGTGGTGCCCCACCGGGATATCCCAGTATAGTATCCACTGTGAGTGTGTGTGACATGATTTAGGTCAGTGTGTGCCGTTGGCTTAGCAGTCCCTCTCTATATTATCAGTCTCCTGACTATGATGTTCTTGTTACTTGACATCCTAAGGGTCCAGTTGCATACTGACCTTCAAAACCCAAGAGACCTTCAGCACAAGAAATTACTTATTTCATGACAACAGATACACCCGTGGGGATTGTTGTAATTCCATGTGATCCATTAAGATTTATCAAAGCAAATGTGAGTTTTGTGTTTAAACATGAAAGAGAGCCGTTTCACAGCTCCTTACCTTTTCTGTCATATCTTCTCACCCTGTATAACTGTTGGCTAGTTTCCCAGCAGCTTGTTTGTTGTGTGACTGGGTTTTTACTGTATTCCCACAGAAAGAAAATTTATTCTGAGACTGCATGTACTTAAGTAACTTATAACTTAATGTTTGTTAAAGATCTGTTGATGCAGCACACGTGAGTTACAGCTGACTGTGCCAAAGTTGTTTTAATATGCATGGATATGATACAAACCCTCATCTGCATTGGGGATTAAAGGGATAGTTCATCCAAAAATTTAAATTAGCCCATGATTTACTCACCCTCAAATCATCCTAGGTGTATATGACTTTCTTTTTTTTAAATATCTTGGCTCTTCCAAGCTTTATAATGGGAGTGAATGGCTTTTTCTGTTTTGAAGTCCATAAAAGTGCATCTATCCATTATAAAAGTAGTGCATGCGGCTCTGGGTAGTTATTAAAGGACTTCTGAAGCGAAGCGATGGGTTTGTGTATGAAAAATATCAATATTTAAAACTTTACAAACTGTAATCTCTAACTTCCGCTAACTGCCGGTCGCAGATTGGCGTTCCAGCGTATGGCGTAGGACACAAGCATATATACTGTAAGTTCCAGTGACGAATGCGGAAGCGCAGAAGTTTAAGCAAAACAAAACTTAGTTCTTGAAAGAACTAGGATATTCTCACCAGAGCGTTCTACGTCGTGCTTGAACGCCAGTCTCTCGCGCGTATGACAGTTGGCAGAAGTTAGAGATTACAGTTTGTAAAGTTTTAAATATAGATCTTTTTCTTACACACCAATCGATTTGCTTCAGAAGACCTTTGTTAACCCTAAGGAGCCGTGTGAAGCAGTTTTATGATGGGCACTTATATAGACATAACGGAAACATGTCATTCACTGCCATTATTAAGCCGAGCCAGGACATTTTTAATATAACTCTGATTGTATTCATCGGAAAGAAGAATGTCGTATACACCTAGGATGACTTGAGGGTGAGTAAATCATGGACTAATTTTCATTTTTGGGTTAACCATCTCTTTAATTAGGTATATTAATTGGTGCTATTAAATATATGGATAGAGTAATCAATGGCAGCATTTAGTGAAATAAAGAAGTGAAGTGGATCACAACCATAAATTATCACTCTCTAAAAACAATTTACTATAATGAATGCAGATTCATGATTCTAAGTCATTGTTTTAAAATATATTTTGAGAACTACTTAATTTGTATACAGTAGTTTGAAGCAAATGTAACACATCTTAGGTCTTCCACATTTCCTTTATTTTCTGATGCAAACACTGGCACTATTCCAGCAATATTAGGTTGTTGCTAAGTCTGTGAGATGTGGAGGAGGGTGAACTGAATCCTGCTTTCCTACAGCATCAGAAACCCACTAAAAGAGAGGCAATCATGCAGGTCACAGCATGAGAGCTATGGGGTGGTTGCATGGCTAGACATCGGGTCAAGGTTTTGTTAATAAAGCCATCCCGACTCACAGTGACTTAATAGATCTGTATATGTTCTGCACAGATATAATTTATGCTTTACTTAACTGAGAATGTAGCTTTGATGTTCTTTCTGGGTTTTATTTACCCATGATTTATAATACGGTTAGGTTTTTTAATCCCCCTTGGCACTGAAAACAAGCACAGCTTAATAAAGCGTGATGTTGTCATTCACCCGTAAGCATAGAGTGAAGGGAAATGCAACGGCATTAAAACAGCGATGGAGGCTTTGCACCAGACAGAGGTCAAGACCATTTAATGTTCATAATAAAACAGAATCTGTTTTATGAATAAAACCAGTGAAGGAAGGGAATGAAAATATCAGATTTCGTAGAGTAAGTAATGAGCCAGTTTACCTATTCTTAGTGTTTAAATGCCATTGCTTTGTTCTATAAATACAAATAAAGACTTGTATGGGCTGGTAAAATCTAGCTAGTTTAAAACATTAAATGTTCTATCATGTATTTTTTTTCCACCCAGTTTGCCTGCAGTGTTTTCTAGTCTATTTTTAGTTGCTATTATGAGCATAGGTGTCTAGTAAGTTAGTTTAGTGGTCAGAGTACTTTCCCACAGAGCAGACTGGATTCAGTTAACAGCAGAGAAGTCACACTTTTAATGTGTGTTTAAGGACTCCAACATGGGGTGTGTGGGGGGGGGGGTGTAATATACCATGACTGCAGTGATGTCACTCTGCCTTTTTGTGTGCAATACCATAGCAGAGTTTCTGGACGGAACGAATATCAGTGGCTGCTGGGAATCATGGGTAACAGAGCTTAAATCTGTGCAGTTGCAGCTGTATAAAGGAGGAATCACTCTGGTGCAATTCCTGCTCAAATGAATCCACTGTTAAAAGACTTTCCATGTATGTTGTAGGAATTAGAATTCTCAAGGAGTCGTCTCCATTAAATATGTTGGAAATGCGGCCACTTGAACTGACGCGCCTAGATACTGTGATCTGTATCTGTCTAAAAACAGTCAAAACGATCTGTCGAAATCTGTCTGAAATCTGTCGAATACTTAAAGCTACACTGTGTAACTCTTTTAGTTTATTCTTAGCTAAAACACTTAGTTCTTTCAAAAATATAGATGCTCATTAATGTATATTTACTTCTGTCAAGTAATAAAGTATTCTCGTAAGTTTATAATATGCCATTGAAAATACATACGGGTGAGTGGTTCGCCATGTTGCCCCTCCATCTTGAAAGTACATTAGCCAAAGACTAATGGCTAAAGACTTATGGGACATACCCATAAATTCCAGCTTCGTCTTTCGTGTTTTAACACTCGATGGCACCATGTTGAATGTAAAGAGGGGGATTGCCATGTTAATATTGGACTTAATCGGCCACCGTAGGAGTTGAAACGAAATCAAAATTGAGAGGAACAGAAACTATTATTCCCTGGATGGTCATATACCATATGGTCATTCACTGTTAAAGATTGCATTTGTTAGGTATAGACACGTGCACTGTACCGAAAGGGTTCGGTACAAATATAGTTAATCCACTGGCTAAGAATACTGCTCTATGTCCACATCTGTGAAACATTAAGAGAGAGAAATAGAATAAATTATCCTGTTGTTCCTTTTTTATCTTAGAGTGGGTGTGCTGCCTGTAGAATAGGTCTGCATTTGGTGTATAAATAGGTTTGCATGGTTAAATCATCAGTCTGATGGAGTTCATTTAGTGCAATAAAGTGTACACACGCATGGTTGCACACACATATACACAATCATATAGTTTTAGAGCCAGTGCTCTTAAAATGAAGTCAAATTGACTGACAGAGCAGAGCTCAAACTCTCTAGCCGGCACACAAATCAGTACACACAAACACAAAAATATGTAAACAGCAATCATTTAATCTGTTTTCATCAGATGCCGAACATCATTTCACTGTATTTTATTTGTATTGCTTTGACAATGACAATCTTCGTACCAGATTAAGGAAAATGAATGGGAAATCTCAGCTGGTCGTTGTGAGTAGTAAAATTCGAGAAACATTCTCAAACAAGAGTTACTCAAAAAAGTTAATTACAGCGACATGGCTTGAGTTAAATATTCAGTAGGTCAAGGTTTGGCTCTTGCGGTGTCATCAGCCATAGATATGGTGTAATGTTCCCAGGCTCCAGAGGGATTTCTGTGGCTCGGGTAAATGCCTTTGAAATCACCAAGGCTGCATTTATTTGATCAGAAATACAGTACAATCAAAGAATTGTGAAAGATTATTACAATTTTAAAATACTGAAACATTTAGGCCCTAATATTATTTTATAGAAAATGCATTATCCCTTTTTTTCTTTTCCAGGATTCTTGGATGAATAGAAAGTTAAAAATATTTAATTCATTTAACATGTAAAAGTATTTACACTTTTTTTTTTGTACCATTTTATTCAGCAATGATCTAATAAATTGAAAAATTTATTAGATCATTGCTGAATAAAATGGTACATTTGAATGAAGACAAATATTTACTGACCCCAATCTTTGAACGATAGTGAAGTGTCTTGCACCAGCCAACAGCTGCCTCTGAAATTAATAGGAATATTAATGGAAAGCTTTCTCAAGATATTATATAGACCTCCTTGGTGAGCCAAAGCAAGACTTTTTTAATATGTGTGTATTTAGATTTTCGCTATTCATTTGCCACACTTAATTTACTTTATATAAATTTAGCAAAAAGCTTTTTTATTATGAAAGATTATGAGAGTAACATGTTAAAAGCCTTTGATTTCGTTTTCCATTGGTTGATTTTCAGTAGTGTCCTCCTCATCCACACTGCTGGCATGCAGCAATACAGATGGAGAGAGAGAGAGCGAAAGAGAGAGGATTGTGGAAGGAAGAAAGGGATGGATGGTGAAGTTATTGTTCACTCTCAGGGAGCAGTGGGGGAAGTGAAACACATTGCATGGGGTCTTTTCCAAATTTCTCTCTCCTGTGGTTGTGACTGTGTGTTTTGGCTGTTGAGATTCAGGCTGTGTGCCAGGTGGACTCTAACCTGCTGTCTGCCGCTTTTCAGCACCTCCACTTACTTCAGGCAGTCTTCTTTTGCTAACCTCTATTCCTGATATGCGAAACGGAGGAAACGCGTCAGTGACTGCTTGTTTAAGGCCGACAGAGGCAATCATTGAATAACAGTTTGCGAATTTAAATGAACTGCTTAACAATTAGTTCATTTATTTTAATGGTCTGCTGTTGTATGAATTCAAACAATTGTTTCCTTTCACAAGATTTCTTTGTATATGTTTAAGTATATTTCCATGGAATGAGTATAAGTACTTTTATTTCTTCATTTTTTTATTGCTAGACATGACTAGCAGACTACTAAGACTACTAGACTAGACTAGACTACTAAGTGTCTGTAGACACTTTATTCGTATAGTCCTAGCCAGGACCCTAACCACCATAAACATTTAGGGGAACAATTCCCCCAAATAATTTGAAGTAGCCACATAACTGATATTTGAAATTCTTGCTCTGCACTCCATTACTTAGTAGGATGACAAAAAGGTTTAAAAGTTAAACTTTTTAGTCTGTCAATGTGAAAATGATTGAGTTGGCCAATCAAATCAAACTAGGCGGGGTTTATGTTCTCTTTGGCTCTCTTGGTCATAGCTAGAGGAGTTATTTTTAAATGCAGACATCTCAATCCCCCACACCTAAACATTTTAGGTTATTGTTTATTCAACATTGTGTGAATTGCAATACGCCCACCACAGGCCCGACATATGGTCTGCTCAGGGAAACAGTGGTGATAGGGTCATAAAGTATTTTTAAGTAAAACTATAATACACATCTCCATATCTACCCATTTGACATCTGATTATCTACCACTACCGCCCCTCAGTTTTCCTTCTGAGGGATCTCACCTCAGTCTAACACCTCTTTTCTCTTCTACCTTTCTTGAATTTTAATAGTGTTGAAGGAAATATAGATATAGCAGTATAGACACATTTTTGTTACTTTTAAGTAGGGATGTCATTTTACACAAATTCCCACGATCGATCGTCGTTTAAATTAACGATCAATTAATCGATCAATCCTTTAACCTTAATACTGAAATATCTGTCTACAGCAGTGGCTTATAGCCAACAGAATGTGCAAATGCTGCTCAAAACGCTATGTTCCTCACCAAATCAATGAGAAGGATTATTTATCTATTGTAAAAAATAGTCAATGTGATTGATCATTTAATTAATTATTTCATAATTACATATTATGAAATAATATTTAGATCTCAGATCTGTAATCAGAATATGTGGATGCACTCTTCCTGGAACAACACGATGAACATGTCACCTAAACCCAATGAATTTACAACCTTTTATTAAAATAGTGTTCTCATTAATGCTATGTAATATGACAGTCTCAATCATCGTTATTATGCATTGCTGTTAGAGCTGCATGAGCTAAAACCGGAGCATTGAATGAAAACCGATACACTGAAGCCCTTTGCTAACGAAATTGATCACATATACAAAATAAATATAATATTACAAATTACATCTGCACAATCTGATGTGAATGCACAAGTGAACTTGAACTAAGTTAAGTGCACGAGTCAGAATGCACACGGCAACTAAACCCAAATAATTCACAAGCCCAATCTTTTATTACAATAGTGTTCTCATTAATGTTATGTAATATGACAGTCCCAGTCATAGTCATTAGTTGTGCATTGCTGTTGGACCTGATCACCACCACCCTTTTACTACCGCTCGCCTCTAACGTTAATTCTTAACCTAATGCATCCTATATAAGATAAATCATAGATATCTATAGATAGGCCTGCACAAAATAAACACAATATACTTACATTTGCACAAAAGAAAAGGCTGCGAATGCACATGCAAACTTGCAGTCATGGTGAAGGTGTAACTCTAGCTGTAAAATAGTCCAAATCAGAACTCCGGCACGCTCGCTTAATTTTTCCTCCTGTTTCGCGGTTAAGCCGCATGCACGTGTTGATTTCCACAAAGCCCCTTGTTCCCAAAAGTGTAGTGTGCTCTGATTGGGTAAATGACCCAGTGTGTTGTGTGCCGAACACCTCAAGCATGACTCAGAAATGTAACAGCATGTAAAATGCCAGTTTTACCATATCAGTTCGAGCCGAGTCGGATTCTGAACATGTGGATGACCAAGCTGATCGTTTGGAACCTGATCGTCGCCAGTTTGAAAGCACAATGTGTGTGTGTTCTGCTTCAGCTCTTCTTGAGTGGCCAGTGTGAAAATGAACATGTAGTTCATCTATGTTTGTCATCTTTTCAGAACAAGTTATAAGCAGAGGACTGATATGCACTTTTGATTATAACAAACTATATGTGTAACTCCGCAAAACTCTGCATTTGAACAATCAGCAAATGATACTTAAAAAAAATTATAAAACCTACTTACAGGCTCTGATTCGAAAGTGCCAGATTGCCCTAGCAAAGTTGCCCCACCCATTTTTTATTTTTTTTAAAGAAATGTTTTTACTCTCCTGGGTTCAGGAAACTATCGTCTGTGTGAAATATTGCACACAGACAAACATTTGGGTTGCACTGTTCTGTGTTGTAAATAAATCCACTAATTCGTAATTCCGTCCACTTTTAGAAGGCTAAAGAAAGTGCTGCATTTGTTTTTGCATAGAAACGCACGTATAGGAGGTTTATGACAGGGGGTTACAACACTACTACTGAAGCCACGCCTTCTTTTTTGCGTAGCTCGATGAGGGAGAATTCGAGAATATTGTTTTAGCTGGGTCTGGATCTACCTTCTCTTTTAGATAGAATACATATTTTTGTGGGAGACTTTGAGCTTTATAACTTTACTTGCACAAACAGCATGACACACTACCGAAAAAGGAAAACATGAAAATGCATCATATGACCAACATTCAGCAAATTCCACTTCTTGTCAGCCTTTTGCTTTGAAAGGGATATGGTAAACTGTTGAACACCCTTTGGTATTATAATACTGTCTTAATGTCAGGTGTTATGTATGGTCAGGCTGAACTATGCAAATGAGGTTTGATGTGGTATGCTAATTTGATGCGCTTTGACACTGATTGGTTACGTACTGATTGCATGTGTCTGGTTCGGACAGGATTGAAGAGCTTTTGATGTGTCTTTACCGTTTGACGCTCAGGAAATTGGCAGCTCATTAGTTGCTGGAGGCAGGTAAATGCACACACATATGCAATTTTTCCCAGAAATGCTGCTTCATATTGAACAGACTTAACATTTGCTCTTCTCTAGGGAGTTGAGTGCAGAAGGATCAGTGGAAATAAATTCTTCTCGGAAATTGTGTCTACAGCTGCATACGTTAAATACATTTACACAATCAATACTGTGGCCTGAACAACCTTTCCCATTTACAATATCTCAAATAAGCTCCTATAATAAGCCTTCAGAATGAGATGGAGCATATTCCACAGAAGATAGGCAGCATATTCCGTTATTATTTGGACTTTGAATCCTTGTTGTAACATGGCATGCACAAAATTATCTTCTTTGCAGGAGCGACTCTCCTGAATCCTACGGCATACAAATGTGCTTTAACTCAAGGATTACGGTGTACCCTTAACTAGGATTTCACAGAGGCATAAAATCAGCTTATCCTGTGCAAGGCCTCATTCAAGATATGCTCCAATTCGGGAATTCATTGAAATGTAGGTTATATGTCTAAGATGCATAGTCGCTCTTTCTCTTGTTAATTTAGGTTACCGTGTTGAAACCCTGATTTGATTTTCAATCTGTTGCATTAAATTAACCCTAAAGGCTAAAATACAGACAAAGACTGTTTACCGTAAATCCATACTAATTCATTAGCAGAGAGGGCGTTTCAGAAAGGTGAAGAGGGCAGTTAACAAAGAGGCTTACATGGGATATGACTGCATCTCAGACAGACAAATTCCACTTAAATAATTCATTTAATTGTCCCTCTTCTTTCATTAAAACACCACACATTCATCAATTTTGGGGGTTATTCTGCAGGACATTGCTGATTGTATGAGACTGTATTGAGCTCTTTGTTAGTGAATAGTCCCTCTCAGCAGAAAGTCTGGTGAGCCGTGCTGCTGATGCTAGCAGCAGGATGTTGGTCTCTGTGTAGCGTCTGGGTTGTGTATAGCCCTTGTGTGTTGTGTCTATGAGGGTGTGTGAGCCATGTTTTTGTTGACGGGGAAAGGCTAGTCAGCAGCAGTTGAATGTGAGCTGCTTTCAAAGGCTCTTTTGTAGGCAGGAAGTGTTTGTACATTTTCATCCCCTGATGCAGAACAATCTCATTCTCTCAGGTGAAATGTTGATCCAGTTGCATTGCTGCTTAATGTTGCAGTATATACTTGCAGTAAAATACAGAAACTTAGGTGTGCATGCTCTTAAAACTGTATATTTACATTTTTAAACTGGCAAGGTGCATAGTCACGTCTCGCTTACACAGTTTGAAAGTGGATGAAATTGCAGTAAACAAGTAATTTACAGTAAGCAGCCGCTTTGTACGGAGGCATGTGATTAAGTTGGAATCCGTGAATGGAAAAATTAAGTGAGGCCGGACTGATTTGTGTTCACAGTGGACATTTTTAGTGATGGTCTCGGTTCGCTTTAGTGTTCACATATGGGCCAAAAATCACGCGAACCGCGCTCAGATCCCTGAAAAGGACCAATAACATAGAAGATAGGTTATGACTAAGTTCACTGATTTGCAGTGGTTTGGTGGTTACTGGGTCGTCATGCCATGCATGTGATTAGCCATGCATCCATGTGTGCTCAGGGCATCTTTCCTCATATGTGTGTGCACTGAATTCTCTGGTCAGCATTACTCTCTTTCTTTAACGACCTGCTCTTTTCTCATCCAGTGTTGCAGTCTCTTTTGAACAAAAGCGAATAAACTAACAGCACAAAGGCAAGGCACTTTGAAAATATTGGTGTTATTCTTAACAATTTCACTTTAGATTATAGAGATTTTGGCCAAAAAAATATATTTAGAGACATTTTCTGCTTCACTTTACACAAGAGGGTAAAATAAAACATCTCAACCCTTGGGCCAAATTGAAGTCCTTTTTAGTAAGAGGCCTTTGGCACACTCTTGTCATATAAAATTACTTTTAGTGTACATTAACAGCAGGAATGTCCCTAGAGTAGCCTGGGGTCAAAGGAAAGGGAGATCTCTGCCTGATAAGACAGTGCTCTTTCTCTGGACTTGAAAGTGATGTCATAAAGGGACACACTGTTAGGTTATCTGATTTACTGACAGAAATTAATAATGCCGTTGATTTTGTGCCAGAAGATTGCTCCGTTGAGACACTGATAAAACAGCACTATAATGTTTAATGGATGTAGAAGTTTTAGGGAGACTCTATTTATTTGTGTTTTGTTGAGTCTGCCTACATCTCTGTTTTAATTAGCGGTTTAATGTTGAGCGATGTTTACACAGCTTCTTTTTAATTGTTGAAATGAGAGTGTGTACCACACCACAAATGTCAACTGATTAACCATTCTGTATGAAGAACCCTGGCCACAGTCTTTTTACATTTTGACAGCTGTAGATTAAAATCTCATTATCATTCCTCTGTCCTTCCCCATGACTTCCCTACTGTGTGCTACATTACCCACAATGCTCTGATGTGACT
The DNA here is from genome assembly GCF_024679245.1 of Pseudorasbora parva. Lineage (NCBI taxonomy): Eukaryota > Metazoa > Chordata > Actinopteri > Cypriniformes > Gobionidae > Pseudorasbora > Pseudorasbora parva. Next base: position 29,482,810 of record NC_090186.1, on the reverse strand, counting down.
TCTCTCTAATGGAGGCCAGAAACAAGTTTCTTGCTTTCTCACAAGCCATCAATCACGCTATTCGGTGCTCTTTTCTCAGCAGGGATGCGCAGTGAGAGACCTTGGTGGCCAATTCACTGTTGCAGCACTTTTCTGTTTTACTGCAAAAACATTTGTCATCTTCATAAACACCCGTAATCCAGTTGAACCACATGCAAAATGCACAAAAATAGAGCGTTAGATTCAGAATTGAGTCATATCATTGTTCTCAGTGCAAACACATTCATAGAATGAGTCTTATTTGAAATGTTCAATACTATTTTTCTGGAGCAATTAATGCTGCACTGTTACTTCTTGGCTTTAAATAAATGAGTTTGCATTTTCTATTCATGGCAGAAGTTATTAGTAATTCCTTTAGTGATTCAGGCACCAAAACAGCATGTGCAATTCAGAGATACATAAAATGACACTTCTTTTAAACATTGAACTTTCCATCCTGTCTCATGCAAAGCATCCTGGGACCTGGTATCCCTTGCCAATTTTTTTATTTCTTAGAGCAGGGGTCGGCAGGTATATTTGGCCACAGGCCCCTCAAAAAAAAATTGGCCGCTAGATGGTGAGCCAGAATAGTCAAGGGATAATTTAAGAAATAAATTGAGGAAAAATACAGCTAGAATTACCTGTGACATACCGTTACAATGTATTTTGTAACTTGTAGTGAGCTATTAGTGAGCTATATAGATGTGGGAGATGATTATTTTGTCACGTGCAAAGAGATGTTATCATTTAAGTTAGCACTATCAAAGAGTCTAAAGAGGAAATTTGACAGTAAAAATAGGGCATACAAAGAAGAATGGAAAGACAGCAATGCGTTCATCCTACCTTTTTTTAATGCAAAGCCGGTGTGTCTCATCTGCAACAAAGTTGTCGCTGTTTGTAAAGAATATAATATCAGACGGCACCACAAGACGAAGCACGGCACTTTTTTTGCTGGTTGTTTTTTCAATATTTTTGATTAAAAAAGAAGGTGAATTTGAGTTCACGACACGTGTCGGTGCTGAGGCTCCACGTTACAAGCAAACGTTTCAATGGGTCACTGTTTGTTTTTTTATACCACACATTTCATGACGAATATTTTAGAAGCGTGTCTGTCTAGCGATCCATTCCACGGTCTATTTTGAATGTCTTTCAGACCTTTTCTAATTAAAAGCTCTTAATTTATCCCAAAATATTATATTGTTGCAAAAACGTTTTTTTGAAGGCAAAATCACTAAAGACAAATTAACTGTTGTTGTAATTTCGCTACGTCGCCCCGCCCGACGCTTCAGGCGGAGATTGAACTCAGTTCTTACCACATAGAAGTCTGACGCTCAAGGCTGCGACCATTTACGTAAGCCACTAGAGCGTCTATTGACATGAGGGGGGTTTACCTGCATAGCTTTCAATAGCTGGCCTCCGTTACACTATTATGACAGATATATTTCAGAACCAGCTGCTATCAAAAGGATATTATTGCTGACAGGCCAATTTTGGCCCACGGGCCACCATTTGCCAACTACTGCCTTAGAGTGTCATTTGACAATCTAATCAGCATCAGTTTCCTTTCCGGTCAGAACCACCTTAGCAGTTACAAGGAGCTCATCTAAGTTGTCTTTGAACAGGGTTGCCACATCAGCCACCGGCAATTCCCTTTACAATGTCTCCATTCAGGCATCTAATAGGGTGCAATAATCACCCTCATGTTCATTTAGCTTTGATCATTATAAAGGGTATGTCGTTCTTCAGATGCATGAGTGTGGAAAATGAGTCTCATAAAGATGCCAGCCATGTGTGAATTTCTCTGGAATCCTACAAACAGATGCTGAATATATATGCAGTTTGGTGGAGGTTTTTGTTGTCATCTTAAAGCCGGATGAGGATGATTTTATGTGGGATTCCAGTGTTCGTTGGGCCGCTGACTGCTGAGCATGCTTGAGTTAACAAAAGTTAACATTTAGAAATCAGAGGGAGTGGGGTAAAAGGATTGTTCACAGACCGTAGTTCATAGTGAGTGAGTGAGTGAGTGAGTGAGTGAGTGAGTGAGTGAGTGAGTGAGTGAGTGAGTGAGTGAGTGAGTGAGTGAGTGAGTGAGTGAGTGAGTGAGTGAGTGAGTGAGTGAGTGAGTGAGTGAAAGAGAGAAAGAGAGAAAGAGAGAAAGAGTCAAAGTGTAATTACTGTACTATGGTGCTGTTTGTTTTGAGAGTGTTGTACAGAGGTGGGTCTGTGGCCCCTGAGACTGAAAAACAACCCTATAGGTATTAGAGTACAGTGCTTTCAGTACTCAGTCATGATAATGTTCTAGAGACAAAACAATACAATGATGTCATACAATCTTTAGAATTGAGAAATAACACTTTATTCTTTAACTAGTAAATCTTTGCTATTGTAAAGAATATACTTTGTAAAAGGTATTGTCCATAAAGAAAACAATAGGGTCAAATAGGAAAGTCTTGCTTGGGTGGTGTAGAAATTATTACATTTACATTTATGCATTTAGCAGACGCTTTTATCCAAAGCGACAAAAATTATGACAAAAATGTTGGGGTGAACTATCCCATTAAGGTATTAAAGGGTTAGTTCACCCAAAAATGAAATTGATGTAATTAATGACTCCCCCCTAATGTCGTTCCACACCCGTAAGACCTCCGTTCATCTTCAAAAGACTGTTTAACATATTTAATATTTAGTCTGAGAGTGTATCTAAGTGTATGCACACTATACTGTCCATATCCAGAAAGGGAATAAAAACATTATCAAAGTAGAATGTAGACCAAAATGTATTTTCGCTGCTTCAAGAGATTCTATTTAACCAACTGATGTCACATATGGACTACTTTGATGATGTTTTTATTCCCTTTCTGGACATGGACAGTATAGTGTCCATACACTTGGATACGCTCTCTGACTAAATATAAAATATCTTAAACTGTGTTCCGAAGATGAACGGAGGTCTAACGATGTGGAACGACATTAGGGTGAGTCATTAATGACATCAATTTTATTTTTGGGTGAACTAACCCTTTAACCTTACACATAAACATTTCTTACTTGCATTCTGACTATAGAAAAATTTGCAATGTTTGTCTATATTCATTTGGGAACAACAGACAAATGCGAACCATGCAAATGTTGCAGTTGAGCGATATGCTTCCAGAGTAACTAGATTGCCGGTTCTTGCTTTAATTGATTTGATAAGAAGTGGGTGTCTGTCATTTTTGTGGGGAATAAAATAACACTGCTGCCTAATTAGTAATGTTTATTAGTGTATTAATGAATTAGAGATTAAACTTCACTCAGACGACCAGGGCACTAATTAATGCTGCTCATTTGCATAATAATATGCATACATGACATTAGAGATGTGTGAAGGTAAGCGCAAATACAAGCTAACATAAGTGAGATTTAAATGAAAGTGTGAAACTTTTTTTCTTTATTTGTCAGAGAGGTAGATGGCTATTGGGCACAGGCTATCTTTCCAGTCAGATGCAGTGATAGGTCAGTATTTGGGGGTTAGAGTGCTGTCTGTGATGCTGTGATGCTGTAATGCATTAACCATCAAAATGAAGGGTTCCTTACAACTGGCATGCTCTGAATTTAAAGCTACACTGTGTGATATTTCCCCCCATCTAACGGTGAAAAGGTATATGACCATCCAGTGAATATTAAGTTCCTCTCAATTCCGATTTTGTTTTAACTCCTACGGTGGCCAATTTAGTCCAATATTAACATGGCAATCCCCCTCTTCACATTCGACACGGTGCCATCGAGTGTTAAAACACGAAAGGCGAAGCTTGAATTTACCGGTATGTCCCTCTTTGGCTAATGTACTTTCAAGATGGAGGAGCAACATGGCAACCGGCAACATTCGAACCCCTCGTCCGTATGTATTTTCAATGGCATATTATAAACTTACGAGAATACTTTATTACGTGAAAGAAGTAAATATACATTAATAAGCAGATATATTTTTGAAAGAACTAAGTGTTTTTAGCTAAGAATAAACTAAAAAAAAGTTGCACAGTGTAGCTTTAAGCTTTTATTTACTCATTATTTCTTTCTCTTCTGATTTGCATCACTTTTATATATATATATATATATATATATATATATATATATAGAATTTTTTTTTTTTCTGAGTAAAGGTCATCTAGACAATTTACAGTCATATTTAAAGTGTTGCATACATTGATTGTTTTGTATTTTCTTTCTAGAGATGCTCTTGGGCTACAGTATCCTCCTTGGCCTGTATCTGGGCTGTTTGTGAGAGTGACATTCCAGTCATAATTTCCTCTGCAGGGACCCCGTTCTCATTAAGGGGAAGATTGCTTTCATGCAGAGACAATATAATAGATATTTTCATTTCAAGTCCAAATTCGTAGATATTTAAACTATACCACTAATTTTCTCTGTCAGTCGGTCTGTGTGTGTGGCCTATGAAACCTTTAAACTTCAAGTTGTTAAAGGTGCAGTAAGAGATTTTTGAGTGGATCATACCAAGCACCATAACAAGCTTGTAGCCAATCAGCATTAGGGGCGGGTCCACTCATGATGAGAGAGGAGGGAGAGTGAGCTAAGTAATAGCGGAAATTTAGATTCTCTCAAGAAATTTGTTAATTTTCAGTTTGTTCACCAATATGATTTATTCTGACTCATTCAGTGAACATTTTGTCATATGGCATAAAAACAGCAGCAGGTTGCGAAAAAGGGCTCAAGTCAACAAACGTATTAACTTGTAAAAAAAAACAACTGATTTGGCTTTATTTAAATGTGTGCCTAATCTACTCATTAAATTAATAAAATAAGTCTATGGGTGCGTTCACACTTGTCATGTTTGGTTCGATTAAGACGAACCCTGGTGAGATTACTCAGTTAGTGCGGTTCAATTGAACATATGTGAACGCTGCCATCCGAACCCTGGTGCGCATTAAACAAGCGGACCGCGGCCACAAAAAGAAGACAAAAACAGGAAGTAATGTCACAAGATGTGACGCTACAAGTCAGTAGGGCTGTGACAGTGGCAGCAGGTGGTAAGGTGCCACCGCGGTGGAGTAGCACCGGCAGGGTCTGACAAACAATTTTGGTATATGAATGCTGTTTTACATGAATATTATGACACGAGTTAAGCACAGCGCTTTATTTACTAAATAAATAAAGATCGGTGTATCCAAAATGAGTAAATGGCAAACGTGGAGCAACAAGGAGGTAAAGTACCTCATCCAAATTTGGTCCGATGAGCATGTTTTGAAAATGCTAGTAAAATCGCAAAAAAAGCATAACTGGTTCTTCTCATCAAAGGACCTGTGTTGCCCATTAGTCGGTACAGACGACGTAACTGCCATACAATCATGGTGCTGTTTTGAATGGTTTGAACATTTTAAATGTCTCTTTGTGAGTTCTCAGCAGGTACAAAAAAAAATCATATGTACACTCGAAAAATGATCGTTTAATCTAGCACACAGCATTGTTTTGAATGTTCGGTAAGCTCTGTCGATAAATGTACTTCATAAAAGCCAACCAATCAGGTTGTACGTCATAAAAGGCGACCAATCAGGTTGTGACCGTATCCCTATGCCTTTTGTTTGGAAACTTTATGTTCGCTGTTAAAAATGCCAGTGTGAACGCTAAGTGGATCTGGGGGTGTATTACAGAAATATCTTAACTTAAGAATCTGTTTGGTTACATGGCAATTTCCGTTAGGACCAAATTTAGGACAAGGGCTATTACAGAACGACATTTTTCTTAAATGCATAATCTTATCTTAACTATGGATAGGAAATGGGTATTACAGAAGTATCCTAACTCAACAAAAAAATCCTAAAAACTGTCTTAACTGTAGAACAACCCTACTGGTGTCCTAACTTCAAACCTTTTTGAAATCCAGCTGTAAAAAACAGTACAAAAATCCTTTTTCAAGAGAGTGTTACATTTATTAATAATATAAAGATGAAGAGCAGCGAGGTTTTGATGGTGGAGATACTTTTGGAAGACCTGGCTACCTTTGTGCTTTGATGATAAAATACTTGTAAATAATTCTCTAAAGACTCCCACGACACATGATTTGCAGTTAGTTGACAAATTGCGACCAAATTGAGGCCAACGAGCCGTCACAGAGCATCACCTGTCGTTCTTCACTAGCATAAAGTTGATTTGACATTTGATATTCGCAAATTTAAAGGGGGGGTGAAACACTCAGTTTCAGTCAATCTCATGTCAATCTTGAGTACCTATAGAGTAGTATTGCATCCTTCATATCTCCGAAAAGTCTTTAGTTTTATTATATTTATAAAAGAAATATAGGCTGTACCGAGTCTTTCCGGAAAAAAACGAGCGCCTGGAGGCGTATCGTGTGGGCGGAGCTAAAGAATGACGATCGCGAACAAAGCGGTGACGTCCTCAAGCGTGGAGAAACCCATGGCTATCTCAGCTAATACAGATAATGATCCAGAATCAAATATGAGGCAGAAATAAATTGAACAGGAGAAACAGCAACATCAGGACGTCCGTCTCTGTGGTATGTACTGTATTTAGTGGTCTGTCAACATTTGTGTGTCTTTACTAGAAGTTTATGAGGACATGATTCGGTTTATGGACTATTGTATGCAACTAACGTTAGACCTTAGCAAGCAAAACGGTTTTGCACGTCAGGCTAGTGTAACATTATACAGAGAACAGCAATGGAGTAACCGTTAGCGCATTTGAATGACGAAGGACGCGATCGTGTCGTGTCGTTGAAGCAGTTTTACTCACCAGCTGCTTCCAAAGCAGGACCGAACATTTATCGCTGGGACCGCTCCGTCAAAAACACACTTCTTTGGTATGATTTGGTGATTCCTGTGACAGCAGTGGCGTGTAAATCCACTTTGAGACACGACTGAAGCGATGGTGTGAAGCTTCCCGTCATTTCTGCGTTCAAATCGGTTCAAATGCAGCGCTGCCTTCCCGGAATGCTGTGCTGAAGCGTTGAAGTCGCTCGACGTCAACCATCGGAATAAAGTGGAGCGCGGTGCAGACTATAACCGACATAAGTGTTCACGGACGACTGGATCTGCAGTTAAGAGTGTTTACTCTCTCGCTCTAGTCACGCGCGCGCACCCTACCGGGAGAAGAGCCCGTACGGCCCATACAAGGACCTTCCGTTCTATTAACGTCAAGTCGACCCATACTCGAAAAAAAACTCTCTGAAACTTGTGAGAAACCGGAAGGAGTATCAAACGTCCAACATTAGTTTTTGAAACTTTGTCAATGTTTAGGATGGGAATCCAAGTGTTTACCAGTGTAAAAAGGTCAGTATTCATGAAACAGCATTTCACCCCCCCTTTAAGGACCATCTCTAAAGTTACATATGACATTGTTATACCTACACATTTCTTACTTCATTAGCATTTGAGGTGTACATAATATCTGACACCTGAATGAACACTTTACAGTTGGTTTCGATACTGTAAGTTATTTCGTTCAAATACTATTGAATTTAGAAAATAGTATGTCATATGTAACTTTAGAGACCCTACAATTGCGAATATCAAAGGTTTTCATATACTTTTTTTTCCTTTGCTAACGGGGATTTATAAAACAGGCTTTAACTTTTCAACGCAGCTTATCAAAATATCAATCTCTGCTGCACTGGAATTAAAAGCACACCGTTGTTTCTCCATTTTGATTTTAGGTTTACCTCAGTAGCAGTTTGGGCACTGTTGGTTGCTTGGTAACAGACCTGACAGTTGATTACCAAACTCAATTGAGTGGTTTAAGATTTCCTAACTAAAGATAAAATGAGATTCTGTAAGATAGGATAAGAATCCTAAATCTAAGTTAAGATTTGCTTCTGCAATACGAAATTGTGAAAAATCCTAAGTTAACTTATCATATCTTAAATTAAGACCTAAGATAGAACATTTCTGTAATATGCCCAGGACTATATGTTTTGTTGTAGTTTTTTTGGTCCAGACCAAATGAACCAAACGTACCGAACTACAAGTGTGAACTCACCCTAAATAAGTGGTTCAAATGACAAAATGCAAGATTTTCTTGCATAATTTTTTGTGCTTCCTTGTCGTTTGTTTGCCAACTTTGCATTTTTTTTTGCAAGGAATTATTTTGCTAAGCTTCTGTTATGACAAAAGAGACACACTTTTTTTGAGAAGAAAACAATTTTGAGAAATCACATACCTCACCTTTAAGTTTTGGTTTTGTTACACAGCTCTGAAACTGATGCTTGTCAGATGCAGATTGCTGATCTGGCATCTCGGTGCACCAAATGTTACAGTGTGAAAGCAAGCACCTTCCTAATGTGTTGTTTTAGCACTTCTGTTGCTGTATTTAGACTCTAGTCCTAAAAGCTTTAGAATTGGGTCTGTTGGTGTGTATTAGAATGTGTTTTGTATTATGCAATGGTAATGTAGGTCTCTGCACAACCTTCTTCACCTGTCCTTGTTTTCCTCCTGACACTCAAGTATTTTATTACTCCTATATGAAAGTGACTATGTTGTGATTTATCAATAAAGACACAAAGTTACAATAATTAATTCATTTTATGTTATCAGATGCATTGAGTAAATTGATAACTTGATAATTTTTTTTCATAAATCAATGGTTTTGTGAACCAAATGAACTTGAAAAGATGGAATTCAAAAGAATCATTTGTTTACCACGGGCACGTTGCCACTTCGCTTATGAATGTGCCAAAGAGAGCTAGCGCCTAAATAGCATAAACCCTCGAGTGGACTATAATTTGAGGACAAGATTGTCAAGACAGCCATTAGATACGCAGCGCGACTTGAAACATGCAGTATTTTTCCCCTTTAAAGCCATATTATAATCAGTACTGCCAGCTCACAGTTGCCCTTTAAAGGAAATCAACTTTTTTTTTTTTTGTGAGAAGTGGCCTTAAGATCCCAAACCAGACTACTTTACCAGTGAGAATGTGAGTATGTGAGTTTGTGAGAGGCAGATTATTCAGATTTTGAGATAAGTGTTTCTGTGCAAAATCAAATGTTTACGTAAAGAGCATCTCAATACTGGCAAAAGCAGAAAGCTATTGCGGAAACGCATTTGTTCGCACTCTTCACACTGACACACAGCAAATGCTCATGGTAGATCATGATATTTTTTAGAGAGACTGGCATGCTAGTTGCTTTTAAGTATTCTGTTGCCAAAACTTTTTGATGAAATGTTATTTCTGAAAGCGTTTCATTGTAAGAACATCTGTTCTAATCTATGTCTCTCTTTCTCTTTTTTTGTCTCATTCTGTCACTCTCCTCTCGTGCACATGGACATATGGACCTGACATGATGATTGACAGGTAAGGGAAGCTGAATATTTTGTGGCAGTTTGTGCTGTGCTCTCTCTTGTCTTAGATGATAATAGTCATTGTCCCTTCACAAGACAATTTGCAATATTGTGAGTGTCAATGGGAGTGTCCATGTCTGTGACCCCTAGGGGCCACATTGGCAGTACTGCAAGAGATCAGCCAATCTTAATGTCTTTAATAGATGTTTCTTATGGCCACAATTTTACATTTATTTGATAAAAAATGTAGGAAACAGTAATTGTATTAAAATAGAAAACTATTTCCAAATACATTAATTCAAAGTCAGTTAGGACTCTTGTTCATTCTTGAAGTGAACTGTTGCCTGTATTGGGATTAGATTAGATTAGCCTTGAATTTGAGAGTTTTTATTTATTTATTTTTTATTTAATTGATATCCACAAACAGTGATTGTCTGTTGTAAAGCTGAAAGCTCATAACCTGTGACTTTAATAATCTAGTTTGTTTCTGATATTTTGTTAGCTAGTAGAAGTTCTTAATGGCTGGTAAATTGTCTGTTGTGTGAAAAAGTTTGAAGTTGTGTGAAAAAGTATTTCATTGATAAATAGGGTCAATGAAATGATGCCTACATTTTCTGTCCGATATGAATGACTCTAAAAGTATGAAAATTATTTTCTACACTATTTGGCATGATTTCAAAAGTGTTTTGTAATCCTGCACAAAATTGCAAAGCTTTAGTTTTTTGTATTTCTTTCATAATATACAAACAAACATTGTCCGATGATGTCTATTTTATGAAATATCACGTGGTGCGACCACTGCAGTGTTTTCCATGATAGATATTTTTCCTAGATTGGCATTTTCTGTGCTTTTACATCCAATTGATGGTTTATACGTAAAGTACTTTATTTTATCACTATTTGAAATAGATTTTTATACAATTTGGGTCATTTAAAAACATTTCAGACAGTTTATTTTTAATCTATGTACACTATGAGAAAAAAAAAAACTAATAAAATAGAGTAAGTGCATTTTATTAGTAATTACGCATGTTATTAGTAATTTATTATTTATTCATTTAAAACTATTTACATCTATTTTACCGGATGCCATTGCCAAGCAAAAAATAAAAAATAGCCACCGTGTGAACTCGCCAGGAGAATAGAAATGGGTTAAAAAAAATCAGCAGCATGATGATGGTCAATTTTAATTGAATGCTTGTTCACATGAAGGCCACAAGTGTGACCCTGGACCCCTGCCTTTAAAGTTGTTGTCCAAATGACGTCCTTAGCATTGCATATTACTACGAATAATACATTTTTTATATACTTGCGGTAGGAAATTTACTAAATAATGGAACTTGATCTTGACTTAATATCCTGATAATTTTTATAATGTAAACATTTTTTTTTTGATAATTTTGACCCATTGTTGGCTATTGCCACCAATATACCCGTGAGAATTATGACTGGTTTTGTGCTCCAGGGCCAGAAATGTGCATTTACTTAAAACCGTTCATGACAAGGAACGTTACATGATTATACATGGTTCTGATCAAAATCAAATCAAAATGATATATTTTTCTTATATAAGGGGTCATATAATGATACATGCACTTTTACAAGTGTATCGTATGGAAATGTGTGTGTGCAGTGCCTGTACACAACCATCCTATAAAGATAAAATTCCATCCAGTGATTTAAAAAAAAAAAAAAATCTCTTTATATATTTTCTCCTGTCTTACATCGAGCCATTCGACCATGTGACGTCACATGGTCAGATGCCCCTCCCACAACTGTTGATTGACAGCAGTGTTTCATCTCAGACCCGCCCTGAGCGAGCTCATCATAGTCCACCATTGTTGGTATGCTGGAGCAGAATGGCGTCTAAGCGATTGTGGCGTTCTGTTCTTGGGTGTAATAATGAACAAAGCAGTCATTCTGATGTTCCTAAATCCGAACCGCTGAAGATGCAGTGGCTTTTGTTTTTAAAGGGAATATTCCCCCCGAACAACGTCAGTGCTTTTATGTTTGCGCCGCGCAAATAATTTCTCACTAGACTGCTTAATGAACGAGGGTCAGTATAAAGCAAGTTTTGCTATGGCTGAATTTACAGGGTAAGTACGTTAACCAACCGTTCAGAAACGTTCAGCTCGTCGCCCGTCATCAAAGCAACACTCCATGTGAGTGTGTCAACGCACCCCAAAGAACAGAGGGGCAGGGAAGGTCTTTATCATTTAAAGCCGTATGCACTAGAATGGCTTTGACCAGGTAAAATGAGTGTTTACTTACACGACCAATTCATCTAGATGAGAAACGACCAATTCATCTAGATGAGAAAATTTTAAAATTGGAAATTTTAATATATGTATGTGTACACAACATTTTTAATGTTTGAACTTGCAATAGATATTATTATTTTTTGTATTTTAAAATTGGCCAGTGGAAAATCCTTATACGTCATTGACACACTAATAGCTACTCATGATGTCAGGTTCTTCAGCTTACCTTCTGTATTTCTTTAATCTCTTGTCTTTCTTCTAATGGATCAACCTGTCTTTTTTTAAAACTCTGGTATCCTGACTGCACCTGAGACATTCAGCCATATGCCGTGGAATCATTGAAATGCACACCGGCTTCTCCCCAGAGCGTACGCACACACACATACACACACAAACAAACAAAACCACCATAATTAAGGCAGCATTTGAACGAGCATTCCTGCCGTGATCGAGCACTTCAGTGATTGATCATGAAAATACCACACACACACACACACACACACACGAACATACACATTAATTTGGTTATATATAGAGCTGAATATCAAACCTATTTCCCCTAATCAGTGCTGTTTATATGTGAGTGTGTGTACATCTGTGGCTAAATACCAGACTCATTAGGCCCGTTATTGTACGCCACGTGCTGTGTTTTTTCCTCCTTCCTGATTGGATTTTCAGTGCTCAGAGGCTGTTGCTCATGATGGTGAGGAGGTTGAATAAATTAAGCTTGCGTAAAAACACACATACTGTATATGCAGTAGGGATGCACCGAATCCAGGATTCGGGTTCGGATTCGGCCGAATATTGGGCTTTTTGACTGGGTTCGGTTTCTGCCGAACCTTAGAATTTTTTTCCACCGAACCTGCTTGCACTATGTGATACAGGTCATTGATGCCGTGATTGATTATGGTAACATGTTTACTAGGTGGACCGTTCGAATGCAGTAGGCTGTGAGAAAGTGAAAATGGAACTTGTGAACAGAAAATGTGTTGTTTGGCAGTACTTTCAGTCACAAGAAGGCAATTCAAGTCGAGCTATATGTTCAATTTGCAATGCCGATTTGTCTCGTGGTGGCATGAAACCCTAAACAATAGCCGCTGGATGTCCGGTTCACGAACAAATTGTTCTTTTTAACTGGATCTTTTTAGTGATCCGGTCGAACCAGTTCACCAAATCGGACTGAATTGTTCTAAACGGTTTGCGTCTCAAATCAGCGCTGATCTCACAAGTTACTATAGTTACTCACTTTCTGACCTGAGTGACAGTCCCTCAGACTAGAAATAAACAAATATCTTGAAAGTATATGTTGTAACTCCGGCCGTTCACTGAACTGAGACATTATTTTGCTGTGAGAGCCGTTGAGCTGAGATACTGCATGCGTGATAGCGTCGTCTTGAACAGAGCTATTTCTCTCGGAGTGGGACGGCTGCTGTTTCTCTCGGAAAACTGATGCTGATAATATATGAGCACGGGTGAACCAAGGATTTGTGTAAGTTTGTTATGTCAATGTAAGTTTATTTAATCTGTGTAAAACATCAGTGTTTGCACGACAGTGGCTATATTGAGTGCTTTTGCAAAACATGAATTAAAAAACGTATCCAAGATGACGATGATTACAATAATAATTATTACTATACTAAGTTTTAATTACAAATACTTTACATGAATGTGTTTGAATGTATTTTCATCCCATAGAAATGACGTCATTACGTAAGGACGTAAAAGAAGCGGTGATCCGGTTTTTTTGTGCATGAAGGACTCAGCTGAAGAAAGCAAAACGGCACAGTCATCCTGGCATAATGTTGCCTTTTTTTTAAAATTAAAATTAAATAAAAAATACACTGCTGTGGACGTTGTTTATGTCATTAATGTGTTTACTGTGATAATTGACTGAGGATGGGAGTTGGATTCGGTATTCGGTTTCGGATTCGGCAGAATCTTAACCAGTGGATTCGGTATTCGGCCGAATCTCAAAAATCTGGATTCGGTGCATCCCTAATATGCAGACAAAGCTTCTCCACACAGGTATTTAAAGGTACATTTCAAATAATAAAATTTCAAAAAGTATTTAGCCAATTACAGTGATGGCTATTAGTATACTAAGATGAGAGTCCATGTTGGCCTAAACCTTGCATTTTAGATACCATTCTGGTTAAATGCTAGCTCTAATTAATGTCTGGGACTTTAGACCAAAGACCCACAGGATTTATCTTCATTAGGCTAAGAAGAGTCGTATTTACCATACACACGGCTGTGAGAATTTGCCAGACGTTTCATTATTCTCCTGGTGGGTTCAGCAGCTGTTTTCTCTGGCTCATGTTGCCTTTGTTTACAGTTTTCTATGTAAGCAAAAATGATGATCACAACATTTAAATGTGATGGTTTAGAACATACGATCCACAAGGAATGTTGTTGTTGTATGTGTGTATCCATACAGTGCGTGTGTGTCCCTGGTGCTCTTAAACTAATCAGATTTTGTTCTGTTGGGTAATTGAATTACTGATCATCTCTGGTTTTATATCTGTTAGCCTGCAGTGTTCATCTGGTTGAACTATTGACTTTGGACATGAGTTATGTTATGTTTTTGTTATTAAGTGTGTATTTTATTGGGCTGTCAATTACTACATATATTGTATACAATAATAAGCTCTCATATAAAGAGTATTCTGAAAGAAAAAAAGCTAAACATTTCACAATAAAAGTCACGAAGCTGTATGAAATCAGATCATACACCAAGACTTCTCTGTGGATTTTATTTTTTGTCCTCTAAACCTTGCAATTGTTCCTCAGAATTTCAGCCTGTCTGCAATCAGTTTCTCTCAGACAGTCATTTCACTTGATTAGAACACTAAAAAGCCTTTAGCATTATTTACTGCAGGCCTTTTGAAAGCCTTTACTTTAGGCTATTCAATTCTGCTAAAGCCGACATATTTGCAATAGAAGTAGCGACCACACAGATGTGTATTCACTTGATGTTTTTGGTGTAGTGTCCTACAGCTATTAATGGATGAAGGCTTCTATTTTGGAGTATAGAGGAAGTGAAAATCCATTTGTTGTGAAGTTTAATTATTTCTTAAGCCACTCTGACACATACAGATTTCTCTGAATACATAATTTTAATGACTTGAAGGAAAGTCATGACAACCATATGTTGCCTGTAATAATGAAGGTATTAATTCAGGTATATGAATAAGCAGCGTTTAGGACTTTGAGGGCATTTATACAGTATAGTTATTTTGTGATTTGTTTATTTTAGTTGTTGTTCCTGCCTTCTCAAGTTCATTTTTAAATGATCTTGCAATGTGACTTTTTGTTATGTTTAAAATAGTATCATCTCAATTAACTATAGGGGGTGCTATTGCATCTTCTGAATGTGCACTGAATCTCCTGACAAGTGATCGTTTGACGCGAACCGAACTGCTGAAATCACGTGACATTGGCGACCCGAATCATTGATCAATTCACTGATTCATTAACCGTTTGATTCTTTTTGGAGGCACTTGGAGGAGAAGACAATGCTGAATAAAATCGTAGTTTTTGATATTTTTGGACCAAAATGTATTTTCGATGCTTCAAGATATTCTAATCAACCAACTGATGTCACATATGGACTACTTTGATGATGTTTTTATTAGCTTTCTGGACATGGACAGTAAAGTGGGCATTGACTGCATTATGCTCTGGGACTAAAATATGAAATATCTTAAACTATGTTCCGATGATGAACGGAGGTCTTACGGGTGTGGAACGACATTAGGGGGAGTCATTAATGACATCAATTTCATTTTTGGGTGAACTAACCCTTTAACCTGTTAGCACAATACTCCGTATGATCAAGTGTGAGTGGTTGCAATGTGAAAAATTAAAAACAAAAACAAAGATGGAGCGAGATCCAATCCGAGTCTTGATAACTATATCACAAAGAGAGATCACAATGTCCGAGTCCTGTTTCGACAGCCTACCATTGCTAATACAGTACATGTGGCTTATGTGGCAGAAACAACAAGTCGGTTCTGGTTCAACAAGTCGGAGTTAACTGGGTTTTGAATTGTTGTTAATATTCACTTTCAAACGACAAACGTGTTAGGACATCCTGTCATATTTGTCAACACGTATTTATTTCTTAAATGTGTTATAAATGGCAGTTTAGCCATTTTTTATAACAAAAGAGGTGCTGCTAGTTGGAATCGAATCCGGATATTGCCGCAAAGAACAACATAACATTACTACTGGCATGATGTATTTTTATTAATATTAGAATAGAGTTCTAATGCATGACAAAATAAATCACATTTAAAATAATTATTGAAGAATTGTTAAACGTTAGAAAATAGTATTTTATATATATATATATATATATATATATATATATATATATATATATATATATGCTCTAGTGACTGCAGGATGTCAAGTTCTCAAAAGTATTTTTTTTATTTAAGTTCCTATAAATCTCCAGTAGCATTATGGGATCATTAGGACTTATGATATCACCCAGAGCAGCAGGAATCATCTTTTAATCAGGGAGGAAGTAAAAAGGCCGGCTTGGATTAAATGAGTCTTTCATCTAACAGAAGCCCTAGCTGCAAATCCATTTTACTGTGTCCTTCTTTCATTAGTTTTGTCACTAAACAGGCACAAATTTCAACTGTATTTGTATGTGACTGAGTAAAGACAGCACCAGTATTGGATTTAAATGTGCATTTTTTGTGCTTTTTATTGTTGTAGTCTTTGTTAGTGAAATAACCATAAACATGTCATTATGAGATTTATCTCATTAGATACTTGACCTTGCTAGAATATTCCCTCTTTCAGGTTATCAATGCTCTTTTAGGTGGGATAATGCTGTGGCAACAGCTTGAGCAGGAGAGGCAGAGGACGGGTGTTTATTTCCCCCGTAAGACTGTGACCTTGGGCTCAGGTGGGGATGTTGAGTTTGGCTCTCGGCCGCTAAGTGGTGGAAGGTGAGAGAGAACGAGAAAGAGAGAGAGAGGTGATGAAAGAAATGGTGGAAGAAGAGACTGAAGGGTGCGATGGAGAAGAGACGGTGAAAGGGCAGAGGAGAAGGAGAAGAATAGAAGCCAGATTTATTGAGAAGTGATTTTTAAGTTTATTAGGGATCTTGGATCAAATAAATACATGCCTTCATATCAGTTTCCCTCCATATTAGACTTTATAAAATAGTGCATGAGTCTTTGACCACTTACACTGTCTGACCCTGTTTGTTTTTGATGCTGTTATCTGCATTACAACAAGCAGAAAAGATTGCGTGGACATCCTTGTGTACAATCGATAGTGGCTGTTGATTATAAAAGCATGCATTTCATTCAGTACTGAAACTAATCAGGCATGCAGATGAAAATTGAATGTTGTGCTTAATATTTCTATGTTCTGTAAATGGTGTAAATCACACCATTAAGCTTAAAGGTGTCATGAACTGGCTTTTTTATTTTTTATACTGTTGTCTGAGGTCAACTAATGACATTTGTATGGTTTTTACATTCGAAAACATCATAATGAATAAGATGAATAATAGTCTATTTTCTACAATGGTTTTGAGGCTCTCGTTTGGTTTTAATGGGAGTAAACGCCCACTTCTTGGATTGGATAAGATTTGCATTTTTTGCTTCTGTTCCCCTGTAAGTTCACAAGAGAGGGTTTTTTTTAAAGCGGCAACCGGGATGATTCTCTCACAGGGCTCGTAAACTACTTTATCAAACAAACACAAAAATGTATCTCTCATCCACTCTCGTTTGATTGGAATTTTATTTTTGTATTACTTGGCCCGCCTGATCGGTGGATATAAGCGCAAACCATCCACACACACACACACGCCCTTCAAATATCCAGGCGGATCTCACGAAAATGCATATAAATAGTACAAGTGTGCAATTACGTGGAATGTATAAGCCAAAACTCATTTTGGCGTGCCTATGCTACGCTGTTTTTCGCGTGCATATGATACGCATGTTATGGCGTATTATACATTTAAAACCCCCAACCCACCATCCTAATCCTACCCAAGAGCGTGTCATATATACGCCATAAAGTGCGTATCATATGCACACGAAAAACAGCGTATCATATGCACGCTAAAATGAGTTTTGGCGTAAACATTCCACGACATTGCACACTTGTACTATTTATACGCATTTATGTGTGATCGGGTTGAAATATCACATCAAGAGAGTAAACAACTTAGATCAAGAAAGGAATATTATTTCACTATTTAAGATTCACCAGCCTGCCGATAGCATTACATTTTCGAGTCTAATTCCAATGCAGTACTATCAAATAAGTGGACCGCTCCTGTTAGATCCAATATAGAAGGCACAGCAATGTGTTTTAATCTCAATGTCTGCAAATTTAGTATCGACCTCAGACTTGTTTTCAAACAATTCTGCAGTGAAATTAAGCAAACACACGTACAATGTCTTCCCCAAGTGAGCTGGAACTTCATTAAAAATAAAGTTCAACCACACATTCCTAATATTAGTATCCGGAGCAAGCTTATATGCAGCGACTGTGTTCTTCCACAACCAGGAATAGTGCAATATCTTGCTATCTTCTTCGTCATGTTTATTGCTGCTGGCTAGCGTGATCCGAACAGCTCCATGAGTTGGTGGGCGGGGCTACTGAATTAGACTTGCTTATTATTCTATAGAGGCGGTGTTTCGCCACACAATGACAACAAGATGAGGCACATTCTGAAATTGATTGTTTGCTTGGCCTGGTGTCTATAAAAGCTGTTCTTTGACTATAAAGAAAGTTTTCAGCTCTGAAACTTACAGGATATTCTTATATTACCTTGACCTTTTATATATCAAAAGTTCAAGGGAAAGTTGATTTCTCAATTCATGACCTCTTTAAGACTGGAATGCACTGTTTTTTTCAGTTGGAGGATATCAAACTGTGTTCCAAATTTCAGCAACATGCTAATGTTAAACTATTTGCATATCATGAAGTTGCTTAAAAGACAGAATATTCTAAAAAGAGATTTTCTCATTTCTGGTCAGATTTGTAAATCAGCAATTATAGAAACGACCCCACGTATTTAAAAGGGTCTGTTCAGTGACTAGTAATTTGCATACAGTATGTCATCTTTCTGTCTGAGTTTGCTGGGGGTTTTTTTGTTTGTTTTTGGTCAAGGTCTGAAGGTTAAGTGATCCCTGTCACAAATAGCTTTCGCCACTCTTTGCTTTTTCTTCTGAAACAACCTTGGATATTCTTTATCGACCAATTCACAGGTTTGCATATAGTACGTTCATCCCCTTTAAAAAGAGCAAGGAAGGAAGATTCTCAAGGAGGATGCCATTAAGAGCCTAAGTGAGCCTTGAGGTCCAATTATTCCTTCTCAAACCATCTCCAACAATACAAACCAAAAAAAACCCTCCTGTCTACAGAATCCGTCCATTTAAGAAAAAGCTAATTTTCAGGAGACTTTGGCCTTCTAATAAAAATTCAATGTAATGATGTTCTCTCTGTATGTGAACATATGCAAAGATCTATTTAAAATCCAGTTTAAACCTAGTAATAAACAGAATTTAGTTCCTTTTTTTTTAAATGTAAGCACACAAGTGCTCTCATTATTATGCAGTAAATATATATATATATATATATATCAGCATAAATTACTCCAGTCTTTAGTGTCACAGACAGTAATCATTATAATATGCAGATTTTTTGCTCAAGAAACATTGGTAACACTTTACAATAAGGTTTCATTATTTAACTGTCACATATGCTTTGTGTCTGTCCTTGGACTTTTACGTTAAAGTGTTTCCTGTACTTTATTTTGTAGTTCTTTGTAGTTTTTCAAGTTGATTATAGTCTCTCCAGGTGTATCTTGTTTCCTTGTTATGGTTGTTAAGCTTGTTTGCCCGAGTGTATATATAGCCCTGTGTTTTATTTTCTCTCTGTTAGTTAATCTAGCCACAGGAGGTGTTTTCAGTTAGGTCCCTGTTTTCAGTTAGATTTTGTTTCTTGTGTTCCATTTTTCCTTTTGTTTGTTCCTTGTTTCTTTATTAAAACACCAGTATTTAGATCCATGCCACAGCCTGCTTTCTCCACGCATTACATTAACATTAGTTAACTAATAATGGATTGCACTTCTTCAGCATTTATTTATATTTTAAATGTTAATTTCAACATTTACTGATACATTATTAAAATCCAAATTTTCAAAATCAAAGTGTATTTGTTAACATTAGTTATTGCAACGTGAACTTACATGAAAAAACACTGAACAGCTGAATTTTTATTAACCAACATTAACAAAGATTAACAAATACAGTAACAAATTTGTTGTTCATGCTTAGTTCATGTTTGTTAATATATTAACAAATTAAACCTTATTATAAAGTGGTACCGAAACATTGTATATACAATTGCAAGAAAACATAGGTGAACCGCTTGCAGAATCTGTAAAAGTGTGCAAAATTTTAACAAAATAAAAGATATTATAAAATGCGTTTTAATTTTTTTTATTTAGTGCCATATGGTATAAGATAGTTTACATAAATAATTTTTTTTTACATATGTCTACAAGACAAAAAAAGCTGTGAAAAGATGGATCTCAAAATCATACAGTCACTGATGGAGAGGGTTCAAATATGCAAAGGATGCTGTAAAACTAAAGAATTTGCAGGACTTAAATGATTTTTCAGAGCATCTCTAAAACTGCAGCTCTTGTGGGGTGTTCATGGTCTGCAGTGGTCAGTATCTATCGAAAGTGGTCCAAGGAACGAACAGTGGTGAACTGGCGACAGGGTCATGGGCGGCTAAGGCTCATTGATGCACATGGGGAGCGAAGGCTGGCCCGTGTGGTCAAATCAAACAGACTATCTACGATAGCTCAAATTGCTCAAGAAGTTAATGCTGGTTCTGATAGAAAGGTGTCAGAATATACAGCACATCGCAGTTTGTTGTGTATGGGACTGCATAGCCGCAGACCAGTCAGGGTGCCCATGCTGACCCTTGTCCACTGCCGAAAGCGCCAACAGTGAGCACGTGAGCATCAGAACTGGACCATTAAACAATGGAAGAAGGTGGCCTGGTCTGATGTATCATATTTTCTTTTATATCAAGTGAATGGCTAAGTGCGCTTACCTAGGGAACACATGGCACCAGGATGTACTATGGGAAGAAGGCAAGCCGGCGAGGGCAGTGTGATGCTTTGGGCAATGTTCTGCTGGGAAACCTTGGGTCCTGCCATCCATGTGGATATTACTCTGACACGTACCACTTACTTGAGCATTGTTGCAGACCATATACACCCTTCTATGGTAATGGTATTTCCTGGTTAGCAGGATAATGTGCCCTGCTACAAAGCAAAAATGGTTTGTGAAGAACAAAGGTGAGGTCTCTTGACTTGTCTTCCAGTTTATATATATATATATATATATATATATATATACATCAGACCATATATATATATATATATATATATATATATATATATATAAACACTCTATATTATATATGAGCACTTTTATGTGCTTGGGTTACTGCATGGCTTGGATGCAGTAACTAAAAGTTGGCTGCCTGTAGATTTGCCTGTAGAGATTTGCACTAAATGGCGAGATGTGGTCTATTATCACATCTGGTCTGGTCAGCAGGTCTCAGGATTTAGGATAGCCCCTGATGTGAAAAGATAATACAGACAGAGCCAGAACTGAAGAAATGAGTTATCAGACATAATTAGCCTATATGAGGTTAGACTTTCCCCCATAGATCTTGTCTATTTTCTATTGACCCGACACTTCGATGCAGGTTTGTCAGAACATCTTCTAGTGAGGATTTTCAGTGTTAATGTAATTCCTTTGTAAGTATGAGTGGGATTTAGGGATGTATTATTGATAAAAATAAACCCGCATTGTGTGTAATAAAGCTAAGCCTAGCTTGTATTTAAACTGGGCTTTGCAGTGACACAAAGGTGCACACATTAAGATGTCTGATCAATACCCGTTTCCTCTCCAGCATCTCCAAACAGCCCTGCGCACGAGGAATATCCCTGTAATCAATCACTAGAGAGAAAGAAAAGAGTGAGCGAGAGAAGCACTGTTTACAGATGCTCAAAGGACTGAGCCGGACTGAAATCTGACAGACTGGGATTTGGCCGTGCACTTCTCTTCTCCTGCTGTCATAATATTGATTTAGAAATAATTACTGACTGCTTAGCCATTCCTCTCTCGTGTGTTCCTGTTCAAGACAACCTGCCCTCCTGCACCCCATGTGCCAACCTCACACACAAACATACTCACGCCCATACCACCCAATCCACACTCACCTACCAGCGTCCCTCAACTCCTTGTCAATTATACATTCAGATAACGTCTGCTTGAACATTCATTGGCACTCATTAAACTTGCCTGCAGTGTGTGTGGCATTAGCAGAGCTATTTAACATCACCATTAATGAATTACAATTCCCAGTTTCTCACACCTTGTTAGTCTTTGTTTTCCTGACATTATTCTGATTTAGTTTAATTTTGCTTTGCTTTTTGTTTTTCGTCCTAAGGAATTCTCAAGGAATCTTATGGAATGTAATGTTTCAAAGACCAGAAATAAATATGCTAATGTTTTTAGTAGGGAGAATTTCAAAAAAGTGTGTTTACCCTGACTTCAAGGTGATTTTTTTCCAGTTAAGTTCGTTCAGGCATTTGAATACACTTATTGGACTGTATTCTGTGCTTTATAGGATTCAGTTTCTGTGATGTAATGTCTTCTGAATAGTAGTACTGTAGGAACAACACGGTCTCCCTCCCAACTCGTCACATATTGACGCTTGGTCAGGACCCCTCTGTGTCACATTTTAACGCACAGGGTACCCCTTTAGCGTCATTTTTCGGTGAGCAGGGTGCTTTATTCATTTCGATGAGAACTTTGCTGTCATACGTTGGGCATATAATCGTAATTAAATTATATATTGGGTTATGATTTTGCCATTATGACATGTTGGAGTATATTTTTATTTACATTTATTTTTATTTATGCTAGTTAGACAAGTTTTAACAACCCAACCCCATCCCTAAACCTACCCATTTGTGTATTATATGATATAAAACACAGGATATAACGACTGCATGCACAATTTATTCAAAAAGTACAAATATTCCAAGTGTTTCAAGGACAAACGATTTTCTTTGTGTGAAGAAAATCCCCAAAAGTGATCCGCGTCTCCATCCGCCAAAGATCATGGACACAAAATTGCCGCCTGAAGAAACGTTACGTCAGATTTCATAGTGACATTTCACTGACTCTCGTATGTCTCGTGACCAATTGCGTCATTACGTCAGCATTGATTGTAAAATGTCATTGGCCCTCGTGTGTCTTTTGACCGATTGCGAAGAGTCAGGTGTGTATCATTTAAATCAGATATGAATGAGTTTGTTCACAGAGCGGCCAGATCATCATTTCAGCGATTAAAACATTAAGATCAACTATGTTCTTTACATGAAGACATCGTATGATTTCAGAAGACTTGGAATGCAACATGAGTTAATACTTTTATACTGTTTTGGTCAGTTTTTGCTATAAATACCTGTGACCTGTACTTTTATTTGCCTGAAAGTGTTTTATATTGTTGAGAAGTGGGTAGGTTTAGGGTAGGAGTTGGGTTAGTTGCTCCAAAATATAAAAGTAGCCTATAAATATTCATACACGCATGTCTACTTTTAGAAATAAATGCACTTCTGAATAAGAATCTGTTCTTGGTTTCCAATTTCTACTCTACTCTACTCTACTCTACTCTACTATACTATACTCTACTATACTATACTCAACTCTACCAACTCTACTCTATTACATTTAGTTCTAATTTTGTATTACATAATTTTCTGTATTGGGGTAATTAAATGGATAAGTGGGGGAAAAAAATTCTGATGCTGACAGGTTAGTGTTCAGTGAGAGCAGATGATAAAAATAATGATAACATTATATTTACATAAAGGTTAGCATAAAAGTGTATAATAATGCAAATGACTGCTCTTTAACACACTTTGCAGCATGAGTCAGACTCAGCATTTAATCTGCTATACTGAGGGGCAGCTCTGGGCCCTTCATTTTAATGGTTGTAGATGTGGACTATTTTAGAATATGATTCCATAAAACACAGAGTATTGAGCAGAGACTTCACTCCCTTAACAAGCTGATATGAAACCTCTCCAGAGATCCATGATCGTAATTGTTAATATGATCTCTGCACTAATGTTCTGAACTATGAAATCTGTTATTTGAAGTAGCCCTACTGCAGCAGCACTCAGCTGTGACTCTGAAGAGGCTCGGTCACTTCAGCTGGATCGGCTGGGACTGACAATCTGAGGCCGAAATCTTTTGGTTGTTCCTGCAAAATGATGCCATGTAACAAAACAAAAAATCCTTTGTTTGATTGAATCATTCAGCCAACTGATTTATTGTGTTGTCAAGATTATAAACTAATCCTAATTTCCCTGCGTTCGCCAGTGGCATTTATTGGACATGATGTATGTCTTGGCAAGAATCTGTTGCGCTGTATGGCCCCATATTGTGTGCTGATCTGAGGGAGTGTGGTGAACCAATTACACTGTTTACCTCATCTTTATGGTCTCCACAGAGCTGGACCTCAGCGTATCAGTTTCCACTGAGCTCCATGCAGCTCGCTCCGCAGACAATAGCACACTGCGAGGGGTTAAAATCTGTTTCCAGCCGATTAGATGCATTTAGCACCTGAAGACAGTCCTTTTTTTCCACCCCCTTTTTCAGCCTGCTCGCTTGTCTGACACACAGAGTGAGCAGGAAGTGGAAGGGTGTCACAGGAAATTGGAAAGGTCATTTTTCCTTGGCCTCTGTGATGAAAATGTTCCCTAATTTCCTGTCTGTTTCTGAACATTCCGAAACTACCCTGATGGACTAGGACAAATCCTATAATCTTTCTAAATGTTGTCATAAAGCCATTCTCAATTAGCATGGACTAAATCGTTATGCAATTTAGAGTATCACTGAGTTACATTTTAGCAATTCAACACTTCCATCAAAGTGTTTTTTGTTTTTTGCCACGATCAACCTTTCTGACTAATATGGGACTTCTTGTGACGCTATTCTCTATCTCTGTCTGTCATGTTCTCTTCCGTCTTCTTATTGAAAGCCCTGTGGTGAGCAAAATGCTTCTGACAGACCTCTTTGCGCTAATAAAATGATAGGCTGTGTTGTGGCCATTAGTCTCCGCTCTGTAAATAAAAGCTGTCGCAAAGAGCTTGAAACACACCTAATGTGAAGCTTTTTCCCCTGAGCAAATTGCAGTAGAACTGTGGTAAAAAGCTGTCTGACTAAGTTTCACAAACAGTGCATTCTTATGAGTGTCTCTCATAAGTTATTGTGTTTGTGTACACATTTTAGTTGGGTACATAGCTAAATGGTAAAGAGGTTTCTTTAATAACCCTTTTGAAAAACTAAATTCTTGGTGGACACAGCTGCACTCGTTTTTCACGAACTGCTCCACTGTAATTTTATCACGCTTGGTGCTGTTCAAGATCATTAAACCTAATGAACATAATCAAGGGTCACAGTGCCACCCAGGAACGGGTAGAGGTTTAACGCCATGTGGCAAAACACTCCACCTAATAAACCCATTTGAAAATAGTTTACACCTAATATAGATTGCATTCATATTCGGTGAGCTCAAAACATTAACTTCTGTCATCATTACTCACCCTGAAGTTGTTCCAAACCTGTATACATTTCTTTGTTCAACACAAAGGAAGATATTTGGAAGAATGTTTTTAACCAAGCAGATCTCGGCAGCCACTGACAAGTGGGGGGGAAATACTATGGTAGTCAATGGCTACCGAGATCTCCTTGGTTTACAAAGATTCTTCCAAATGTCTTCGTGTTCAGCAGAAGAAATTCATACAGGTTTGGAACAACTTAAACGATCTAGTCCTATTCCTTCATCGAGTTTCATGTTCAGCCTCTAGTTACAATGATTACATTCAATTACAAGGATCAAGTATTGTATTGTATATCTTTACTATAAATTGAAGTGGAAATTTGTCTTTGGCTCACCACCACATAACATAGCTAAACAGGCAATGTTAAGAAAAACAAAACAGAAAGATTGCATAAATATAAAAATGCAGTTTGTGCCTCTTTCCTTTGGTTCATCAGTCATTTGCTTAGTTGAGAATTTGTTTGAATTGCAAGATTCATTTTTTATTTGCTAGAGGGGTTCTATAGTGTCTTCCTGATTTCAAGGGCTCAAATTTGACTAAAAAGGGGGTGAAAACTATCTGCAAAAGCACTTCTCACCACTACATTTGCCTTTTCTGCATAAAGTTTAATGGCTTCTGTGGTCTACCAACTATTTTACTTGCTATTGACACAAATCTGGAAAAAAAGTTTGTTCTTAGATCTGCCTAGCAGGGAGATAAAAAGTTACTACACTAGATTTGTACACAAGTTCTAAAATATGCTGGCAAACCCCAAGGCTACTGAGCTTTCTAAGAAGAAATAGTAGCATCTTTTATGTAAATGTAAATGTACTCAAAGCTCACCTGTGAATACAGGATTGAGCTAAAGTTTTTAAAATCCTCAAACAATTTCAACTTGTTTTTTTGCACATAATTATTTTAGGGACATTCATTTCGAACTGACTAAACTGACACCAAGTTTCGAGGGCCTTTAGTGTGTGCCCTTGTGAAAAAAGGTCTCTAACAAATTTTGTCTGGATCACAGACGTCTGTATGTGTGGTTACGAAGGCACTTTCAGAGTTTTCAGAAAGGATTATATTTCAGACTTTAATCCAGAATGTTGCTGTTCATAGATCCCATGAGATGAATAAATGGAAAGGACAGAACATATAATCCCCTTTATGGTTAATGGTTTAAACTCTTTAATATTTGGAAGTGAAAGTGGTCCAAGTGGTCAGACAGTTACACTGCATTAGCAATTAATTTAGAGCACATATTTTTGCTCTTAGACTGGTCTAGATGTATTTATACACCAGTTTAATATACCAGTTTGCTGACCACACACTCAGTCAAGAGTAGGGAGATGAAATGGAGTGTTTCATTGTAATTGCATAATAGTTTAAAACTGAATTACAGCAGTAAAACGCTCTCACATTTTAGCACTTCTCCAAAAATAGAGCCATTTGGAGGAAGGGAAATCTGGCAGGTTTGGCTGATTTAGGTTCATAACTCCAAATGTTACATGCATTATTTATTTTTCAAGTTTGGGTTGAAATAATTGGATGTTTGTAATTCAAAAAAATTTGTGCAGCAAGCGAAAATACACAACCACAATGTTCTTCACAAACCTCACAGCTCTTTATCTTTGTGTCTCCAAATGTCTTCCCATTATGCGTCTGGCTGTAGACAGTCCTGTTGCTCCATTAAAAGACAATAGTACTTTTGTTATTTACAGACAATTTCTGTCTGGTTTCTGTGAAGCTTGACAGCGTGAGGCAGCAGCAGCTAGGCTGGGGTTGTGATCAGTCCCAAATGGAAAACAGAAAGGGCTCATTTAAAGTGATTATGCTGTTTTTAAGAGTGTGTGTGTGACTTTTCTTTTGAGCTAGCAACTTTAGGACAGATTCAGACTGAGATGTGTTTGCAGTCAGAATTCATCTCACTCATATTAGCTGCTTATATGGCTAAATGATTTTAAAAGAATAACTTCGTCTGTTTCAGTTTAAACTAAAACATCTGTTTAAAAGGAAGAGAAATGTCATGATAACTACTTTAATCTGGGCAAAAGTATTCAGCAAGGATGCATTAAATTGATCAAAAGTTATAGTATTTTAAAAGTTTTATTCGTGTGAAGACGAGTAAAGATGCTGAAAATTCAGCTTTGCCACCACAGGAATAAATTTAATTTTAAAACAAATTAAGATAGAAGACTATAATTGATATATTTTATAAATAATTTTATATGTCACAATATACTACACAGTATAGTTTACAAAATTACAGTTTTTAACCAAATAAATGCAGCCTTTGTGATCAGAAAAGAGTCCTTTCAAACATTATAGGAGTACTTCAGCTGGGAAGATGAATCTGTATTTAATCTGGGTCATTAATGTAGTGGAAATGTGAAATTATTTTTTTATTTAGTGCTTTCTAGACTGAGAAAAGACAGACGTATTTTTGTCTCATAGGGGTGAAAGACAACAATTCCCAGAATGCTTCGCTGCCCTACGAGGCCACTCCCAAAGCCATCGCTACTAGATTACTGGATTACTTTCACTTTCCCACCGCGACCGCGTTAATTTTCATAAAATCAGTTCAAACTAAATCATGTGATTTAGCCGCTGAGGGAGTCTCACAGCCCAAAATGCTGCAGGAGTCAGATATATTGACAGTCATGGATGATCTCGTGATGAGAGCTGAGGTAGACGTGTCCGCGACATAGATTCACAGAGCATGATCAGTCTGCTGCATTTTCAGTTCATGCCTTTGAAAGCTTAACTTTCATAGGAATTAGTTTGAGTTAGCTGTAGTCTTTAGCCTCTGGTCAACAATTCCTCCAATGGCATGGGAGGAATTTTTCCAGAAATAAAGCACAGTCATTCAAATATACTCCAGGGTTTCTGATACAAAGCCATATGCTAATCGCTGAAGTAACCCTTTAAAAAAAAAAAAAAAAAAACTCACAGAACTTCTTTTTTCATTGCTTTGGTTAGCTGAGCACTGCCCCTTTATGTCATGGGTATTTACTGTTCATTGATTTTAATCTGCAGTTAATCTTACCGGTTCATTGAAACACTCTGGTAGGCCCTTTTAGTCTGAATGCCCTCACCACTGCAGTGAGTCCAATCTCACTGTGTAAATCAGATCGTCTCTTTATGACCCTGAGCCCAGTGCGCTTGGTACTAACTTAATAAAACTATTCATCACAATGACATGGGCTAATAGATCAGTGCCTTATCCTTCACTAGCTGTGAACTGGTCGTTTTTTCTAAGCAATTTTGTGAACCCTGAAAATTGAATTAAAATATAAATCAGCATTATGATGTCACATTATACCATTGTCATAAAAAAAAAAAACATTAGAACATTATACAATAGAAACTAGGATTTATTGCTAAAGAAGATCTAATGTAAAAGCAAATATTTATACACCAACAAATGTGCATCATAATGATAATGGGCCAGCTTTTGTCAACCTTTAGTGAGTATGATGCTGACTGCTTTGGCAGGAAAAAGCGTCTTATGGAGTGTGTTACACATGCGCTTCATTTGCTACAAAATAAACTGGACTCTGTGCTTTGCTTATAAGAACAAATGCCCTAAGGTCAGATCATGATATGTCAGCCAAATCTGAAAGTTACATCATATACCATATATCAGTGCACACCTACTTATAAATCTGTAATATAACATGCGTCCTCCTGCATTTATTATGTCTGCATTTTTCAACAGGACCAAGTAAAACATGTCACCCATTTATTTATTTATTTGTTTATTTGTTTATTTATTTATTCAGTTATTTGTTTGTTTGTTTGTTTGTTTGTTTGTTTATTTATTTATTTATTTGGTAATTGTGTTGTAAATGTTTTCTGCTTTTTTGTCTACTGGTTTACTTGAGATTATACTGAGCACTTGGTAATTTTCTGAAGTGTGTTGCCTTCGGTCACTGTGGCCTTTATCACATTTGGATGTGTGCAAATGTTTGTGTCAGTGTGCATCTGTGTATAATGTGTCAAAGCACTGGGCTTTAGCTGTCAGTGGGAAGTGTATTTACGTCATGATCGCGTTTCTATGAAGCCTTCTTGTACTACCTTTGGAAACAAGCCTGGAGGTGAGTGCTTTTTGTGCAGGTGTGTGTGTATCTCTTATGTCAAACAAAATGACATCTGCTGAACAAACTTGGTTTGATTGCTTGGTCCCCCACAGGTTTATTTTCACATGTAGTTATCTAGCTTTGTACTCTGTGTTTGCATCATCAATGTGAATACACACAGCACCAGTGACAGCTTTGTATAACTGTAGCTAATCTACACTATTTTGACATAAGTATAGGGACACCCATCCAAGTAATGGAATTCAGGTGTTCCAATCACTTCCATGGCCACAGGTGTATGAGCTCAAGCACCTAAGCATGCAGATACCTGCGTCTCAATCAGCTCCCTAGTTCACTAGTTAGGGCACTGATCAGGACATAAGTCAATGGGCTGACTCCCTGATCAGTGCCCTGACAACTGAACTAGGGAGCTGATTGAGACGCACCCTGCTTCTACAAACATTTGTGAAAGAGTTGGTCGCTCTCTGGAGCTCAGTGAATTCAAGCATGGGCCCGTTATAGGTTGCCACCTGTGCAATAAATCCATTCCTGAAATTTCTTCACTACTAAACATTCCACGGTTAACTGTTAGTGGTATTATCAGGGGCGTTTCTAGGGTTTTCATTTTAGGGGGGCTTAGCCCCCAGTGAGGGTTGGCCTATGGAAAAAAAATGGTAACACATTAGGATAGGGTCCAAATTGTGCTATTAACTAGTAGCTTACAAACATGCATACCCATAGGATATTGGCTGTTTTTTATTACTTATAAAGCAAATATTAACACCTTACTGCCTGGCCATACTGTACATGCATTAATCATACGCAATAATGTAGGCAGGTTTATAATCACTGAGATCCCAAATGTTCTGGAAATTTTGATTTCTATGATCTATATACATATGTGTATTTTAAGATGTTCTGAAGGCCAAAAAATTAGATAACAATAGCTTGATAACCATGTCACTGGGCATTAGATTATTTGTCTTTCTTATCTCCACATCTCTCTTTTTCTCTGTTCTTACCTTGCCCTGTCTCTTCCCCTCATAACGCTGATCTTAGACTGATATAGTAGTATAACATAAATAAGTTATAAGTAATAAAGTAAACATATGGTTTACATATTAACATACCGATATTTATATGTTTTATGAATAATTTTCTTAGACACGTTAATTTACTGTTTATTAAAGTTTTAAGTTTATTAAATTCACAATATAAACACATTCATCACATTCATACTAATTTTATGCCCAATACAGGCTGAAAAAAGCTGAGTTTTTTTTATTTACTGAAGGTTACAAATGGAATTAATTTACAATATATACACATTCATTATTAGGCTTATGCCTAATCTGATGAAAATGGCTTTGTTAATATTTCTTGTTTGTTAATTAGGCCTACACTATAAATCACATAGGCATATTTTCAGTAAAAAATTGAGAAATTAGACAAAAGTTTATTCATTTGCCTGAATATTTCTGTCTTTTGTTTAACACTTCTGACTTAAAGCAGCAGCTGTCAAACATGAATGTTTAGTTAAGCTGCTTATATTTATCTAACTTGACGTCGAGTTGCGCTACTAAAATTTGCGCTTGGCCTAAGCAGTTTCTGTGTGACCATAAAGCCTGCCTACTCTGATTTGATTGGTTTTATCAAATATTTTGACATTGACAAACGGTGATAGACCACTGACGCTCAGATTTACACACACACACACCTCTGCTTCTGATGTGCGCTCAGCTCGGCACCGTTGCGGATTGAAGAACACACAGACTAAAAACGGGACGAAGCCGAAACCTCCCGCCAGTTTCATATGTTTTAAAAGTTAATCACATATTTTTTAGGGGGGCTGAGGCATAAATTTAGCTAAAAAGGGCCTAGCGACGTCCATGGGTATTATAACATAGTGGAAGCAATTGGGAGTAAGAGCAAATCAGACATGAAGTACGCAAAAGTCGCCTTTCTGCAGAGTCAATAGCTCTTAACCTGATAGAAAACCTTTGGGATGAATTAGAGCAGAGACTGGGAGCCAGGCCTTCTCGTCCAACATCAGTGCCTGACCTCACAAATGCTCTTCTAGAAGAATGGTCAAAAAATCCCATAAACACACTCCTAAACCTTGAAACTAAACCTTGAGGAAAGTTTTCCCAGAAGAGTTGAAGCTGTTATAGCTGTAGAGTGTGGGCCAACTCCATATTAAACCCTACGGATTAAGAATGGGATGTCATGTGCATGAAAAGGCAGGCGTCCCCATACTTTTGGCAATATAGTGTCACATGCCTATCCTGTCTTGTGCAGCACTTGTGGTGTTTTGTTATTTTGGGCATGTGATCCTGTTTTTTGTCTAGATCCCACCCCCCTTGTTATCTCGTTATTGGTTAATTTGCCCCACCTCTGTTCCCTCTTGATTTCTTCCCTTTATAAGTTCCTAAGACACAAAATAACAAAACACCGCAAGTGCTACATAAGACAGGACAGGCATGTGACATAATTCATAATCCAGATCCCTGTTTAGAGTTTATTTCACATAAATCAAATGAACTCTGATATTTCATGTTTTTGCTGAACATAAAGGAAGATATTTAGAAGAATGTCGGTAACCAAACAGTTGATGGACCCCATTGACTTCCTGTTTTTTTTGTTTTTTTCTACTATGGAAGTCAATGTGTTCCATTAACTGTTTAGTTCCCTATGTTCTTTAAAATATCTTTTGTTTTCAGCATTCAAATTCATACAAGTTTAGAAAACTTGAGGGTGAATAAATGATGACAGAATTTAAATTTCTGGGTGTGCTTTAGTAAGTGTGTAGAGGACTCATAAACTACTTATAATGTGCTCATGAACAGAGACGCAGAACACGCAGACTTCAGATTTCAATAGCAGTCTTTTTGAGCTTTAATATTCACAGACACTAGTCCATATCAAGATTAGCCCTACTTTTGATATTCATCCAGAAATTGCTAAATTCCGTTACATTCTGCTTTTTACAGTAGATTCCATTTGTGACTGTATTCTGTGATTCCATCCACGTCTTCTGGACCATGAAAATAAAAAGGCTATACATTGTATTTGCATATTAAAGATAGTTTGTGGTTTATTTCATTGTTGTGTTATAAAATGTTAAGTTATAATAATTAGTAAGATACAGTTAACATTTCCCCTTTCTATAGACTCTACATAATGTTCTTCGTGGCCATTAAATAGATACAGCAACTTAGCTATTCACTAGTATGGCGTTATTTAAAACATCCATATTGTTTATGAAATTAAAATGGTATACCTCCTTTCAGACACTATTAATAAACCCCACCCTCAAGACTGACAGTTGACTGTGTTATGTACTGGAAATGCACGTTCAAAGGGGATTGCTATTTATTTAGTGAGGGTAGTGGCAAGACAAAGGCACAGGAAGTGAAATCGCAAATGGGTGATTTTCTATTGCTATTCCAAAATGGCAGGTTCATAACTGTAAAGACATTAAAAATATTGTAAAGATACATTTTAAATTTTTAACCGTGGCGTGTATATTAACTGAGTTTATCTGTGTGCACATGCACTCATTTGTTTTCGGTCTCTCCTCGAAAGGCTGCGCGAGCGGCAACAGCGCAACCTTGTTACCATCAGTACATTATACATTATATTATTAATAATACATTATATTATTCTTACACTCAATTAATGCAGAATCATTCTTGCATTTTGGTGATTCCATCGTTATTTTTTGCTATCATCGTTTTAATCAGGCTACTTGTCCAGTCGGGCAAGTAAAATTATCCTTCACTTAAAAAAAGCCCCTTCAAAAAAATCCTCTTGTCCACAAGCGTTAATGTCGAGCCCTGTCCTTGATGATGAACCAAAGGGTTGTTTAGTTCTGGTATGACCTCTGATAAACCAAAACATGAAGATTCCATTGTAGAATAGGAGTCAGCATGAGTGTATGCACTTTGATATGTGAATAACTTTCATACTTCATTTGACTGTTTACTGCTCTGGTAAATCAAATTGATTTAAATGCCAGTGCACATTGATTTGTTGTTTTTCACTTTCATTTCTTCATAGTCTTCTTTAGACAAACTATAATTCAGTGTGTTTTTCATACTGATCTAGTTAAACACAGGTGCTTAAAAGATGCTTCATGTCAGGCCAATTTCTTTTTTCCCTTTATATTATTCATATTCTCTCTTTCATATTCTCTGTCTTGAAAATGAAATGCTTCTTGAGGGGGTTTATGTAGATTTGGGCGCTGCTGGAGGGAACAATAATGCTCATCCTTGCATGTGAGAATTTGAGAGCAAGGCATGTTCTCTGCTATTAGGAAGACAAGTCAGGCGTGAAGCTCTTATGACTGTAACTTCAAACCCAAAGTTAAATAGTTACCACTATACCTGCATCATAATTGGTGACATCCTTTAAAAGGGATAGTGCATCAACAAATTAAAAAATGTCATCATTTACTCACTCTCATGTCATTCCAAATTATAATAAAGATTGGCCATACCATTTTTTTCCCCAATTAAGAGCTTTACGGAGAGAAGGATTTTCACTGAAAACCGCTTATGAGTTCATCTCTGTCTTTTTGTTTGTTGCATAACTAAATCATGCAGGTTTGGAATGATAAGAGGTTGAGTGAATGGTTAGAGAGTTTTTATTTTTTGGTGAAGTAATCCCTTAAATTTGGAAGGTTGCAAGGGCGGATAAATAGACTGTTTTCTTGTCTTATTTCGTTCTCTTATCCTAAGCAGGTTATGGTATGGTTATAGTTAGCTTGAAGAGCTTGAGATATACTGTATTTGTAAAGGGTGATAGAGAGTTCATATTGGGATTATGTCTCAGGCTGTGGGTGTTGGTTTAAATGAGGGCTTTTGGGAGAAAAATAGCTTCTGTTAACAAAAGAAATTATGCAATACTGGAAAACTGCAGCTCTGCTTTACTTCTAGCACGAGCGATTCACCCTACAACACTCATTTAAAGAGTTTGAGAGAAACGCGAGTGTGTCTGCATCACATTAACCGATTCACCCCACTGATCAGATGCTTTGGGGAGAAAAGACAGCCTGTGTGAATGTGTGAGTGAGTGAGTGTGTTCGACACGTGGAAGCCAAACTGTGATAAGATAGGTTGTAAGTAGAACAGCAAATGATTTGGCTGCCATTGAAGCCAATTTATGTGTTTGTGTGAGAGAGAGAGACAGATATGTTTAAAAACATCCCTTTACTCTCACAAAGCAAAATGTCATTATTTGTTTTGTGTGACTATGCATGTAAAAGGCACAACACTCTTAGAAAAATAAGTGAGCGAAATTGTAAGTCCTGCTTTATAGTTAAAAGAGCATTATTGTAAGTATAATGTGGTTTATTTTCCATCCATCCATCTATTTGTCAGTTTTTTTTAGTTTTCATTAATTTTATATCAGTATATCTGTACAGATGGTCTGGTTAGTCTTGAGCTACAAACCTAACTGATTCCAGCAGGCTGATATGCTAATGTGACGGCATAAACTGGCTAGAGTTAAAAACTGTGAAAAAGCTGTGATAGAAACTCAGCTGTGTACTTTGCAGAAATCAGAGGATAATATACAGGGATTAGATCTTTCAATGTAATTTCCCTAGAATGATGGAATTATGGGAGGTTCATCAGGTGTCATGAATGCTGACACAAGTCATCTCTGGATGCTTCAACAAGCATGTTTTTCCACTGCCCTTGAGCTCTTTCTCTCTCTTCTCAATCCGTCATTGTCATGCTCAGGGTGAACTTCATCAACCCCCGATGACCTTCAGCCCTGTCTCCAGAGTGTGATCTTGTCTTGGTTGAGAAGAGTGCTAATGGGAAAATGAGTGTTTTGTAGAAGTTATTGGGGAACTCTGATATATATACTCATCACCCACAAATAATGATGTATATATCACTAGTGCTGACACAGCCCAGAGTTTTTCACAGCTTCTGTAGAATAATAAGACCAGATTTTGCCTTGTTTTTTTCTTTAACGAAAAAATCATGAAAAACGTGCCTGTGGCATCATTTCTGCAAAATGATATCAGCTTACTTCTTGCACGTTTTGCAACAATTTCAAACTAAAATGTCCACTGAGTGTCTCAAAAAAATACATTCTGTTTTAGCCAACACAAATGAAAGTGAATCTGAGAATGTTTTATTACGTTTGCTGCTGTATGTATTGCGGCAGTTCAGTACAGTCTATCATGTTTGGAAAACCGATAGTGCTGTCAGCACATGATAAAGACGCATTTGCTAAAGCAACCATGCCATTAAAGCTTGCTTCTACGGGTCCTTTGAGCTCTTTTATCATGACTTGTGTTTCACAGAACTCATACCTGCACATAGAGTAGAGTATTGTGATGTAACGTGAGCTACTGAGTAAGCTTACTAGTCAAAAAAGCCAAACATATGGCTTTATGTGATGCAAATGTCAAAATGTATTGGCTTACAAATCAAGCTCTATTGTAAAAGTGGCTAAAGGTCATAGCATGACAGTGTGTAAGAAACTTTTATTAATTGATAATCTGCCGCTGTAGTAGAACTTGTAGAACTTGTGTTGGTCTTAGTCTTCAAATTTACAATTAGATATCTAATTTGTGTGTGTGAGTGAGTGAGTGTGTGTGTGTGTGTGTGTGTGTGTGTGTGTGTGTGTGTGTGTGTGTGTGTGTGTGTGTGTGTGTGTGTGTGTGTGTGTGTGTGTGTGTGTGTGTGTGTGTGTGTGTGTGTGTGTGTGTGTGTGTGTGTGTGTGTGTATTAATTTGTATAGAAAATGAACAAGAACAAATCAGGCCCAATAATATGTTTTCCTTTGAAGATGTTGGTTTTGCCAGCTCTGAGAATTTAGAGTTCAGTCTTGACACTTGTCGTGCAGTCATGCAGAAATTGCTGTGAAACTGTTTGACTCAGGTAAGGGTAAATGAATGGAGTTAATTATAAAGTTCAGAAGCATTCAAGTGTGAACAGCAGCACACCATCGTTTTCACTCCCACCCTTCACTGGAGAAATAATTCTTACTAAATGTTTAAGAATTAACTGAATGAGCATTTTTTGCTGTGAGCCATTTGCACTGCTAGATTTGTTTTGTTATCTGGAGATCTCTCATTCAGATTAGCAAACATCATTGACAACATGGACTTTTTTGTGGGTTATGAGTCTGTTCGTTTTTTTTTTTTTTTTTTTTTGGCGAACAGGTTTGAGACCCAGGCAGGACACCAGGAAGCACAAGCTCTGTCTTTGACAAGCATTGTTATTTACAGGTCAGCGGAGAAGGCAAGCCAAGCATAACATTTAGCCTTCACTGCCAGATTGGTGTCTCTAAGGAAGTTTGTCCTGGCTAAAATGTCACTACTGGGATGTTGACGGCGCGCTACTACAGTTTTTTCTTGTGGGGGGTGTTTGAACATGCCGGGTTGTGAGTGTCCATCAGACTTGTTTATTATTGTCAAGATTGTCCCAGTGGTTTGTGCTATAGTGAATACAGTGCAGTCCGGTTCAAACAGGGTATGTTTGAGCTTATGACTCCAACTTTTGAACTACTGTCCTCAGCTTACAAATAATAAGACATTATTGTGGACAAGCAAGAAGTCTTGGGTAATTCAGCTTATGATATATATTGCTCTTTGTGAGTGCAGTGAAATCTTAAATAATACTTTTCAAGAATCCTTGTTCAGTAAACTTGAAGTGATGGGGGGGGGGGGCTATTGGTCAATCATATTTGCAAGGCCAGCAACAAGCAAATAAATTAATAAATGATTTGGCATCTTAAAACCTAAAAAATGTATTTGATAAAATCTGAAATTTAAGGTCTGTTCACTCCCATTGTAAAGGATATTTCAAGAAAATCTTCTTAAACTAAATTGATATAGGTTATTAGTTTATATTTAATAGATGACGTTTAAACCACCTAAACAATAAAGTAACATTTGTATCACTGATGAGTGATCAGTGTGAATGCCTAAAGTGGACACATTACAAGACATCCTTTCTTCATAATTTGCTATGTTGTCCACTAAACAAATATGTTGTTTTTGTGAACTAATATGCAACAAGCTGTCTAAATATTTCGCCCTCAGACTGTGAATGGCGACCGAGCACGGCCCGTGTGGCTTTGTTTGTCTCAGCTGGGCTCGTCCCCTGCCGTGAGTGTTTTGACAGCCAAGGCTTGGCCTGTCACCCGCATGAGTACAGCCTGTGTTTTAAATGAGAGAGGGAGTAAGGGAAGAGTGTGAGGAATCTTGTGCACGAGTGCACATGGTTGCATGTTCACACTACCTGTTTAACACTTGCCCTCTCTTTGTGTGTGTCCTGCATCTCAAATTTAGGAATTCATATTAATAGTTGGTGGTGCCATTTTTTTTGTTAGTTTTTTTTTGTAAAATTGTTGAAAAATAGGGAAACCTATTTGAATAGGTACCACAGAAATTACAAAATATTTATGTATTCATAATTAGGTAATTACTTATTTAATACAGCACAGTACACATTCTCCGAATGATCCGAAGCCCCCAGCGAACTCATCACTACCCTCTCTCTCTCTCTCTCTCTCTCTCTCTCTCTCTCTCTCTCTCTCTCTCTCTCTCTCTCTCTCTCTCTCTCTCTCTCTCTCTCTCTCTCTCTCTCTCTCTCTCTCTCTCTCTCTCTCTCTCTCTCTCGAGTCTGTAGTGTGCATGTATGTATGTGTTATTATTATGTATGTGCAATGCAAAGTGTCAGATGCAATGGTGTAAAACACGAGTCTGGGTTTGCCAGTGGCCAGGGTAATGGTACTTGCCTGACTGCATTGTGCCATGTGTAAAGTTTGGTGGAGGGGGGGCATCCTGTTACAACATGACTGCACACCAGTGCACAAAGCAAGGTCCATAAAGACATGAATGGGCGAGTTTGGTTTGGAGGAACTTGCCTGGCTTTAACCCGATAGAACTAGCCTGACAAGCTAGACCCACATCAAGATACTTGGTCTGGAAACTCACCATTGACAGGGCTCAATCCGAGGGGCGGATAAACGGTTGTCTTTCAAACTCCCTTTGCATGCAATTGGATTGCACTAACAGTGCTACAACCAACCAGAGCAACGAAGGTGAAGCGGTAAACTTTCACCGTAACCTGTTGGCAAAACTCAGAACACATCTTCCCTTTTTAAGAATGACTTCAGTGCCGTTCTTTGTTCTTTTCTCAGAGAAAAGCTTAACTCCAAGTCTTCCAGAGTCGCGGTCAAAGCTGATTCGAAAGACCGCTGTTCGCCAGCTTCTGTGTTTACTAGTAGCACGCAAACGCATCTCTGCCGTCATTATGTTAAACCCCGCCCACCGACTCTATACACATATGATATGATTGGCCTGACCAGAGTTTGGTTTTTACAGCTCAGAAGGTATTGAGAGTTGCTAGACGACACTCGCAGCAGATCAGATTTGCTGCCGCTAGAGTGCGTCTAGATTTCTAGGCTATGATAGAACACCTTTGGGATGAATTAGAGCGGGGACTGCGACCCACGCCTTTTCGTCCAACATCAGTGCCTGATCTATAAGAATGGTCAAAACATCCCATAAACACACTTCTAAAGCTTGTGGAAAACCTTCCCAGAAGAGTTTATGCTATTATAGCGGCAGAGGGCTAACTCCATATTAAACTCTACGGAATAAGAATGGGATATTAATAAAGTTCAAGTGCATGTAAAAGAAGGCGTCCCTAAACTTTTGGCAATATAGTGTACATCAAAGTACTACATTGAAAAAAGAGACTAACAGAAGTTGTCAAGGCTGTGCCACATGCACAGAGACTCTTGTACACATGCTTGCATGCACTAGGCAGATGTCCTGAGAGTGACCAGGACCACAGTGAACAAGAATCTTTGGCAGCTCAAGTCAGCATAACATAAAGCCCTCTCAGCAATAACACTAAAGGTTAGAGAGAGAGAGAGAGAGAGAGAGAGAGAGAGAGAGAGAGGAGAGAGAGAGAGAGAGAGAGAGAGAGAGAGAGAGAGAGAGAGAGAGAGAGAGAGAGAGAGAGAGAGAGAGAGAGAGAGAGAGAGAGAGAGAGAGTAGTGATGAGTTCGCTTGGGGCTTCGGATCTTAAGTGTGAAATATTGTTTGCTGTCCCTGCAGCAGTGTTCATTTCTATAGTACTTAGAAGTGGATAATATCCTTGCCAGTCTTCTGTATTAGCAGAATAGAAAGTCATTTCCCACTTCTTTTGAAAGGTACATTGGAGTGACCTCCACTATTTGTCAGGTATAATATATCACATCCCTTCATACACATCTTCTCTCTCATTCTCTCTCTCTACATAGGGAAAGTGCAATAAAATACAGTAGGACAAGCCACGATGCTGGTTCTCATTTGGTCACCAGTGATAAAGTGGGGATGCTGGCTCTTGTCACATGCCTGTCCTGTCTTGTGTGCACATGTGGGTTTTGTCATTCTGAGCTTGTGCTCATGTAATTGTCTGATCCTGGTGGTCCCAGTGCCGATGGATTGTGTTCCGGTGGATTGTGTTCCGGTGATCCCAGTGCCAGTGGATCGTATTCCGGTGGTCCCAGTGCCGGTGAGGCGCCCTGCCCTGACTGTGCCGCTGAGGCGCCCTGCCCTGCCTGTGCCACTGAGGCGCCCTGCCCTGCCCTGCCCTGCCCTGCCCTGCCCTGCCCTGCCCTGCCCTGCCCTGCCCTGCCCTGCCCTGCCCTGCCCTGCCCTGCCCTGCCCTGCCCTGCCCTACCCTGCCCTGCCTGTGCTGCTGAGGAGTCCTGCTCTGCCTGTGCCGCTGAGGCGCCCTGCCGTGCCTGTGCCGCTGAGGCGCCCTGCCCTGCCTGTGCCGCTGAGGCGCCCTGCCCTGCCTGTGCCGCTGAGGCGCCCTGCTCTGCCTGTGCCGCTGAGACGTCCTGCTCTGCCTGCGCCGCTGAGGCGCCCTGCTGGGCAGCACTGGCCACTTGAACTTTGTGTGCCACCGTGGCCTCCTGAATTTTTTGTTTTCCCCATTTTTCCCTTGTTGACCCCTCCCTGGTCTGTTCCTTCCTTGTCTGTTTCCCCTGTCCCTCCCGCCCCGTCCTGGTCTATCCCCCCAATCCCGCCCTGGTCTGTCCCTCCCTGGTTTGTCCCTCCTGTCCCGCCCTGGTCTGTTCCCCCCGTCCGCCCTGGTCTGTCTTCAGTTCATGTATTTTCTAGTTTATGGTTTTCCCCCTTGTGGGTTTTGTTTTGTGTTCATGTTTAATTTTGTTGTAAATAAATGATCAGTTCTGCACTTGAGTCCTCGCACCATTTTATTTGGTCACCAAGGAAAAAGTGGATTGCTGGTCCATTCTGACATAAAATAAACAGGCCTATGTGCTTTTTAAAGGGAGGAAATATTTCTATATCGTGTTGTGTTGATGTCAAAGGGTGTGCAATCAATCATATGGCACTAATTCATCTGCCACTTTTTACTATGGCTTATACCACTACACTTTTTAGCCTCTTGATGGAAATAACATCACAAACATTTATTTTCATCAGGAGGTGCATCATTTTTTGATCAATTGTATTGACAATGCAAAGTCTACTCCAGCACATCCCAAAGACTTTCAATGAATTTAAATGTTGCATGAAAACTCTTACGTGGTTTGACTTAAAGGAATCCCTGATATCCCTTATTTCAACAAACATTTTAACCGTCACCCTTATCTAAGTGTTTCTGGCAAAACACTGCAATGGAGAAGCGGTTACTATAGTTAAGAAATCTCCCATAACAAACAGAACCTAACGGACCACTGACGTTTAATCAAGTTTAACATTTACTAAACTATACAGCTGTACCCCTGTAGTTATGGAGATTATTAAAAACAATCTAATTGGCAACACAGAGCGTCCTAAATTTGAGCAATTGTTTCTATAAGTCCAGCTTTGACACTGGAGAATGCTTAGAATCCTGCCATGCTACTCATATTCATTAAATTACATTATGTTTGTCCAAATTGTTATTGTATTGTACTCGCACA
This sequence comes from Pseudorasbora parva, assembly GCF_024679245.1. NCBI lineage: Eukaryota > Metazoa > Chordata > Actinopteri > Cypriniformes > Gobionidae > Pseudorasbora > Pseudorasbora parva. The sequence continues at coordinate 29,441,531 of NC_090186.1, read as the reverse complement.
TCAACGGCACTTTGTCTGTTTGGTAGTTAGATTCATAGTTTTTTGTTTTTTCAGCCTTAAATTTAAGCACGCTCTATGTCCTAGATGCAACGTGGCTTGATGCCTAGTCCTGTCTGCCAACCGGCTTTACAGTAGGCTACTGGAAACAAGAAATCTAAACCAATCTGAACCCAGGGCAAAAAGAGATACACTTTTTTTTTGAAGACAGGGGAAAACACCCAAGCCTGTCGCTATAATCAGTAACTCTTGTACACAAGATGAAAGCCTGGCACAGAACATAGTGGAAGTGATAAAAATGATATAAACAGTGTTCATTCAGGTTTATTTTTTGCGGAGTGTCTATTTACACCAAGTTTACACCACGACTTGTTGGCAACCGCTATTTAACTCTGCCTAACAATGCCTGGTGTGAAACAACATAAAAAAGACGCACGTTTCAGTGTCTTCAGTGGCGTAGTCAGTATAGTGTAAGGCCCAAGAAGGTTTTGACGCAATCGCCCTGGGTTCCAATCCACCTTTTACCATCACATATCACATTAGAAAGGCATTTACTTGTTACTGTTCTAAAAGTGTAAATAAAGTGCCTAACGAAATATTTAATAATAATACAAATATTTATTGGGTAAGGTTTGGAATAGGTGTAAGGTGTTATTATTATGCCCAATAAAAGCGGCATCCATTTAATAGTTTTAATAAATATAATCATTAACACTGTTATTATTGCATCCTGTACAACATACTGAGGTGCAAGTAGTATGTATTTGTCAAAGTAAAATATAAATAACCTTTAATTAGTCTACTGGGTTAAATAACTGCTACTTTAACATGGTGTAAATAGTATATATATATCTATTTTGACATATATCTACAGCTATTTGCACTTAGTGTAAATATCATTTATCTTTAAGAATTTTTATTTTATTTTCACTTGGTGTCAATAGAATCTATCAGGATTCGCATTTAGCGTTATTTTTGACAATACACACTTTCATGTCATACTTTCAAAAGGCTTATTTTGATCGCTAAAAATGCACATCAGTACTTTCTCTTCCTTAATTAACATGAAACCGTGCATCATGTTTGAATGCAGCTGAGGACTTATGGGTTCTGTGATCTTTTCCGCAATGAGTCTATTTTTGGCTGTGCTGCATGCGCTGAATCAAAGTGACACCACATTGTTCACATTAAAATAAACATGTATTGAAGGGAAAATTGAGTAATTTCCCCACAGATGCATATAATTTAAAGTCTACTCTGTTTCACATGGCTTTTTGCCTCGGGTAGAGCAAGAAAACAACACCTTACTTGGCATTTAGGTAAACAAGGAGACATAATGGATAGCACTCGTCCTTTCTTGGAGGTGGAAAACAGTTCTTTTAAGTTCTTTATGACCTACAGGATTTCTTGTGAAAAAGTTTTAAAAACACGTAGAAAACACGTGATTTTTTTTGTCTTTTGTAAATTTGAATGTTAAAATGTTTGTGATTTTAACATAGGCTATAACATATATTTAAATGTTTTGCCACTTGCACGAGCAACGTAATATAATATATAAATCTAAAGTACTAGGCTATATAAATATAAAGTAATGAATTGAATAGAACATTGTTTAAATGTATTGCATTTAAACGTGACATCTATGCGTGTTTACAAAGAGAATTGCAATGCTGACAAGCCGTTCAGTAGCAACTTTTTGAATAATTACTACTAAAAAAATAATAATTACTAAATGTTGTGTTCAATCAGTTGCACACTGAAAGCGCGGCATATGTGAAAGCACAAAAGCACATGCTGCTCCTGCATCGCATACAAACTGCAACACACACTGCATACACACTGTAAATGGATGATGTGTGAAACGGGTACCCTTGACCTTATAACTAAAGGTTTTCTTAACTTGAGGGCTTTCATGCAACCGGACCCTGGACTCAGAGGTGCCAATTCATGGGTGAAAAGGATTCTTCATGCTTCCTCTCAACCATTCTTTTACAATTTGAGCCTGATGAATCTTGACATTGTCATCCTGGAATATGCCCATGATTTGTCTTCATACATGGTTGTTTAGAAATGAGAAGCTATGCTCCCATCAACTAGACTTAGAAGAACCATTGCCAAAAACATGCTAAAAACCTCATAATCACTAGCCTGATGTGGTCATACTCAATTCTAGTCAGAATATGAGTCTGAAACTGCTCCATTGGGCTGTGATTATGGGGCGTGTTTCAACCGAACCAGAAATACATCAATTGGATAGACCTACATCCAATCAGAGAAACGAAGCGACACATTGTCAGATGTCAACAGAGTTCAACTGCACTGTGTTGCCAAGTCCGCGCTTTTTTTCCCGCGGGTTGTTTTCTATGTCCGCGGGTTGAAGCGACTATAATGTGATATATAGAGCCATGAGTGTGAATTTTAGCAGGCAATCTTGCCAAAATAACACACATTTTACCCCCCAAACGCCATTTCCCCCCCAGAGAACCCCCCTAGAAGCTATTGTTTAGGGCTAGTAGTTGGCAGGTTTTGTTGTAAAAACTTGGTAACCCTGTCTGCACGGGCGCTGGTATCAGGATGGAATAAACAATCTTTGTATCTTTGTCGGTGTTGTAAAAAAATAAAAGAATTTATTGATACACAGAGTACTTACCCAACATGATCATCATTTCTGAGAGAAATTGTGAAGGTGAATGCATATACAAACAAGCTCTCCGTTTAGGATTTGAACAAATATAATCCAAGCCCCTTTGATGACGTGCATGATTACGTTACTGTTGATCATCTGTCCGTTATCGTCTAAAGCCCGCCCTGATGATTTCATTAGTCCGAACAGTTTCTGTTCGGAGATAATTACTCCTCTATGGATCGAGGCCAGACCGAACTGCCAGACCTAAAAAAAATGTGGGCGGGGCTAAGTTTGGCTGGCATCCAGGCTACATAATCACTGAAGCATTTGCCTATTTAAATCCAAATAGTGACTTTTTTTGTCAGGCTAGTTTATATATCTATATTTATATCTACATATCATGGCCCCCTTGGATTCTGACAGAAAACCACTGAGCTAAAAGGCACATGATGTTAATAAACAAGGCAAGTGCACCTACATCATAGATGTTTTTATGTGTGTGTGTGTGTATCTGTGTGTGTGCATCTGTGTGCTCAGAGGGCTAATGAAATTACAGTAGAACACAGCAAGACCTGTAATTACCTTTTCCCGAAGAGCTGATCTTCAGTATCCCTACCATCCTCTTCCAGTTTATCTAACAGACTGAAACAGATGCAATTATCTGGACTCAGGACAGATAAAACACGCACAGCTCAAAGGACTGGCTGCTTTGCAGCTGTTAAAGGACAACTCCGGCAAATTTTCTTTGTGAGTACAGTCTATAGAAAAATAAACAAACCGGATTGGTGCTTGCAACACGGAGTTATTACAGTTAATGGTCAGAGCCCACACTCCGCTAAAACAGCAGTTATGGCATAATGTAAAGGGTGTCTTTGTGCCTCTTAACAGACACAAAGTGCAATTAAAATGTCTGTCCAACATGAACAGGTCCCTCACACGACAACGAGATGCGTTTAGCCACTTAGCCATAGTTTAAATTCACCTGTTTTAGACGGCTAGCTGTATCTCGCGCTGAAGTCCTGTGGGAACACCGTTGTAGCCAGAAAAAAGGCAAATAGTCCAGTTGGGAAGAGCATCGTTTGTATGTAGAAGCTCTGCTCATCGGCTCATCGGTCCTCAGTATTGAACGTGTCCGAAAAAAAACTTTTTTCCGATTCTGTACTGCTGATCTGAGAAGAAAGCCGATGCTCGTTCAGTTACAAGCGCGTGCTCAGCATCAGCTGCTCGTGAGTTCATCAGATCTCTCAGCAAAACATGTCTCAGTTCAGTGAACGATTGGAGTTACAACATATAATTCAAGACACTAGTGTATTTCTATTCAGAGGGACTGTCACTCATGTCAGAAAGTGAGTAACTAAAGTAAATTGTGGGATCAGCGCTGATTTGAGATGCGATCCGTTTAGAATGATTCAGTCCGATTTGGTGAACTGGTTCGCCCGGTTCACTGAAAAGAACAAAAAGAATGATTTGTTCATGAACCGGCCATCATAGAGTGATGATCCGATCGGGCTCACAAGTGAAGAAGAAATTTTTACGTTTGTGCCTTTCTGAACTGTGGCAAAAATTTGCAGCAAACACTTGACTAACTTATACAGACACAACACACCAGGGCCGGTAGAAGAAAAATGCCATTCCGTGGTCAAAGACAGGTGCAACTCTGGAGGTAATGTAAACTTTATTTATCCTTCCATTTGGGCACACATGGCTTGAGGAAAGATGTGCAGTAATAAAATAATCATGCTGAGTTCCCACAGGACTTCAGCGCGAGACACAGCTAGCCGTCTAAAACACTGTTTAGGTGAATTTAAACAATGGCTAAGTGGCTAAACGCATCTCGTTGTCATGTAAGGGCCCTGTTCATGTTGGACAGACATTTTAATTGCATTTGTGTCTGTTAAGAGGCACAAAGACACCCTTTACGTCTATGCCCCATAACTGCCGTTTTTGCTGAGTGGGGGGCTCTGGGAATTAACTGTAACAGCTCCGTGATGCAAGGACCAATCCGGTTGTTTTTTTGTTTTGTTTTTCTATAGACTGTACTCACAAAGGTAAAATGATCAAGATAAACGTAAAAATTCCCCTGAGTTGTCCTTTAAAGTAACTGTTACTGTCACCCTCACTTATTCATGTAAGAATGATGAAAATTTGGTGTTCGAGAGTTGTGCGTTTTGCAAGTTTTTGGATAAAATTGCATAAGACAGTCGAGTGGAGCGAGATAAACTATGGATATGAGAAATGAAGGGAAATATGTGTATGGAGGTGTGTGTACAAGTTATAATTGTAATTGTCAGTGTGGGTCACTGTACAGTCTCAGTCGGTATTGTTACTCAGGTTGACGGGTTCAGTTACATCCCCTGGAGATTTTCACTCAGCCCAAACGGCACTAGCAATCTCTGTTTCGGTTATAGCACATAAGTTGCAGTCGGTTTGCGGTCTGAATGAGATTAACTTCAGGGTTGTGGTGATTTCTGATAAGCTTATCTAGCTGTTCTGCTGTATGTGTGTGCTTTTCTGTCAGACAGGAGCTGGATCTGGGAGTGTGACAGTAAAGCCGTGCTAATCCCACACTATTAATGCTTCACTACAGATGCTGGACCAATATGAGACGAGATTAGTATTTCCTCCTCTTCTTCTCGTACATTAACTTGCAGTGATTGATTATATTCTTTGTGCTATGGTGCTATTTTGGGGTGTTTTTTCAGCTGCTATCAGCACTATTTTATCCAAGGGGTTGATTTGTAATAAAACACATCACATTTTCCTTTTTACTTAAAATAAAAATTTTCAATTAAATATATTGTCCTCTTGTCTCAGTCCCAGAATTTCAACCTCAAAACATCAATATACATCATAAACTAGTTGTCAGGGCACAGACGGAAGCAGAGGTTGAGGCAAACTGAGTTTGTTTATTTAGACAGAGACACGAACACAGGTAACAGGGAATGCAGGCAATGATTAGAACTAGCCCTTCAGACAGTCACTTAGCTGAGGGATACAGAGTTTGTAGAATGCTTTGAGAACACAAGGAACGAGGAACTGGAGACAAGGAAGGCATTGAAGGAAGCCGATGGGATCTCAGGTGAGTAGCAAGTAAGGTTACGTCCAGGTACGTTTGATGAGACCAGACAAACCCTGCGTCCCAATTCACATACTATCCATACTAAATAGTATTCGAAAATAGAATTAGTATGTCCCAAATCATAGTATGCTGAAAAGAGTATTCCAAAGATACCCAGATGGTCTACTATTTCTGGTCCGAATTCGAAGTGCGGATCGATGCACATTCTAATGGCTGATATTACCCACAACCCATTGCGAGTTGGACGTAGATTCATTTAGAACTACAAACGCGGATAAAAAGCGTTCAAAAACTACAAACATGACGCATGTGCGAGTCTGACGGTTAAATGGTTACTTCAGGGATTAGCATATGGCTTTGTATCAGTAGAAACCCTGGAGTATATTCAAATGATTGTGCTTTCCCCCCTCATATCCCACTGAGACAAGAGATTTATGCATTTTATTTCTGGAAAAATTCCTCTCGTGACGCAAATTGACAATATTCATAATATAAAAAATAATCTTTGAAATGTTTGCCCAGACGCTAAAGACTACAGCCAGCAGAGGGAGCCATTATCACATGTTTTCAACTTGCGCATGGGAAATGGGAGATCACACTTACAGCACAGCTTGCAGCTGCAGGCATTCATTTAAACGGAGCTATGGTGAGCAATGTAAGTGTTTTAACTTCTCAAATTAATTTCTATGAAAGTTTCATGCTTCCAAAGGCATGAACTGAAAACGCGTTGTGAATGTATGCCGCGAATATGGTCGCGATAACCTCAGATCTCATCACGAGAGCTCATCAGCTCATTTATGACATTAAATGTAATCTGACTCCTAATCTGAGTTAGTGCTGTGAGACTCACGCGGCAACTCGCTAATTATATTGAACAGATATATCGTTCAGTATTTAATTGTACTTTCTGAACTCAGTCACTGTAATCAAGTAGTGGTAGCTTTGGGAATGGCCTCACAGGCCAGCGAAGCATTCTGGGATTTGTATTCTTTCATCCCCATGCGACAAAAATACATTTTCTGTCTTTTCTCAGTCTAGAAGGCACCAAATTTAAAAAAAATAATAATTTCACATTACTACTACATTAATGACCCAGTTTAAATACAGATTCATCTTTCCATTGCTGAAGTACCCCTTTTAGTAGAGAGGTTTAGATAAAGGGGTTTGGGTGATCAATTATCAGTATTTAGATTGACAAATATATTTATTCAATTTTGTCCACATTATATTTCATCTCCAGCAGCATTGTGAACTTTTGTAATGAAAATTTTGGCCATTAACTTTTAAATGCATCATTATATTTAAACTTCAAACACAAGGAGAGTCTCTGCATTAAAGACACACAAGTGGCAGATCAACGAGCGGCTACATATCTCTCCAATACGGTAGGAGATTAAACTGAATGTAGAGTATTGGAGTGTGATGAATGACGGAGCAGTTAAACGGTGATGGGATGAACGTAACTAAGCGACAGAGTCCGTTAAAGATGACGAAGTATTCCCGAAGCTTTCCTACTTTTTCTGCTACACACATTTAAAAGTATGTACTTTTTCCTCACAAAAAAAGTACATACTTTTAGGACGTAGTATAAGGAGGTGAATTGGGACCCAGCAAAAGATGTGAGTGGAATGAGTGTTTTTATAGTGTCCTTGATGATGGAGTGCAGGTGCGGGTGATTAGTATTCAGGTGGCTGTGAACGAGTGGGTGGAGTGTGGAGATCTGGTGATGATGCATTAGTGTTGGTGGGTGTTGGCTGTGACTCTGTGACAATAGTTGCATAAATAATTAGCATTTTAAGAAGGCATTGTTCCATTTTAAATCTATTTAAATTATCAGAATCATTTCAATCTTTATTATGTGAAAGTTGTCTTTTTACATGTTCGACTATGTAAAGGGTTGTGTGGGTGAAGGGCGAAATATTAATAATATGGATGAGGAAAATTACAGGTAAATGTTACAGAATATTTTTATTTTTCATTTAGAATCAAACTGTAATTCCATTCCTAAGTATGCAAAATATGTGAACATTTGATTCAAGTAATTATTTATTTAAAACTCTTAAAGCTGCACCATGTAATTTTTCCGTCCACTAGAGGGCGCCTATCCAAAACAAAGGTGTAGTTTGATGACGTCAAGTTTGAGCTCAGAATCTTGGGACGGGTGGTCTTTACCTCATAGCCGGTGGAAAATAGGACTCGGGCAGAAATCATGTTCATGGATGCGGTTAGTAACGCTACTATAGTATGATTGTTGTGGAGCTGAGCAAGGCCCCTGGAGCGATTGTTACGCAACACATGCCTCGCGAGCAACGGGACTTTTATTTTGACGGAACACAGTCGCCGGCGCCATTTTCGCTTTTCCGGTCATACATATGAGGTAACACAGCTCTGTTTATCATATTAGATACATTTAAGTGTGTTTAAAAAGATGTTATGACGTTACTCAGCGGCTGCTGTGAAACGTGTTCACACTGCTAAGAGTAAAGCAAATAAAACTGGAAACTGAGGGTAACACAGATATAACTCCATCAGACATCCCGACTCCTTGGTTAAAATAGCAAATTTCTCACAATTTACAAATAGTTGGAAACATTTGGTATTGTAGTATTTTAAGAACTCAACTGAACAAAATATATAACTCTGGCCTAGTGGTTTTTAGATATTTTACCGCAAAAATACTACATAGCGCACCTTTAAAGTAGTCAGGACAAATGTGTAATTTTTTATATATTTTTTTTTATTTTTTTACAAATGTCATTTCCACCACAGAATGCTATGAAATACAAGACATTATTGGTGATTAGAAAAGTCCATGTTCAAACTAGAGGTTGACCAATTAATCAGCACAGATATCCAGATTATGAACAAAAATCCTTACTGATATTATTTCCGAGTTTTGTCTGTCTGATGAAATGGCTGAGAATGGTCTGCTGACATTATACATGAAGAGCAGAGATGGACAAAGTACACAACTCTGTTACTTAAGTAAAAGTAAAAGTACTACTGGTCAAATATTACTCTGTTACAAGTGAAAGTTGTAAAAATAGATTTTTACTCAAGTAAAAGTACAGAAGTATTTGTTTTCAAAAGTACTTAAGTATCAAAATAAATTGACTTTTTTATGCCAATGCAGTATTTTATTATTATTGTATAAATGCACACTGTCATCATGGTTTAAGTCATTCAGTGATGCTCCATCTGACATATTACCATACGACTAACTAAAAACTAATTTAAATACTTGTATAAAAGTTACAAAGCTGTTTACAAAGCTGCTGTCACTTTAAGGCCGAATGCACGGATCCAATACACTAATACACATCTGATATTCTCCCAACTTTACTCTTCTCTTTCTCACAGACGTTTATCTTTTTAATATTTTATAAGACATGCACCAAGTGTATGTCAACTAAACTAATCTTGATTTTTTTAAACTGAAACATACTTTCAAAGTATGGCTATGAGTGCACACACTTGTGCCTAATAACCGTCTTCTTCCATTTTGCTATGAACTGATCAGTGTTCAAAAAAAGTTGTGAAAATGTATATGACCCTATAAGAGTGATTCCTGACAGACTGTCTGAAACAACCACAAAAAAAAAAGTCCTCCGACTTTCAGAGCTGCTACAGAAACGACTTTCGACCTATATAGAAATGTAGTGGAGTAAAAAGTATGATATTTGTCTTTCAAATGTAGTGAAGTAAAAGTCATACATTTCCAGAAAAAATAATACTCCAGTAAAGTACAGATACTCAAAAAGTGTACCTAAGTACAGTACTCAAAAAATGTACTTAGTTACTGTCCACCTCTGAAGAAGAGAGCTGTCTCTAGAGGCAAAATAAAAACTATCACTGACGCCTAGTGGAGTTTGTTTTGATGTGAGGCAGCGGTAAAGTGTATACTACCGTACGTGTTATCATATCATTATAAAGAAATTAAAGTAATGCTGTCAGTCGACCTCTAGTTCAAAGGGACGAAACACCCGTTTACATTTGTCTTGATAGATAAATGTATCTTTCAGTTTTCACAAAAGCCTTTTACTTTGCTATGTGAGAATATTTAGATTATTTAGAATATTTAGCAACAACTTCAGATAAAAACGCTCCTGTGTGCCGTCAATCAACTACAGTATTTTACAAGGACTTGTCATAATCTACATGACATAAGCTGCCATGCATATCTATAAACATTTGCTGTGTCATTATTTTCAATTGTAAGGGTGAATTTGTCAATGTCAGACAGGTCTTTGTCATGGACGGGACTCCAGTCTGATTAACGAGTCCCATTAACCCGAGGGAGAGAGAGGCCTTGTGGCGTGATGGATGTGGTCAGTAACCTTCCTTATTGCTGTGGTCAACTTTCTCCTTTACAAGACATATCAATACATTATCTGCTGCTTTCCAGATTTATTAGTCATGCAGAAGCTGGCAGGCAGAAAAATATTAGTATGTTTGTTAATAGTCTATTTTATTTATTATTGTAGTTTTAGTTACAATGAATTTGACCTATTTTTGTCTTGCACATTGGCCAATAGTAATATTCTGTACAAATAATCCGTCCTTGGAGAGTATAACAGGATTTTAAGAGCCTTCAAAAGCAATTCAGCGCTCAAGAAGAAAGTGTGGAGAGAGAATTACAAAGACAAAGACTGTCAAGCTTCAAAGAGAAATGGGTTGAAAACAGGAGGGGGAAAGAGAGAAAGAGGTGGGCATTAAATAGAAAATGAGATTGAAAACATGTTCGACACTGTGAGATTTTAGCAGAAACTATGTTAGTCTGTATGTTTGAGCGTCTTTCCCAAGATGAAGTGTTGTGTCCTGAATATCATCAGGTCCTCATTAGTGCATGTCTGCTGTTTAATTATTGATCGGAATGAGAGATCCAGAGCCCCAGACTGTTCCACTGTTTCTGCTAGCTGTAACCCCATGCTGCTTCACATTAACACGCTAGCACTAAACTGACTGATCCCTGTGTCCTCTTCTCGGTCCCCCTTCGTCCACACCACGGGGAGTGCAGACCAATACAGACAAATGTGTACATCTAACAGTACTCACCACACACAAGTTGGAATACCAGCTTCAATGCTAATGAGAAGAACAAATGAATATACACAAATCCTGTACAATCCTTGTTTAATTCACTAAATAAATAAATGATATACAGTAACGTTTAAACGTTTGATAACAAAGGCTACGTTTATTCGATGAAGAACAGTTGTTTTGTAAAATATTATTACAATTAAAAAGAATGGGTTTCTATTTTGATATATTTTAAAATGTAATGTGTTCCTGTGATACCAAAACTGAATTTTCAGCGTAATTACTCCAGTTTTCAGTGTCACATGATCCGTCAGAAATCATTCTTTTATGATGATCTGGTCAAGAAACATTTCTTCTTATTATGAATAATGAAAACTGTAGTTCTGTTTACAATTTTTTGAAATCATGATATTTTTACTCAAGATTCTTCAGAATGTATTTGAAAATAATTTTATTCTACTGAATGCATCCCTCCTGAATAAGGGGATGTAGATGCCATATTTATGATGCGTGTCCATATAAAATGCACATTAAGTAATTAGTTACTTCACTCAGATGCACATTTTGAAAATCAATTTGTCACTGGGCTTACTAAGTGGGACCTTTTATAACCTTTATATTTGAGTTATATCATGGACACTTGGTTTTCATGAAATATTCACATCTAGCCATGCTGATTTGCCGAATGTTTACTTTGTTTAGGATCAGTTACTGACTTGCAATCCTAACCCCCAGCACCAGCAATAAACACATTTTTTAACCATGTAACAATACTCAATACTCCCCTTCGCTTGTTCTCCAGCATCCCTCATCTGTAATACATCATCATTTGACATGAATGTGATTTTCCTGTGGAAACTGAATAAGTGCTTAGCATGCCACCTCGACTGCTCTCATCCATTTTGCATGATGTCACCAGGCACAAATCACCAGAGGATTTAGAGAAATGGATGAAAATAATTAAAGAAGCCTTAAGGGAGAAAGGAGGGATAAGCAGAGCTTTTTTTCCTCCTTTTTTATTTTTTTTAAATAATCTCTTTTGTTTTGAAGTGACGAGAGAATACCTCCTTCAGGCTTGGTTACACTCCAGGAATGAAACTAAATTTAATGAACCTTTTCTCCACTGAAGCAGTGCTTGAAGCAGTTTCAATCTATCATTTGCTCATGTTTGAAATAGGTTAATAATTGTAAAGCAAAAAAGTTGTTTAAAGTAGCTTTAACCTTAGAAAGAAGCATGAATAGATTATATGAAATTAAATTCTCCTGAAACAGAATTGTGAATATATAATGTTAATTTTACATGTAAATGTATCATTATTTAAAAATTCCTTTTTGGCCTTTGACAGTTTTAATAAATTGTATATCATGCATGAAACAAATGTGGTGTAGGATTTACTTTGAGAATATTTTTTACTTGTAAAGTTCACAAATATGAAATTAGAAGAATGAAAGTAGAAAGTCAAATGTATTTTCTTGTAAAACGTACTCAAATTTATAAAAATCTCTTTACAGTGTAACTCCTATGTATAAATTATTTTGGTTAAGCTTTATTTTAGGGTTCAGTTATTAACTATTAACTAGTTGCTTATTAGCATGCATATTAGGATATGTTAATGCCTTATTCTTCATGACCTTATTCTACATCCCTTAATCCTACCTAAACTCAAATGCTATAAAAACTACCTTACTATAATAAGCAGTAAATTAGGAGTTTATTGAGGCAAAAGTCATAGTTTAATAGTGAATATGTGTTCCCCATACTAAAGTGTTACCATTATTTTTATAATTTAAAAAATATTACTGATAATGCTACATTATATCTGGTATAAGTATGTTAAATGAACACATTTCTTGTTTGCTGTTGGTGGGTCTGAACCTTACAGATGGGGCTGTGAGGATTCGGGAGACAAAAAACACTGGGAAACACTGGCGTAAAATACTTTAATCCATGTAGAACTGCAGCGAATTCCCTTGTCCTAGGTTCTAATTTAAGGCTTGTTGTTGTTCAGTTAACACTCCAATGCCATCTGTTGGAGCCTCAATAGAATTCTATTCCAACCATCATCTTAGTGTGTTAGTGTGTTAATAGAGGGCACAAATTACTTGGATTTCTAGATACTAAAAATTAATCATCGCCATTTGCAAAAATACAAATGTTAAGCAGTACTAAAGGAATGCACATCCAACCAGTTGGAATCTCTTTGGCCTGTTGGCCATTAAATCTTTTTAGCTAACCTCTCACCAGGAAGTAATTATGAACATGCCCAACATCACTGTCACATGAGTCCTCCTTTCTATTGCAGAAGAAGAGAAATAATTTTAAACAGGCATCATCCTATTTCTGCAATATCAGATTTATAGGTCAGTCTCAGAGCAATATTTCTACAGGCTTTACAAGCTAATGAGACTGGGAAAAAGGGAGGGATAGAGAGGATTGTGTGTGAGAGAGATTACTGAAATCAATCCAACCGTGCAGCGTTGTGTTTTTACCATAGGACTTTTTCCTTTCTGTTAAACTTTCACTTTGATGTTGTTTTGGCTCGACACCCCCTGAGAAACCATTGCAGTCTCCACTCACTTCCTTGTCTCATAGAGTTAATGAATATTTATCTGTGCTCATTATCTGATACTGATTATTCATTTAAGTTGATTAATTATTCATGAGCGTCATATCTCTGTGTATGATGATGCCTCTTGGGTTTGGATTCGGCTGAGAGGAAGCTCATACGTTTTATCAGAGCTGCTGATTCAAGCTGTCTTACTCATCATTTAGTTTGGTAAAAATGAGACCAGACAACCTAATTGATGTTTGTATGGGAGGCTTAGAAATTGTAATGGACTTTCTCGTGTTGCTGTATTAACATTTATTACCGCTATGTGATACTGGTTGTAGAGCTCACCAAGGAAATGAAAGCTGAATTCTCTTCTGGCTGTTTGTATTAGTGAATCACAGAACCACATCGATGACTTGCTATTGGACTTGAAACAACGCACAATAAACACATAATTGTTTAGACCACGTAGGCCTGTTTCCCCAAGGTCAAAGTCTTCAGCTGAATTTCACAGCTCATTTCAACTGACTGAGAAATATCTCTCAGACTAAGACAGATTTCTGCTTGTTTATATCCATTATATAGCTTTAAATATGTTCTTAAATTGCACACGTGCACGCACATGTGCGCGCGCACACACACACACACACAGGCTTTAAATGACTGTTTCAGTATAATATCATGAATCCAAGGATTGTTGAAAACCCATTAAGAGAGTGACATGCAGTTTTCCCATTAAATATGTATTAGCTGGGTTATGCACAGAGAATGATCCTCAGGGAGTTTCTTTCTAATTAAATGCACTTTAATGTAAAAGCATTACCGAGCGTGATGATTTAGTCAGATATATTGTACTGGAGAGAAAATAAGGTCAAAATCACTAGATTAAAATGAACTGAGCCATTTATTATTGTGCTTGGAGACTGCACATTGGAAAATATTAGCATGCACACTCTTTTGGTTACTGCTTTAGAATAATAAGCAATTTTGTTCTTTTTGCGTTTACAAATTCCTTTGTTATCTGTGTCTGCATCTATATAACATCTCAATATATTATTTAAACTTCTAACACACAGTTAAAAGCCATAATGAATCGAAACATTAAAATTGTGATTAAGATGTTTACCTTTTTATTGTTTCATGCGATTAATTATGAATTATACAATCAATCGCAGGGTCTACATGCTTTGACTGTGTAATATAATCATGTATATTTAATGCACTATGGGGATTTGAGAAGGTACAGCATTCCATAACAATGGTACTGCACTTAAACATTTAAAACTGACAGCCTCATTGAAACTATCACATCTGCAGTCTTGTCTCGGAATGGAAAAGGCTGCTTTTGCTGCTGCTGCCAAGTCTGCTTGAATGACGCTTTGTTATTAAAATTTAGTAGTGTGTGTGTGGCTGGGTTGTGAGAAGCAGGTATGGATTGTGCCAGTGTAACACCGCCTTTCAAAGGCTTCACTTTTATTCGGAGAGTTTGACAACTGAAGTTTTGCAAAGCTCTGACAGAGAGCTCACTGAAACTTTCTTTAGATCAAACACGCCTACTGTTCTCACTTGTGACGTGAGGCATGCTCCAATTGAGACATCTTTACCAGGATCTGTTTATTCTGGTACAGCAATGGAAAAAGATAATAAAATGAACATCTTAATGCAGTTAGTTCAATGATTCCATTTTTTACATATACTCACTGAGTACGATTCCTTTATCAGTCATACAGTATCTATTATTTAATAGTGTGAAAGCAGTCATGTTGAACCCACCAACAACTTCCTCTAAAGCATTGTGTGTGTGGGGGCGAGGGGGAGGGGGTGTCATGTTTTTGTGAAATATCAGGACACAAATGTGTATAATAACATGGGCATTACAAGGAGAGGTTGAAATATTAGGACATTACCCATGTCCCCATTTTTCAAAATGCTTATAAATCATACAAAATGCAGAATGTTTCCTGTGATGGGTAGGTTTAGGGGTTGGGGCAGTTTAGGGGGATATAAAATATGGTTTGTAAAAAACCATTATGCCTATGGAATGTCCCCACATTTCACAAAAACAAACGTGTGTGTGTGTGTGTACAGGTATATAGGGGTTTAATGGTACATGTATCCGCATCGAACTGTTTTGGTACAGGACTTCCATGCTTCTATCGTTTTACATGCTTCAAATCCGAATTTCCACACAAACACTATTAAGTACTCAGTCCATTTTTATCACAAAGTTCAAACTATAAATGCCGTTTTGACGCTCTTTAATGTGACGTGACAGATCACAGTAGCGCAGCAGCATGCAAGTGAACCCGATCATCTCTCCCTAGTCAAAGAACAAACACGAATAAACCTGAAGGTATGTTGACGATACATTACAACATACTGAAAGTTTCATATGTCATGTAATCACTAAATATTTTTTAACGACAAAAATACATCAATAAAACAGCTTGTAAACAATGTAGCATTACATTTACCTCAGGCAGTCATTCAGTGTCGACTGCTTATTAGTTCCCTAGAGAAATGAACTATTTCACTAAATATATGCACTGTATTAGCCTATATGTTCATTATATTTTACTTAACCTAATCCTGATGTCTTGATTATTTAATGTCATGAAAATGACAGCCACTGTGTATAAATGATTACATTTCAACCACAAATTGTAGTAAAAACATAATTGTATAATTATATTTAGAAGTTAATGTGCAAGTAAGAGCTCCTAGCAGCATTAGCATAGATTAAAAAATGTATCCTTAAGAAACTTTTAGTTATAATTGAATTAATTTAAGGATAGACACAATTTCTTTAGTAAACCACTGTTCAATAAAATATAAAGCTATTTTATATTTAATTTTTGCAACGTGACAATACTGAGGTAAATACCAAACCGTCAATAGTTTTGTGTACCATTACACCCCTAGTATATATGGTTTATGAGGACACAAATGTGTATAATGAAATGGGTATTACAACGTAAACATGGTTTATGAGAACACTTCCTCTGTCCTTGTAAACCAAATGGCTTAAAAAACATAATAAACTGTGTGGGGTGGGGGGATGGGGTGTTAAAAAAACATCCTGTGATGGGTAGGTTTATGGGGTAGGGTTAGTGTAGGGGGATAGAATATACGGTTTGTACAGTAGAAAATCATTACGCCTATGGAGAGTCCTTGTAAACCACATATTCAAGAGTGTGTGTTTGTAGAACCAGGATTTTTATAGTCACCATTATTGACAGCAAACTCCATTGTTTCTCATTAATCAGGATGAACATGCAACATAGGCTCCATATTTGATTTGGGAGCTATGCCAGAGTGGAAGATTTTATTTTATTAGCTTGGCATTGTAAAACACTAATCATTGTATGGAAAAGAACATCGTACACATTCTCTCCATCATCTCACTTTGGGAAGAAAGAAGACTCTAAACAGATAAGGCTGAAGATAGATTCTCATCTGGATTAACTATTCCTTTAATTCATGCATCCTCTCTTTCTCTGTTGTTGCCTCATGTATCTCTATTTTTCATCATCCTTCTCCGGGGATTTCACCAGATTTTATTCTCATTGCAGTGATGCAGTAGAGGGTGAGAGAGGTCTCACATTAGAATATGCATGAAGTAGCTCTGCGGAATTATCGTGGCAACCAACGAAGTGCACCTTGCTGTCAGAATTCTAACAAGGCTAAAACCTTGGCTTTCACCTCTTTCCCTACTGTTGCTCTCAACTTTATTTTGGCACATGAATACTGTCCAATTATGTAGCTCGTCACACATCTGTGCCTCTGCACTGTAAACACAACCTATTCACACGTCATAAGAGACGTCTGAAAATGAACGATTACCCATACATAAGATTCAAAGCTGGGCTTATTTTCAGCCCTGTCATCTCATGGGTTCAGATGCACTTTGCACATAAAAATTGAGCCTAGGCCATTTTTGAAGGTGACTGTTGATCAGTTCCTTTGAGCACCTGCTGAATGAACAGCTGAGTCGATCTCAATATACAGGGCCGTGAATATTCTCTCGGCTTCAGGCCTTCACGGGCACAATAAATCTGCACCGAAAAAAGCTATTCAGAACTAACAAAAGAGGCTTAATGGAGAATTCAACTCATAGTCTTATTTTTACCACCTTGATTAAAAGGAGCAGCGAGCAGCGAGGATTGTGATTTGCTTCAGTATCTGGGTTGAGGAATAAAGGACAATGAAGGGCGTCTTCACTGAGAGTTTGGTGCCTTCTCACATGGCTACGAAGATCTCAGTAGCTCTCGTGTGAAAAGCCTCATTAAACCAGTATAATAGGAAAACCCTGCCTGGTAATTCCAGCTTATTTAATGACCTCAATCTGGCTTTTTGGATCTCATTTATTTATATTTTATTTTCCTGTTAATGCCAACTGGATGTCTGTGTAATGGGCTGTCAGTGTCAACTAGATGATGCATGATAAAATGATAAATGTAACCAAACCCAGGAACCAGGGTTTATTTTGTTATTCAAGAGTATGTGATTTTATATGTAGGCCCTAAAATGTCTTATAGGCTGCATTTATTCTATCAAAAATATAATGAAAATATAAATTTTTTGAAATATTACAATTTGAAAAATTATATTTAAGTTATATATTTCAAAATTTCTTCAGTGTCACATGATCATTCTAATATGTTTATTTGCTGTTCAATAAATATTTCTTCTTATTATTTTTGATGTTGGAATTTGACATGGAAATCTTTGGTAACATTATAAATGTATTCACTTTAACTTCTGATCAATTCCATGCACCCTCGCTGAAAGACAAATCAATATGACTTTTACAATAAGACAAATTTACATAGAAATTAAGTGTATTTGCACCAAGAAAAATTACATTAACATTACATTTGCAGCTACATTTAGCACCTGCTTGAATTGGAACATGGGTGGTTAGTGAATACACACATTTCATTGCAATAACCTGTCTGAGTGACGTTATCTCTCAGTATACTGTAGAAAAACCCAGGCTGCACCTCCCCATACAGACCGGCTTGCATCTCCACAAACCTTCACAGCTTTCAATCTGTCAAACTTAGTGCCCTGCATAGTATATGCATTTGTGTGTGTTCACCATTTGTCATGTAGCCGTGTGCTGATTTTCAGTGCCACAGATTGCCTTTGTTCCAAATCTATTGATCCTGCAATCGAGAGATGAACACAGATGAGACAATAGGAGAGAAAATATGAATGTGCATCTCAGGATCAAAGTGTTTTGAATATTGTAAATTAGACCACTTGTTTACACCGGGTTTCTAATAATGGTTAATGCTTAAAACTGTTTATTATTCATAAAGAAACTATATGTTATATGTTTTATGAATAATGCATGGTGTGTTTGTAGGACTATGGCTGTCAATTCAGGAGTGGGCTGTGTTCTGTATGCAGGCATCACTTGTTCGGTCTAAATAAATGGAATATTTGTCTATTTATGAATATAAATGTGGTTGTTATTATAGACTCTTCTTATTCATTTCTGCCTGCTGGTAGATGGGGAGCTGCTATTGTTTTGGGTCAAGTGCCCTTTTGGGCCTTTCTATTTAGCTGTTGTTCACTAAAATAACCTGGGATGTGGGTTTCAAATTGATATAAACCCCTTGAAGCTGAATCTGTCATTCTGGTTCCATTTCTCAGTGAAAGCTGGCTTAAACTATTCCATGCTGCTTTAGAAGTCTGTGTCTGTCTTTATAATCCATTCATTTATTAATATGTGTACACATATTGCTATGTTTTAGTGTTTATCCTTGTTATGGTTATAATAGTTATTAATATTCTTTGTTTACATTGCTCTCTTTTCTTCTCTTCTTAGGTAAGTGTGAAGCTTACATCCTCCCTGTTTTTACCTGTTTGGTGAGTAGGCTATGCACTTGACTAAGTTTAATACTACAGGACAAATGTGCCCCCCGCCCCCAATTCAGCAGGGCATTATTTTCAAGTCTTTGATATTTTGATTATATATTTTTTTCAACTTATCAGCACAGGGTCAGCACAGGGTATGTGAAATGCCACTATGATTAGGCATACACAATATGTTTTATGTTGACAAGTTCTATATCAGTTATTGAACAATATTACAGTTAATTTTTCGTATTTTTTTGTACCTATCGGTAGCTGTTTCCATCGCCCTGTTTTATGCACATTTTTAAGTATCGCATCAGAAACGACTGATGGAAACGCCAAATTTGGAAATAAAATATTTTTACACTTGCTTGGTGCTTTTTGACTTTCGAAAAAGAGTTCGTGTGAATAATGGGAGATGGAAACCCATTTGCCGAACAAAATTCAGATGTAGTTAACATTAAACCCACACGAGGGCTCTTTTTATGCAACTGGATAATTTGGCTCAGCTCCGTAAAAACAGCCAGCTCTTTCAGCTCCTAAATGGCTCTTCTTTTAGTACCACTTCTGGCCCTTTAAATTCAGTCAGATTTAGTAATGTTTGGCCTGTGATTGACATATACATATTTCAATTATATTATTCAGTGTTACTCATCTTGTTTTCTGACCCGATATTAAGAATGATCTTATCGCCACACTGCTTGACCACACACACTCCATACAGTGACTGAATGTTGTGTTAATGTACAGTGCGTGCAACGATTTGAGAGGGTAATAATATCCTGTCTTATGTTTATATAGAAAAAGGAAAAACGGCTCTCAGGCGGGAACCGACTCTCACCATTCACTTAAAGGGGTTCTTCAGCAATGGGAAGATTAATCTGTATTTAAACTGGGTCATTAACGTTGTAGAAATGTAAAATTATTTTTGAATTTGGTGCCATCTAGACTGAGAAAAAACAGTAAATGTATTTTTGTCTCATGGGGATGAAAGACAACAATTCCCAGAATGCTTTGCTGCCCTATGAGGCAACTCCCAAAGTATCATTGGCCCACTGTGTTCATTTTCATAAAATCAGTTAGAGAACTTAAAACTGAATGTGTCTGTTCAATATAACGTGATTTAGCTGCTGAGGGAGTGTCACTGCACAAACGCTGCAGGTATCAGATTACATTCACCGTCATGAATGAGCTGAATGAGCTCTGTAATGAGAGCTGAGTTTAACGCGTCCGCGCTCGCGGCATACATTCACAGTGTGTTCAGTCTGGTGTGTTTTCAGTCCATGCCTTTGAAAGCTTAACTTTCATAGGAATTAATTTGAGAAGTTGAAACACTCACTTTGCTCTGCCGGCCACTCTGTTTACATGAATGCCCGCAGCTACCCGAGCCGAGTTGTTTTTTCTTGTTTTTTTGTGAACTTTAAAAAGATTTGCTTCATGTTTGGATGGAAACCCAGCTAGTGTTGGATATGTTTAGGGTTAGTTCACCCAAAAATTATTTAATTAATTACTCACCCTGATGTTGTTAGACACCTGTAAGACCTCCGTTCATCTTCGGAACACAAATTAAGATATTTTTGTTGAAAGCTGATGTCTGAGAAAGGCTTCAGAAGGACCTCCATTGGCATTCAGTATATTCCCACTGACCCACTCACAAGACCCATAAAAGGCACTAAAAACATCGATACAAAGTCCTTCTCACTACAGTGGCTGTACGATCATTTTACAATGCAACGAAAATAGTTTTTGTACGCAAAAAAAAAAAATCTAAATAATGGCTTTATCCGCCCAGTTATTGTCTTTCATGTAGGTCTCGAACGTGAACTCACGCGATAGCATTGCTCCTCCTCGATTCTGGGTTATGTATGTGAACGGCGTCATATTCTCGCACATGCGTCGAGTTCACGTCAATAACTTGGTGGATAAAGTCGTTATTTTGATTTGTGTGCCATTAACATTACATTTGCAGCTACATTTAGCACCTGCTTGAATTGGAACATGGGTGGTTAGTGAATACACACATTTCATTGCAATAACCGGTCTGAGTGACGTTATCTCTCAGTATACTGTAGAAAAACCCAGGCTGCACCTCCCCATACAGACCGGCTTGCATCTCCACAAACCTTCACAGCTTTCAATCTGTCAAACTTAGTGCCCTGCATAGTATATGCATTTGTGTGTGTTCACCATTTGTCATGTAGCCGTGTGCTGATTTTCAGTGCCACAGACTGCCTTTTTTCCAAATGTATTGATCCTGCAATCGAGAGATGAACGCAGATGAGACAATAGGAGAAAAAATATGAATGTGCATCTCAGGATCAAAGTGTTTTGAATATTGTAAATTAGACCACTTGTTTACCACGGGTTTCTAATAATGGTTAAAACATGTTTAGGGTTAGTTCACCCAAAAATTATTTAATTAATTACTCACCCTGATGTTGTTAGACACCTGTAAGACCTCCGTTCATCTTCGGAACACAAATGAAGATATTTTTGTTGAAAGCTGATGTCTGAGAAAGGCTTCAGAAGGACCTCCATTGGCATTCAGTATATTCCCACTGACCCACTCACAAGACCCATAAAAGGCACTAAAAACATCGATACAAAGTCCTTCTCACTACAGTGGCTGTACGATCATTTTACAATGCAACGAAAATAGTTTTTGTACGCAAAAAAAAAAATCTAAATAATGGCTTTATCCGCCCAGTTATTGTCTTTCATGTAGGTCTCGAACGTGAACTCACGCGATAGCATCGCTCCTCCTCGATTCTGGGTTATGTATGTGAACGGCGTCATATTCTCGCACATGCGTCGAGTTCACGTCAATAACTTGGTGGATAAAGTCGTTATTTTGATTTGTGTGCCCACAATCGTTGCATTGTAATATTATTGTACAGCCACTGTAGTGAGATGGACTTTGTAATGTCGTCTTTAGTGCCTTTTATGGGTGTTGTGAGTGGGTCAGTGGGAATATACTGAATGCCAATGGAGGCCTTTCCGAAGCCTTTCTCAGCCATCAGCTTTCAACAAAAATATCTTCATTTGTGTTCCAAAGATGAACGAAGGTCTTACGGGTGTCCAATGACATGAGGGTGAGTAATTAATGAAATAATTTTCATTTTTGGGTGAAATAACCCTTTAATTGTGGATGCTTATTTCCTCTGATTTATTTTATTAAAGAATAAAAAGTTTACAAAACACTAAAATTTAATAATCTCAAATCTCAAAAAGAATCATTTTTTCATACTGTACTACCTAGTTCATGCTATCACTTGTAGCATTTAAAGCTTTTTATTTATTTAGAAAAAAAAGTACTACAGAATTTTCATATTAGCCAATTATCATTATCTGCGATAACATTAAAATAATTATTGGCTAATTGGTATCGGCTGAAATCGGTGCATCCCTAACCGGATGCGTTCTAAAGCATGGCATAAAGTGCAGTAGTCATCCCCAAATGGCAACATTTCAGTTTATTTCTCATTATTAATCAAACTGTACTTTATCAAATCAGCCCTTGCTGTGCAGTGTTATTCAGTGCAGAATTTTCCACTGGTTATAAGGATTTGGCCACTGCAACCTATGATTTTCTCTGATCTGTGGTCAATTCTTGGTCTGGGGAGCAGCCACTCTCAGATGGGCAGCAGCAAGTATCACTCTAACTCCGGTTAACCGGTTACTAAACCCGCGACCTTGTCAAAATGCACTCGTTTTCCTTAGAACAGCGCGATAGACGTCAGTGCTGAAGTGGAATTTAAACACTGCGCAGACCACATACAGACACTGGTTAGTAAATTTAGGGGAGGATAAATTGCAAATTGCAGGTTTGCTTTTTTCCTTCCTCAAATTCATATGTTGAGATTTTTTTTTACTTGTTTCTGGTTGCTACATTTCTCTGAAATATCAGGCGTCTTATAGCCAGTTGGCAGCAGAACGATGTTCTAGAAGAGTTCTATATAGACTTTTTGAAACCACTTGCCCTTTCTTTAAAAAAAATATCTGTGCATCCCATGGCATGTGCTAAGATGTTTAAAAATGTTTCCTGTTTCCAGACCAGGACACCTTCTTCCATTGCTCCATGGTCCAGTTCTGATGCTCACATGCCCACTATTGCCGCTTTCAGTGGTGGACAGGGGTCAGCATGGGCACCCTTACTGGTCTGCGGCTATACAACCCGACACGCAATAAACTGCGATGTTCTGTGTATTCTGACACATTTCTATCAGGACCAGCATTAACTTCTTTAGCAATTCGAGCTACAGTAGCTCGTCTGTTTGATCAGACCACACAGGCCAGCCTTCGCTCCCCACGGGCATCAATGAGCCTCTGCGCCCATGACCCTGTCTCCAGTTCACCACTGTTCTTTCCTTGGACCACTTTTGATAGATACTGACCACTGCAGACTGGGAACATTCCACAAGTGCTGCAGTTTTGGAGATGCGTTGACCCAGTGTTTTTATCAAAACAATTTTACGAGATAAAATATGCTAATATCCATTATCACAGCTCTGGAATAATTAGTGCTTTCAACTGTCTGTTCTGTCTTTTATTGTGTATGTTTTGTGATCTTCAGCTTCACGATCCCTGCATCCTTGTGAGATTCTCACAGAAAGAAAGCACTTCATAATGTGGAGGATCTATATTGTTAAGAGTGTTATTCACAGCTTTAGACACAATTATAACATGAAGTGAAATCATATAGTTTTGTAAGGTTTATGTGTTATTGTTTGAAAGACATAATCACACCTCAAGTAATTAATAGAATAGAATTGTTTTGCCCAGTGCCCATATCTTTATCAGATGTATTATCTATTTAATGTCGCTTCAAGAACAGGGTCTTGTAGACTTACAGCAATAGTGTGGTAATTGCCGCATTTATCCTATGACAGCTCCTGGGGTTTAATTTCTCTAATTGTTTGATTTAAGATGGGGGCTTCTCGACATTTTTGTAATGAGCACACTTTCCATTGTTCATTTTTGATTGTTAATATCTAATGACTAAATTACATGTTTATATCAAATAAGGAGCGATTACTTCAGCACGAGTGATCATGCTTATCAAGGATGGTGAATAGAAGATAAGATCATTTTCATAACTGCATAGTTTATAGCTAATTTTTGCTGCTTTCCTATAAAACAAATGCACTGTTAAAGGTGTATGCAATGCTGTGGGTTATTGGGTGGCCGATGACATGTTCATTGTTTTCAAACCTGCTGATGGCCCTGAACGCTATAAAACAGTGCAATAGTTTACAGCAGCTCCTATATTCATCATCTAACACATACAATGAATATATGAGTATATGATCATCTTACACATACAATGAATATATTCACAGCAAAAGATTGGCTGGGTCCCTTATTTTAGATTCTGTTTCATTAACCATTCTGTTTGGGCTTGTTTGTGTGTTGCACACAGCTTATTTCTGGGATTGCCTGTCAAGTAGTGTGCCATTCCTTCAGTGTCAGGCCTTCAGTGCAAGTCCACACCAGTGATGAAGCTGGATCAAAGATATGCATCAGTATGCTGAAAATTCAAATTTCAGAACAAGAAGCATGGGTTCCTCCTAGTTTAAAAATGTATTCAAATTCAGCCTAATTTTCACTTGCATTCCTTGCATCTCAATACCGCATTTCAGTTGAAAATTTTATTTCAAAATCCAATTTGAAAATGCTATTTGATATTCTTTCTTTTCTGCCATTATACAAATAGCAAAACAAAAAGGGGCAGGGGCAGTGTAAGGGGATAGAAAATACGGTTTGTACTGTATAAAAACCATAACGCATATGGGATGTCCCCACATTTCACAAAAACAAAAGTGTGTGTGTGTGCGTGCGTGCGTGCGTGCGTGCGACATGTGCGTGTGTGTGTGAGATAGAGAGAGATGTAGAGAAATATGTATTCTCTTGTCTGAGATGAAGTCCTCCCAGAATTTTTCTTCATATGCACCTGTCATAAGCAGCAGTATTACCTGCTGTATCATTAATTTCCATGGTGATGGTGAATCTACACACAGCAGGAGACGTGTGTGTGTGTGTGATCTTAGCTGCAATTATATTTATATAATTCATTTTTCGTAGACATTGAATGACAGGATTGCATAAACCTGCATATCTGTGTGGGTATATGTCTGGTTACTTTTCCGTCTCCAGTCAAAGCATGAAGCGGTTCCTTTTGCAAGTTTTTTTTTTTCTATAATTTTGAGGAAACCCCCCATGATTTGATGTTATAGCTTCCCATTAGTACAATGGTGTCTTACTAGGATAAACATATACATTGTTTAACATTTCTAGGTTAGTAAAAACAGTTTTCTTTTTACTTTGCAATCTTTGTGGAAACTGCTAAACAAAAATCCCAGGATTCTTTCATGAATAGAAATGTAATAACATTTATTTGAAATAGAAATCCTTTGTAACATATTGAGCCCTATTTTAACAATCTGAGCGCGTGGTCTGAAGCACATGGCGCAGGTAGGGCATGTCCACTTTAGTTTAACGACGGATAAAGTGGTCGGCAAAGAGTTGTACCTAGTCTCTTAATGTGCCGTGGGTGTGTTTTTTGCATAATGTGCAATAAACAAAACAGAGTCTAATCTCCCATTCCCTTTAAAGGCCAGTTGCGCATGCACCGTGCCAGATTCGCTATTTACATGGCGGAATTTGCAAGATGAATTTGCGAGTGGGAAGACTTCTCCAGTCTGAACGCTTACCCACAAATGTTTGTGTTCTGCTGCGCATCCCTATGTATGTAATAAGCAGAGTGTACTCACGTTGTGCACCCGCCTATATGCGCAGATTACTAACACAAAAAATACTACAAATTCAGTCAATTTCAGTTGCCTCAAAATAGCAATGTGCCAACAATGCGCCTGAACACACCTCATTTTCAGACCAGCATGCCCATGGGCGAACAGATGGGTGCGAGTGCATTTGATATTTAAACAACATGGCACTGCATGTGAAAAAATGTCGGGCTGAACAACCAAGAAAAAAAAAAAATAGGGCCCAATAAATTTGTTCAATTGAATGCATACTTTCATGAATAAAAGTATTCATTTACTATCTTAATTTCCCAAAATGTTTAAACAGTATAGTAAACTGCTTTTCTTAATCAGTATGTCTGTTATTTTATAGTAAAAACATTGAGGCATCCATAAAACACAATTTTATGAAACAACAACATTTAACTAAAGCAAAACTGAGTAAAATATTAAGACTTATTTTTAGATAATATAGTTTTTACTTATTTCTTATCCTATTTTTAGTTTACGCTTAAAATGCTAATGGGGTACCAATAAAAAAGAAGAAAACATTTCACTGAAAAAAAAATGAAAAACAACTGATTAATAAAAATGTTTTCGAATAGAACAAATGGCTAATTGTGTAAATTGTGTAGATTGTACATTTTCTTTACTTTAAGCTATTTGTCTTCAACATGACACAGTTCTCTAGAGTTTATGGATCCCAAGTGTCTAATTTGCAAGTCATGGTACATTTCATGGAAGCTTGAGCAATGTCCCCTGATTTAATATGAGGAGGAGTCGGCTCTGATGTCTCGATGTAAGCTCAGCCATGCATGTGCTAATGAACATGCGAAGATTTGACAGAATCAGAAAGAGAGATTGTGAGATGACAGTGATATTTTAGATTGACCTTTTCATGTCATCCTACATTCTGGATGTCAATATGAGTTTCATATGTCAGCAGAACTACACAAATCTTCTGTGACCAGACTGTCATAAGGCAGTGGGATTCAAGAAGACATCCTCTTCAGATGACACTTCACAGGGGTCACGATCATACATTTGTTGAAATATCACCTTGGGGGGGACTGTATGAGACATAAATGTCAGAAAAAGGTGTGTGATGTGTGTAAGTGTATCACATTAAAGCATGAAAGACAAACATGGCAATATTATGGAGTGATAAACAGCCCAACATGCTCTTTCTCTCTGGCATGAAATCCACAATTGTAAAACATTATCATCATGTTTTCCAGTATGATTTGAAAATGATTCAATGAGCATCATGAGCAAAAAATCATATATCCTTTGTACAAAGAGAAAAAAATAATCGCAAATCTGATTTTATTAGTGACCTAGAAATTTTGGTAACATTTTATTTTAAGGTGACAGTTACACATTGCAATGTACTTACTATATTAATAACAGCAAGTTATTAAGTACTAGTTATAAGTAACTCACCCTAAATCAACCCCTAACAGTAACTCTATAGTAAGTACTTGTAGTTAAGTAATATTAATCCTTATTTGAGTAAGTAAAATATATTTACACATACAGGGCTTGACATCAACTTTTTTTGCTCACCAGTCCAGCTACTGTGGCTAATGGTTAAAGTTTCTAGCCACTAACTGTCATTTTCACTGGCCAAAATATTGTTGCTGGGAAATTTGTTGTTGGCTATAAATGAGCAATGTACACACCAACTGTACATGATGAAGTCTACATTAAATGTATAACATAACATGACATGTCATCAAATAGGTATATTTTTGCTCTGGTACGGTTGTGTGTAGAGTGTGTATTTTTGGTGTAAATATATTTTATTATTTATTATAAGTTATTTCTATCAGCTGACATATTTAAATCTAGCATATTATGTGGAAAAGCCCATATAGCCTAGTGAAAGAAATATCCATATTTTCATGTGATTTTGTTTTATTAAATATCAAAAATCCAAAAGGTGTGCATCCTGACACCTAGATGAACACTTTACAGTTGGTTTTATGACTGCAAGTCATTCTCTTCAAATGCTAGAAGCGTGTATACCGATGTCGTAATCCCTAAATTCGCAAATATTGAATGTCCAACGTCAAGCCAACTTTATGCCAGCAGTCACATCAGATGTGCTGTGGTTCTGCTGTGATCTTTGTTTGAAACTATTTTTGCTGCTGAACAAAACAGTCAGTCACTGTCTGCTGAATGCTCTCCTGCGTTCATCGCACATATAGGCTAAATCTCTGCTTTGTTGTTTATGATGAGTGCAGATTTCAGTGAGTGAGCGCGCTCTGAACAAAACTCTGGCATTTCAGCGACTAACCTGACTAACCTGAACGCATCTGATTATAAGACATTGCAATCATAAGCTCAAAAGAATCGCGTGTAATTAGTTATAACGTACAACATGATTATAAAAGATGCCAGACTATAGTAAAATTCAACCCGCCAAAGTGGCTAGTTGGAGTAGTTGTGTTACACTTGTGTTACACTGTGTTGTGTTATACAGCTGATATCCACCCGAAAATAGTGTGGTTGCACTTTATTTTACAGTACGTGCACAATGTGTACTTACAGAAAAAGTACCGGTTAATATAAGGTTAAAGGCTGCCACAGAAGAACGCTTCCGCTTCTTTTGGTAATGCTCATGTGGGGTAACAATTACAAATGCACACACATCACTGTGCAACCCTGATTCTTCACTGCACAGGTACAACTCACACACACACACACACACACACACACACACACACACACACACACACACACACACACACACACACACACACACACACACACACACACACACTGGCCATATGTTTGATATGACAGTTACACGTGAGGTTAAAGGTGAAGCGATGCACCATATGTGTGTCACATCTCCACCATACATCTGCTGTCTGAACATATTATGCTCACATAGTGTGTGCTATGAAGCATGCATTTGAACGTATACTAGTAAAAAGTTTGAGAAAAGTAAAACAAATTTTTTAAAGAAGCCTCTTCTGCTTACCAACGCTGCATTTTTAAAATCCAAAATACAGGAAAGACAGTATTATTGTGAAATATTTTGACAATTTAAATTCTTTACATTTATTTCTTTGATTCAAAAGCTACATTTTCTTTCCCAAAAAAATAAATAAATTCTTACCGAGCCAAGACTTTTGAACAGTAGTACAATGTTAAAAAAAGCTTTCTATTTCAGATAAATACTGTTCTTTTGAACTTTCTACTTTCTATTCATCAAAGAATAATAATCATAAATGTTTCTTGAGCAGTAAATCATCATATTAGAATGATTTCTGAAGGATCATGTAACATTGAATAGTGGTGCTCAAATTCAGCTTTACATGCAAGAATAAATTTGAAAATAAATTCAAATAATTATTTTGTATTTTTAATAATATAAATGCAGTCTTGGTGAGCAGAAGAGACATCTTTGACCTCTTTTAATATGAAAAAATATTAGCGTTCTCAAACTTTTGTATCATTATATTTTAATAATTTATTTCATATTGAATTTATATATTGGTTGTTAGAACATCTAGTACCAGTTTTGCAGGTTAAATGGATAAAGTTTTGTACATGCAAGTTAATAAGCTTCATTTTTTTCATGCTGCGCTGTTATGCATTGTTTATGTAGTTATGTATGCATTGTCGACATTCAATGATGCATGTAGGAAACCACACAGAGATGAACACTGTGGAGAAATGAAGCAGCGTGAGTGGTTTAGCATGCTGTTCACACACAGTTTTTGTCAGAGTGTAGTTTTGCAGGCTTCACGGACTGTGGAAGTCTAAGCTGTAGGACAAGCCAAGTGTGAGCTATATGTCCACGGCTTTATCCAGCCCGTCTGAAAAATGAATGAATAATGCATGTGTGTCCACTACAGCAAAACGCTTTCTCTTTCTCTCTCTTCATTTCTCTTTTTTTTATTTTATACCACATCATTTTCCTTGGTATTTATTTATATACTAAATAATTAGTTTAGTAACTAATTTAGTAAATACGACTATAATATTATATTACATTATATTAATTATATTATGGAAAGGGTACGTTAGTGATTGTGATTTCGACTTCAGTGAAAATTACATTATTACACCATTAGATGGCAGCAAGGACTGTTTAATAGGTGAGTTAATTAGCAAAGACTTTTATATTGAAAGGACAAAACAAGGTTGTAATCAATAAGATGCAATTTACAAATGCACTGACTAGCGCTGCCATGGGAAATCTTTTTACCTTTTAAAAGGACAAAGACAAAGATGTCACTTTCCTCAGTGGACATTTAAACTGATTTTATTATGACTATAAGATTAACCAGAAGAATATCAGCTAGATGCAGGTAATACACTTGTT
The DNA here is from genome assembly GCF_024679245.1 of Pseudorasbora parva. NCBI lineage: Eukaryota > Metazoa > Chordata > Actinopteri > Cypriniformes > Gobionidae > Pseudorasbora > Pseudorasbora parva. Next base: position 29,411,272 of record NC_090186.1, on the reverse strand, counting down.
TTGTCAATCTCTCATAATACTCTACTCTCCATAATACAAAAAGCTTCAATGAAGCGACTCATCGTTCCTTTATTGCTAGTTCTAAAGTAGGGCTGAAACGATTCATCGAGTAACTCGAGTTAATCGAATCAAAAAAATCCTCGAGGCAAAATCATCTGCCTCAACGCTTCGCTTAGTCCATTTAACTACACACACATATTGCAGAAAGACATTTTTTGTGTAAGGACTCGGAGTATGAGCGGATTGCGGTTATATCCGCGGTTCAGGTGCATAAACATCCCAAACATTGCAGGTGGATGAGAGAAATCGTTAATATGTTGATTTTAATAAAGACGCGGAACTCTCAAATCACGCTAAAACGCAATGAATGCGTGTCGTTCTTTAACTTTCGTTTTCAGCTCATGTCGAGATCAAAGACCGCAATGCGAGAGAGAGAGAGAGCGGGCGGGCATCAGCACTGGTAATATAATTTAATATCGCTGTTTTTAAATGAAGAAAACTGTGTGTTAAGCTTCAGGATGCGACGCTGAACATTTAAGTTTCATTTGCGGCAGTTCACGCGTCAGCTGAGGAGAAGAGCAACTCCAAACACATGAACGCGATGGAGTTTGCAGCTTTGCACATGGATCACCGTCATGTGATGTGTGTGAAATCTTTAATGAGACTTTATATATCCTACTTGATAATATCTTCGAAATGCACCATTAGATGTTCTCAATACTAGGCGCAACAAATATCAGAACAAGCTGTAACGCGCGCGTGTGTGTGTGTGTGTGTGTGTGTGATGAGCAGCGCTCGTGCTTTCAGAGCTCAGAGCTGCGTGCTTTCATTGATTTGTGTAATTTAAATATCACACTTTAATCATATAGCTACTAACTTAAAACAAGCTGTGTTACAATGATGAATGATTAGCTCAAAAGATCAGCATGTGTGATGTACTTTAACTGAATTAAACATATCTCGCGTTTGATCACGTTCTAGCGGTTATTCCTCCGTGTGATGTATAGGTTGTCGACCCTGGTTTATGAAGGCTAAATGTAATTTTGCCAAAATATTTTTTCTTGTTTTGTTTAGCAACCTACTTCAGTGTAGCTAATATGTGACGATAGCATTGCGCTTAACACGGAGGATTTGAAGTTGTGACTACCGGGTGCGGGTGGATGGTTTGTTTCTAACAGCTGATTCGGTGACGATAGAGCTGATCCGCACATCTCTTGTTCCAAGTTAACCTGTCCAATACATTTTGCTTCAGTAAAGGAGTAAATAATACAGTAAATGTTTATGTCATGCCTGAGCTGAAGCTGATAGGCCTACATGAAAGTTAAGTTGCACAACATAAATACAATGTTTAGTTATTTATATTATATATATAGAATATTTATAGAATATTAGAATATTTATATTATATAGAATTTATAGAATATTTATATTATTTATATTGGCATTATTGTTATTTATATTACTACTATTTAGATTTATTGGTTGTAGGCTTAGTTTTAGATTGAAATATGTTTACCTTTTTAAAGTAATTTGAAATAGATTTTTATTTAATATAATATGGCAATTGTATGCATTAAAATTGTTTAGTTTCACAGTTATTAATGTATGCAATTTCAGCAATAAAACTTAATTTTTCTAAAAAGAAGACAAATTAGATGTTAATTTTAAGATACCCGTCTTATTGTCTCTTATTGCTCTTTAATAAAGAAAAAGTAATCATTATCCGATTAATCGATTAATCGATCGATTAAGTGGTAGATTAATCGATTACAAAAAGAATCGATAGCTGCAGCCCTATTCTAAAGTGACGTTTTAGAATTAGTAACGGAGGCTTGGGCTCAACTATCAAACTGTCAACTTCAGATTTTGAATCCTGCGGCCTTGTGCCTACGCCAAATCTCAATCTGCTGATATACAGCCATATCGCACAGCTACTTGTGGGATATTTCTTGTATATTATATACAATATGTAATGTATATCAAGTGGTGTTTTTGTATTTCATATATTTTGCTTTCTGTAATCAGTAGTCTTTATTTGAACCCATGGAAAACTGAGGATGTCCTGAGGGTCTTGTGCTGGTAGACACCTTTTCACAACTGGACAGGGACCAGTAGCTGTTTCTCATCTAAAGCAGCAACACTGAGAGAGGAAAGAAAAACTACACTCACAAATTACAGAGGCGAGATAGTATGAAATTGTTATTCTATAACATTTTGCAAAACTTTCAAGGAAATTGCCATTTTTATCAAGAGAGACAGGGTGAGTGAGACCGCCTTGGGTCAGAGAGTGTGTTTGATCTTTACACACAGGTTTAGCGGAACTCCCTTTACTTCACACTTATCAACAAGCAACCAATACTAAAATATATTTGTGTGTAATAAATATAAATAAATATACATTTTAAACAGTATTGCATCAATATCTCATCCATTTCATTTATTTTTGGCATGGATGTGTTAGAGAGAGAGAGAGAGAGAGAGAGAGAGAGAGAGAGAGAGAGAGAGAGAGAGAGAGAGAGAGAGAGAGAGAGAGAGAGAGAGAGAAATATATACAGTAGAGAGATGGAGAGACTAGGTTGACCTGCCTGAAGCTAAACATTGTTCATGCATTTAAATAGGAATATTATTAAAATGGTGGATGAGCAGTGTATGTATCATTCTGAACATCAAATGAATCTGGGCCCGTGATGGTAAGAAAGTGTTAAAGAAGGCAGACCAGTGCAAGTGAAACTTCTCTTCTAAACCTAAAGAATCCATCAGACTGTTTGCTTTCGAACGGTCATTTATTATTAATCACGTTATATGACAGCTTGTATGATTGTTTCAGGCCTGGAGAGGTAATCACACCCTTCTTGGGTGATGAATACATCAATAAGAAAGAACTGGATAGCGCTAAATATAAGTCCATGTCTTGCCACGAGTGAATGCTGAAAAACAAAAGTGCGCTCTATGACACCATCTGGAGCAATAACAAGAAATCTTATTGAAGACCGCACAAAATGACCTTTCCAGGATCATAAAACAACACAGATGAAATTTTAAGATGCCCAAGAGCAATATCTGAGAGTATCTATCTTTAATATAACAAGAGTCACAATATCCTCGTCCTCTTGGTAGCATATGCATGCACTGTAAGTTACTGAAAGAAATATTAAAGAGGGTCAGTGATTCAACGCCACTGTTTTATATGATTCTTTCTGGCCACACTCTTTATCTGTTTTATCTTATTATCTGCTGAGAAAATCCTAACACACACCATAGAGCATGGGTGATCATTTGGTATAATAAGCTTGAGAAGCTTCGGTTCTGAAATGAGCAGTCGTTCCCCTGTAAATAAGAACGCTCATGTTTAATTATTAAACACCTTTTTTCCTATTTAGAAAGACTGATTGCAGTCTTGGTGTATGAGAAAAGCTTGTTTCACACTGCAAATAAAAATCTAATATTCTTGCTTTCTAATAAAAATATTTAACTTTGCTTGCAAAGCTAATCTGTAAGTATTAGACTTTACAGAGAACATATCACTGGAGAGTGTAGATTATTTGTCTTACCTCATAAGCAAATAACTTTATTTTTCTCAATTCAAGTATAAATCAAATTTAGTGAGCTTCATACTTTAAACCAGGGGTTTTCAAATGGAGGACCGGGGACCCCCAGGGGGCCGAAAGGGAGTGGAAAAGGTCTGTGAAAAAAAACATAAAAAGATGTAAATAAATAAAATGATGTGGAATGTGGAATAAAATAATAAATAAGTTATTAAATGTTAAATTAAAATATAAAACATGCAAAAAAATTAATAATAAAATAAGTTAATAAATAAATTAGCATAAATAAACGTCCAAATGTTTAGAGAAAAAACATAATATACTTATTATAAATATAAAACTTAATATAAACGAATTTTTAGTGTATTAATTGGTTGTTTATAAAAGACATGTTCATATTTTGGGGTCCATGGCACCTAAAAGTTTGAAAAGTGTATATTTTTCTTTAAATGGAGTAAGAAAAATAAGCAAAATTTAAGATATATTCTACAGTCTACAATGCATAAAAATATAATATAATTAATATTTATTATGCATATTAATATACAGTATATTATTATGAATATAGAATGCACATTTGATTCTCAGGTGAATTTCTCATTTGAATGATGTGCATGTAATAATTTTTACTGGAAAACAAGACAAAATGCTGAATAAGAACATGCAAATCCTAGTGAATGTACTTTGAACAGACGTTTAGATGTTTCAGTCATTGATCATGTGCTCTAATAGCCTGAAGTCCAAACATCTATAAGATCTGACGTGTGCTAGCTAAGGCTAATTATTTAAACCAACTGAAATCTATAAGCACTTTCAAATGCCATTAGCCTGAGATACGGTATAATAAACATAGATTATGAGATGCCCCACGGGGTAAATAACAAAATGAAACTATTCCATAGCATTGGTCTTTGGTGATGTGATCTTTGTTCAGAGAGGGCACATTTAAAGGCTCACTTGTTGTATGATCAGAGGTATACATTTAAGTGCTTGTTGGGTATACTGTAAATGTATTGTATAAATGAAGGATTGAGGGGCTTGTGTTTGGCGAGATGAAGAAGGCAGAAGTAAAGAAAAGGGTTTAAGAATGAATGAATCAGAGCTAGTGATAATGGGGGCAATGTCTTTGGCTGTGAGAAAAGCATGTGGGTGATGCAGTCAGTCAGTCAGTCCCCCCCCCCAAAAAAAAAAAAAAATGTATGCTGACAAAATCATGAGATGTCTATGCAAATATGAACATGTGACTGTAAAAATATAACTGCTAGATTATGATGCATAAATGTCAATGATAAAAACGAAATAACCGTCTCAAATAATCCAATAAATGATATCGGGCATTGTATTTGAGCTGAAACTGTGAATACACGTGCTGACGTGCTGTCTAATGCTAACCAATCAGACCTCAGTTACTGTCCAAAATGCCACAATAACCAATCCGAGAAATGTATACAAATATATTTTTTAAAGTCAGGGCGATCATCGTTTTTATGATTGATCGTCGCTGTTACGTTCAAGTACTCGACCACTGTTGCCCATCCCTAATTTCAGTAGCTCAGTTACTTTTAAAACAGTGTAGCTTTTCCAGTAGCTAACTACTTGATCCAGCATGTAGCGATGAAACACAACCAAAATCGACATGGTGTTTTGGTTTTGACAAGCCACGAGACTGTAATGTGACGTAATAATCCGCTCTATGCAGGCGCGCTGCAGAACCGCTCACCGGTGAACAACGTTAGCTCAAATCCCGCTCTATGACATTTCTCTGTACTGTAGCCTACTATACTTGTTTTAGCTGTTAAACAATGTATTTTGCATCATATTTATGTTTAAATTGTATAATTATATTTACGTTGATTTATGAAACGTAAACAGCATGAGTAAAATAGGACACATAAGATGTGCAAATAGGATTACTTGCATTGTATGTGAACTGGAGAGCCTCTCATAAATGAACCGAAACTCAGTGTATAGGCTACTTGCCTCACAGACATGAGAAATATGTTTAGAAAGCCTGTAGAATGTTTGAAACGAAAAGAAATACTCAAGCAAAGCGCACTGTTCACGCGAGCAGCTCATGACTGGCGTCTCAGAGCGGTTCTATTCAAAATGCTGCTCACAGTTTAACATGCATTTTTTGTCTAATCCTAACTCCTGAATATTTAATTTAAATTGCATACATTTTGTTCTTGCTCTGATGTTAAATTTGTAGCAATTTGGCACTTTGATAACCAGTTTGAGATCTAGGCTCTTGTATTGAATATTGTGTGTATCGGATAGTTTACAATATCAAATGATTCTTGTTTTGCCATTGCTATTCTTAATCAACCTGAATTCCCAAACCTCAAATATCCCAAACATTCTTCATTAACAATTATTCAGTTATTTGTAACAATGTCATTGGGTTTAAAAAAAAAAAAAAAAAAAAGTAGTTTCAATGTACCTAGCTACTTTTTGATAGTAACTTACAGTGTAGCTAACTACTTCTTTTTTAAATATAGCTTGAATATAACATAACTTACAAGTATCTTGTAGCTTGTAAAGCCACAGTTTCAGAATAGCTTGCCCAACACTGGTTCTAGTGGTACATTTGGGGCAAAGCTTCACCCTTCATCTGAAACTCTCAGCATTGTGACACTGTCCTCAGAAAGAGCCATTACGATGCGCTTCCCTACAGTCACGTTATTACAGGATGCAGTGTTTAAAATAATCACTCAGGCAGACATGAAACAAGCATAATGTAGTCAGCAGGGAGCCAGTGACTTCTGTCTGCCTCTCTAAATCAAGATTAATGGGCTTGTGAATGCTACATTAATAGGTTGTCACTTGATGATACATTTACAAGAACAGGATGATTATCGTGGTTTTACCTAATTTCCTCATTACAGGTGTTTGTGTTGTACTGAAGATGGGCTAGAGCGGGGTGCAATTTGAAAATACCAGATCTAGCACGTATAGCCATGCAAAAGTTTGGGGTTGGAATTTTTTTAATACTTCTTTTTTTAAAAGAAGTCCCTTGTGCTTGCCAAGGATGAACTTATTCATCATCTAAAATACAGTAAAACTAAAATATTGTGAAATATTATTACAATTTAAAATTGGTGTTTTCTGTTTTTAATATACAATATATTGCCTGACGTTTTGGGACACCACTCCAAATCATCACATTCAGGTGTTCAAATCATGGAGTACAGATACTGACCTCAACCCGATAGAGCACCTTTGGGATGAATTAGAGCGGAGACTGCGAGCCAGGCCTTCTCATCCAACATCAGTGCTTGATCTCACAAATGCTCTTCTAGAGCAAATGGTCAAAAATTCCCTTAAACACACTCCTAAACCTTGTGGAGAGCCTTCCCAGAATAGTTGAAGCTGTTATAGCTCTGCAAAGGGCGGGCAAACTCCATATTAAAATGGGATGTCATTAAACCTCATGTGCATGTAAAATCAGACATCCCAAAACTTTAGGCAATATAGTGTATTTTAAAATGCCATTTATTCCTGTGATGGCTCAGCTGAATGTTCTGCACTCATTAGTCCAGTCTTCAGTGTCACATGATCATTCAGAAATCATTCTGATATGCTGATTTGCTGCTCAAGAAACATTTCCTATTATTATCATGGGATTATTATTATAATGGGATATTATCTTGAGATTATTAATATGTTGAGTTGCTGCTTTCTTTGCGAACTTAATATTTTTCAGAAGAACAGCATTTGTTTGAAATATAAATCATTTGTTACATTAATGCCTTTACTGTCACTTTTGATTGATTGAATACATCCTTGCTGAATAAAAGTAGTTTTTTCAACAACAACAACAACATTTACTGACCTGATAATGTTAATGCACCCATGTCTTCTGAAATGCATTTGAACTTTGTAAGTTGCAGTGATGATGGGAGCATAGCGGTTCACTGAATTTAATTAAGTTCTTGTATTTATGATTGTGAAAATATTTTCATTTAAGTCTGACTATGATAACTAGATAAACTGTCATGCTCTGTTTTTTAAATAAACACTACTCATACAGAAAACAGCCACTTAAAGTTTTTTGGGGGGAAAAACATATTTTTGCATTTCTGAATCTGCTGCTTTCCTTGGGCTACTATGGTAAGGCCACAGTTATGATGGGTAATATCCTTGCACATTAGGAACTGCTGACATAAAGCATTGTGGGAGCTGAAGACGACACTTGATTTAAATGAAGTGCTTCTGAAATATAGTCTCATTTCACTGTCAGTCAGCCTAATGGTTTTACCACTGACAGGGCTGTCATGCTTGGCTCCAGTGTCACACATCTAATAAAGGCCCTGCTTTCATATCTGGAGCCGAGTTTGGCTTCTGATGGGAGCCAGCAAATAGGTCTCACTGAGATATGTGGCATTTCTTACATCATGACAAACCAATGAAAATGTGTGTTTGTGGTATTTGAGTGTAAAATGAATATAGTGCTTTAATTGTAAATCTGTTATCTTTCTAGTTGTTTTCATTGCTAATTGAATGAATTGCAGCAAGTCTGTCAATGAAGGAAAAGCTATTAGGAGAGAGAGTCTCTATTAATTGGAATTTCTGGGCCACTGAGTTGCTTAAGGCTTTATTATAAAACATTTTCAAAATGAACAAGATTTTCATTAATTAGTATGCACACACCCCATGCCTTTTTATATAGTGAGAAGGCTATAATAATTAAATATTGGTATTGTTTTCTTTTTTCTTTTCTTTTTTCTTAACCTAAGGCCTTTTTTAACCCTGAAAGAGGCTTTAGCTGTGTCTCGTTTTAATGTCATGTCATCAATCATCGTGTGTGTGTGTGTGTGTGTGTGTGTGTGTGTGTGCGTGCGTGCGTGCGTGCGTGCGTGCGTGCGTGCGTGCGTGCGTGCGTGCGTGCGTGCGTGCGTGCGTGCGTGCGTGCGTGCGTGCGTGCGTGCGTGTGTGTGTGTGTGTGTGTGTATGCTCCAGAGTCCAGTCTTTCAGGCCAGTTTATCCCTCCATCTGTAATTAAAATCACTCATGGAGAACACCACCACCGCTGAACAATGGCATCCATATTTTATAACACACACACACACACACACACACACACACACACACACACACACACACACACACACACAACACCTACAATTACAGTCTGAGCTGCTCTTCACACACACACACACACACACACACTCTCTCTCTCTCTCTCTCTCTCTCTCTCTCTCTCTCTCTCTCCTCTATCTCTCTCTCCTCTCTCTCTCTCTCTCTATCTCTCACACACACAAACACACACACTCATTTGATGGAATTTATTTTTATCATCCAACTTGAAATTGGGTTTTGACAAAACTGTCTAGATAAGATTGACGTGTGTGTGTGTGTGTGTGTGTGTGTGTGTGTGTGTGTGTGTGTGTGTGTGTGTGTGTGTGTGTGTGTGTGTGTGTGTGTGTGTGTGTGTGTGTGTGTGTGTGTGTGTGTGTGTGTGTGTGTGTGTGTTTGCTCATACTGTAGTAATGATTTCTTTGAGTGAAGATGTTATAAAATCTGGAATCACTTTTCATTCTTTTTTCTCTTTATGTCTTTCTGAGAGATTTGGGCCTTTTACTTTTTTCTAAATCAAAAAGGTCACTGAGTTTATAGTATGAAAGTGTGTTTTAAAACCGGGTTCTAAGGCACACCCCTTCCACCTTCCATTGGACGGGCAAACAGATAGCCCCAAAACCAGCTCAGCATTGGTTAAGCCATTGTTTCTGTGTTGGTCTAGTGGTTTGGTTAAAATGCATGATTTAATATCAATGGTTCATGTTGCATATTTAGCAGGTAGAAGGTAGAAAGTATACTTTTCTGTACAAAAGTTTGAGTTTGGTAGGATTTTTTATGTTTTTGAAAGATGTTATGCTCACCAAGGCAGCAATTATTTGAATACAGTTATTAAAACAGTGATATTGTGAAATATTATTAAAAAATAACTATTCTAAGATATTTTCAAATGTAATATTCCTTTGGTGAAGCTGAATTTTCAGCAACCATTGCTCCAGACTTCAGTGTCACATGATAATAACAAATCATATCCTGATTTGGTGTAAAAATATTACTTATTATCAGGGTTGTGCTAAATAAAACTTTGCTATGAAGTTCAAAAGTGAAAGACTTTGTGAAAGACTTTGCTCTCATTTTTTTATCAATTTAATGCATCCTTGCCGAACATAAGTATTAATAAATATTTTAAAAACATCGTATTGACCCCAAACTTTTGAACAATAATGTATTTTAACATAAACAATCCATTGCATTCAGCTTGCAACGAGCCGCTTCAGTCTCACATTCATTCTTTACTATAGCTGGAAGATTTAAAGCACAACTGTCACAAACGTCTGCTTACAGAGTAAGTCATCTGGACATATTTGGTATTTTATTTCGACCGGACAATGGTTTAGGTTGTTCTTATTAATCTTGCATACTATATTTCCCAGCTAATACACTTGGGGTTGAGCCAGAGACTTAAGTTTAAGTTTAACTGATGTCTTCTCTCTCACACTCCATCCTTCTCTCTCTTCCTCCAGCCTGACTGATAGACCATTCACACTCATCCTCAGGAGAGTCTCTCTCTCTCCCTCTCACGCCTCTTGAAATCATCCCTCACTTCATTCCAGTCTTTTATTCTTCCCCTGACTCTCACCCTTTACCTCCCAATTCTTCCTCTATCCATCGTCTCATCCCTCTGGAGATCTCTCCTGTCTGCCTGCTTCTGGTAATCACAGACAGGTAGAGACAGATGGCAATACTTCTTCCCTGGTCTCGCTCACTTTATCTCACTATGTCTTCCTGTCTCTCTAATGCTGTCTGAGATCAAAAAGTCTAAAGCATTCAGTTCAAACCCATAATTGATCACACAGATGACACAATAAATGGTCATTTAACATAATTTATCAATATTATATTTTAGGTATTATTAACTGTGCTATTGTTACTGTTAATTAGGTGAGACGAAAGCCCCTTTTACACACACACAGTCTTTACTGGTAAATTACCGGTACCAGATCATGTGTGAACCTTTTCAAAAATACCAGAAAATTGGCTTCCGGCAATTTACCACTAAGGGAAGTTGTATCATTACCAGTAAATTACTGCACTGTAAAAAAAAATATTGTTGGTTTAACTTAAAAAAAGTAAGTAACCTGGTTGCCTTAAAATTTTGAGTTTATTGAAATAAAAAAATTGAGTTGATACAATTAAGCAAATTGGTTTAATAAATAGAAACTCAAAATATTATTGTATCTGAACTACATCAAAAATTTGATTAATCATTAAAATAGCACAATTTGGCATGTTTCACTGCGTCATCACAAATAAAACATACACAATTACCCAATATGCTTCTTTAAAAAAAAAAAAAAATTTGAATAAAGGTTGTCGATTGTCAAAAATGTTCATTGTATTAACTCAAATTTTTAATTTCAATGAACTCTAAATTTTAAGGCAACCTTATTTTTATTTTATTTTAAATAAGTTTTTACAGTGCAGTAATATGCTCTGTGTGAACGCGGAATGAAGATTACCATTCACGTATATAAAATCAGAACACACTGAAGTAAGAAGTCTGCTTTGTGCATATCATAAAGACTTATGAATATGGCGTGATAACTCCGCGCTGTTTACAGTGAGGTTTTAATCATTTTTCTGTTTAAAAATGCACTAAATGATAATCTTTGACCATTGCGTTTACGTCTTGCAGCTTTTTCAGCATGTTGCGCTCTGAACCCTGTCTTCTTTTCCATTCATCAGCACTGCGGCTCTGCAGTTGCATACGAGTGTTGTGTTTTTAAGAGCAAACACACGTTCTGTTTAATCATCCGTTATGCCTGTCACTCAGAAGTCAAAAAGATGTTATCAAATCGAACAGATAGTGAAACTAAAGAGCTTCTCATTCAGGATATAGTGCGGATTAAGCGCAGCGTTTAAAGATAATTTTCGATGACTGACATCACAGAATTTACCGGTATTTTGCTGCTAAAGTGTGAATAGTCTCTTAACAGTAAAAACCCAGAACGCTGTTGCTTAAGTTAACAGCATATTTGTGTATTCACCGGTAAAGCCATTCCGGTAATTTTACGGTAATTTACCAGTATTGCTGTGTGAAAGGGATTTAAAGGGATAGTTCACCCAAAAATGAAATGCACACACTGGATTGAGATGCAATGTCACACAAACAGAAACCCAGCAAACAGTCGTGATTGGTTAGAAAGGACAGATTAGGGTTAAAGGGATAGTTCACCCAAAAATGAAAATCTGTCATCATTTACTCCCCCTCATGTTGTTTCAATCCTGTGTGAGTTTCTTTGTTCTGCTGAACACTAAAGAAGATATTCGGAAAAATGTTTGTAACCAAGCAGATAGAACACAAATTATATATTTGTTTTCCCTGTAGTCAATGGTTGTTCTATCTGCTTGGTTACAAAAAATTTTCCGAATATCTTCTTTTATGTTCAGCAGAACAAAGAAACTCATACAGGTTTGAAACAACATGAGGGTGAGTAAATGATGACAGATTTTCATTTTTGGGTGAACTATCCCTTTAACCCTTATCTGTCCTACCTAACCAATCACGACTGTTTGCTGGGTTTCTGTTTGTGTGACATTGCACCGAAAATCTCAATCCAGTGTGTTATTCCAAAACCCTGTCCCTCATAACCTTACATTAAACATCAAATTGATCTTCTTATTGTCTGTGGTTGTCACTTTCACTTTTATGTTCAGTGTGAACAAACAAATTGCTCTTCATGGAAAACTTGCCACATCATGACTATAGGTTGCATTTTGTCTGAGCTCAAGGTTTGTGTGAAATATCAGCAGTCAGAAATATTGATTGGTAGTCATTTGTCACTGTTTTTATATATATATATATATATATATATATATATATATATATATATATATATATATATATATATATATATATATATATATATATATATATATATATTTGTTACACCAATGATCCATAAACTCTGTCCTCTTTATGTTCATCAGGTATAAAGTTTATGTATTACTAATTGCACTTTATAATATATATGACAACATGGTGAACAACAGCTTTAAATGTTTGAATTCATGATCAAAGGCATGTTATTAGGATTTGTGTGTTAGTGATTTAACTTGGTGTCCTCTTTTTCATAATACTCTGCTGCCACCTAGTGTCACATCTCTCTCTCTCTCTCTCTCTCTCTCTCTCTCTCTCTCTCTCTCTCTCTCTCTCTCTCTCTCTCTCTCTCTCTCTCTCTCTCTCTCTCTCTCTCTCTCTCTCTCTCTCTCTCTCTCTCTCTCTCTCTCTCTCTCTCTCTCTCTCTCATCTGCACCACTCCTGCTGTTAGACACAAAAGTCAATCAGTGCTTGCCGTTAAAGAGAGACAGTACAAGTGGAGAGGACTGTGTTGGTTTAGTCAGGGAACTCACACATGCAAACATTAACATCAGTGTTTACACATCTCTCACGTACACACTGCAGAATTAACACAATTACCACACATACAGTTTGTCTAACCAAACCTAGTCACAGTCTTCCTATCAAACACACACACACACACACACACACACACACACACACACACACACACACACACACACACACACTCATTTACATATAAATTGTTGTAAGTAGGACAGAAGCTTGTTTAAATTTGATGAGAGCTTTTGTTTAAATGAGGGCTGAAAATGCTGGGGTATTGAATGAATACACTCTGAGATTCGGCGTGCATGTGTGTCTTCTTGGCAATAGTTTGAGGACATTTAAGGACAGCCAATTGGGGAAAAATCTCCATGAAAAATACCATGTGTAAAACCATACAATAAATATAGAATAAAAGAACAAATCTATTTTATGTTCCCCCACTGAGAAAGCAAAGTAAATTTTGTGCCGGATTATCCTCTTTCACCACATGTATGTCCCTGTATAATCTGTACTCGCATGCTTACATGTAATAAATGTTATTTATCAGACATTTAGTTTTCATTGATTTGATTCAACAGTGCTCAGTAAAATCAGGTTAGATGATAATGTCAGTATTGTTCCGTGCTGTTCCTGTTTGGATCTGTAGACATCGAGGAGCCAGGATTGACTAGAGAGCATCTTAATACCAGACTGGAACAGAGGTTTAAATCTAAACTAGAGCATAGAAATGCTATTATTACCCATAATTCATGGGATGACTCTCAGCATTCCTTGAAAGAGCAAACTTTTTTTTTCTTTGGCCGGATTACTCTAAACCACTGTTCTCTTTCCCTGCAATTACACAAAATGCTCACTTTTTTCTGTCTGTTTTACTGGAGCTTCTTCAAATAATCCAGGAGAAGCAAATGTGCTTCAGTAAAAAGCAGATACGATGTGATTGAAGGTTTTTTTTTTTTTTTTCATATGTACTCATTTTGTCAAATGGATTATGTTGGATAATTTCACTTAATTTTAAACACTTATTTTCTGAATGGGATTACTCATGGCATGGGACCAAGTTTCTATAATAAAAATAATGAATTAATTCTCTCGTATTATCTGTTAAGTTTTAAAATACCATCAATCTGTGTCTAACAGATCAAGGGGAAAATAAATCAAATGCAATAAATAGCCAAATATAGTGTCAACCACCAAGAAATTACCCGTGCGATTTGAAAGATTTCATTCATAAGATCCCTATCTTGTCTTTTCTCTTCCTTTTTTTAAAATTTCCTTTTTTAAATAGCTCTTTTTTTTCTCAGTACAGAAACTGCTGGTTCCCTTTCAGTCGGTCACGTTCGACGTACGTCAGAACTGAACCGACGAATGGGATCTTACTTTAGAGACCAATCCTACTTCGAGCATCTAACAACGAGCCAATGAAATTTGGCATGCGATCACGCATTCCACGCTCCGCCCCGCAGCGCGGGTATAAATAGGAAGTGGAATGGTAGATCAGCGCTTTCTACTTCGGAGCCGAGCAGTGCTTACTGTTTCCTACGAAGAGTGTCTGACTACGAGTCAAAGAGTGTTGAGTGAGAGAGTCTGCCAGTGCGGGTGATACGGCGCGTCAGTGAGAGACCGTCTGATCAGTGATCAAGCGATCTAAAGGAGCTTGTTGGTTCGCTGAGCGTTTCCCATACAAACTGTTGGTTCGCTGAGCGTTTCCCATACAAACTGTTGGTTCGCTGGGCGTTACACACACAAATACACATCACTGAGAGCTCACACAGGCTTGCAGAACGAACTGTGTGGAGCCGCGGTCATCTCCCTGAGTGCTTCAGCACACTAAAAGAGCAGCTTTCCATTCACAAAAGAGCAACACGGTTTGACCCTGCGTCTTTTTCAAGATGTCATTCAAACCGTGTATTCCTGGTATGCAACTGTTTCCTGTCCTCTTTGACGGCCACGAGCGCATGTGAGATTGCGATCGTGGGTGATTCATGTTCTGGTAAAGAACATGGTCACGTCGGCGCGTTGTTCGTCTCCCCCTTCTCATAAAGGGCTCGAGTGTTCAGCGCGCCGTGTGCCGTCGAGCGACCGGCTGACAGCGGTGGTTGTCACAACAACCGGCGCGCGTCAGTCGGCGCTCTAGATGCGCGGTCGAGACTATGAAACCTCAGATGGGGTCGAGTCCCTTCGCCTATCCCCCGATCTAGTTCATTTCTAGTGTTACTGGAAAAGGGCTACTTTGGCTGATAAGCGCTGGTGGCCTGAGGATTACAGTGGGGATTCCCCGCCGGGTAAATCCCCTCGGGCCCCCACTCCTCTATCGCATCAAAAGCATGCTGAGACTCTGTTCGTGGGTGGTACGGATTCTCTCATGAGAACACGACCACGTCAGGGCATTGTTCGCCTTGCCTTCTTCATAGAGGCTTGAGCGCTCAGTGCGCTGTGTGCCGTTCTGACGGCCACGTTCACTGTCTCGCATGCCTGCTGGTAGTTGAAGGTGGAATCGCTGATCCTAAAGAGAAAAGGGCTTAGCGTTTCATTTTTGGCTCTGGCAGAGGACAGATGTCAATTGCTGCATCGGAGAGAGGGAAATATGGAGGGTCAAAAGGGCCAAAAATGAGACAAAAAAAAAAAAAAAAAAAAAAAAAGTGTCATTGTTTTCCCTCTCTCACTGCCCTCTGCCCTGCACGCACGAGGGTAGTCCCAGCCCAGGGGTTGTGCAGGAACTGCGTGCGGTGTTGGACCTCGCCCTATGGGCGGCGAAAATCACTGCACGCTCCCTGGGTCAGGCGGTGTCCACACTAGTGGTCCAGGAATAGGGGGCTAACCTGGCAGATATGCGCAAGAAAAGCCTGTCTGTCGGGCTGGCCTCCTCGGCGGCACCATCGAGAACTTTGCCCAGCAGTTCTTGGTGGCCCTAGAGCAGACGGAGGCGTTGCACCAGGGTGCCGACGACCAGCTGCTCGGTCGTCGGTCGCAGCGCCTCTGCCGGCTCGCCGCCGAGGGCATCCCCTCCTGCGTCCGCCTCCACCCTGCTAGAGCCGAGCAGCAGCCTCCACTGGAGGAGCAGGGTGCCGGACGCGAGGGACGCCCAACCCGTCCAGGGCCCGCTAACCGGCAGGCAAGCGCAAGGGGACGCGGCCCTGAGACGGGCCGGCTAGGGAGAACAGGAGCTGCTCGGGGGAGACGATGTTCGCATCCCTCCCCCACCCCCCCGGAGGAGGACCGGGGGGCCCTGACTGGTTTCGGTTCTGCCACTGGCTCTCCGGAGTCCAGCGGTACCCACATTTTAAGAGCAGTTTCCTCTCTCTCTGGGCCCCAAGAGGGTCAGGTTGGCAGTGTGCGACGCCCACGGGCCTTGTCACTCCTTTCCTACCCTCCCGTCGCCAGGGGGCAGTTGTGTGGGCCTCGAGGACGCCCCCGGGCCTTCTCACCCACACACTTCCTCTCTCGTGAGCACTCAGTCAACACTCCGGGCCGCCCACGGGCCTCCCGGGTCGGGGCTGAGTGCTTCACTTCCCTGCCTCCGGGCAGTGGGCAGCAGAGTGGGCTCCGAGGACGCCTCCGGGCCTTCTCACCCACTCTCTGTCCAAACCAGGAATGCTCAGGCAACACTTCGGGCCGCCTCCGGGCCTCCCGAGTCGGGCCAGAGTACTCCGCTTCGCTGCCCCACCCCGGGCACGTCTGTGGTGCGGTTGGTCCCGCTTGCACGGTCTCTGGGGGCCTGGCTAGGTCTCCCCGGGCCGTCTCGCTGGCTCATCCGTACCATCAGACTCGGCTACGCGATTCAGTTCGCGCGCCGGCCGCCCAAGTACGGGGGCATCCTCTTCACCTCTGTGCGAAGCAGCGATGCTCAGGTCTTGAGGTCAGAGATCGAGGTCCTACTGGCGAAGGACGCGATCGAGCCGGTTCCTCCAGCCGATATGAAGACGGGGTTCACAGCCCCTACTTCATTGTGCCCAAGAAGGGGGTGGGTTATGACCAATCCTGGACCTGCGAGTTCTGAATCGGGCCCTGCACAAGCTCCCGTTCAGGATGTTGACGCAGAAACGCATTTCCAATGCATCCGTCCCCAGGATTGGTTTGCAGCGATCGACCTGAAGGATGCGTACTTCCGTGTGTCTTTCTCCCTCAACACAGACCGTTCCTACGTTTGGCGTTCGAGGGGAAAGCATATCAGTACAAGGTCCTGCCCTTCGGGCTGTCCCTGTCGCCCCGCGTCTTTACGAAGGTCGCGGAGGCAGCCATTGTTCCACTCAGAGAACGCGGCGTTCGGATTCTCAACTACCTCGACGATTGGCTGATCCTAGCCCAGTCGAAGGACCAGTTGTGCGAACACAGGGACCTGGTGCTCAGTCACCTCAGCCAGTTGGGCCTTCGGGTCAACCGAGAGAAGAGCAAACTCTGTCCCACACAGAGGATCTCTTATCTCGGTATGGAGCTGGACTCGGTCAACCGGACGGCGCGCCTCACCGAGGAGCGAGTCCAGTCGGTGTTGAACTGCTTGAATATGTTCAAGAGCAGGACAGCGGTCCCACTGAAATTCTTTCAGAGGCTCCTGGGGCATATGGCATCTGCAGCCGCGGTCACGCCGCTCGGATTGCTTCATATGAGACCGCTTCAACGCTGGCTCAATGGCCGAGTCCCGAGGTGGGCGTGGCAGAGCGGTCAGTACCGGGTCCCAGTGACTCCTTACTGCCGCCAAACCTTCAGCCCGTGGTCCAGCACTTCGTTTCTCCGGGCCGGGGTGCCCCTAGAACAAGTGTCCAGGCATGCTGTGCTGTTCACGGATGCCTCCACCACAGGCTGGGGGGCCACGTACAACGGGCATGCAGTTGCTGGTCTGTGGACGGGGCCGCAATTGCATTGGCATATCAATTGCCTCGAGTTACTGGCAGTACATCTGGCACTCCGCCGCCTCAAGGGGCCGCTATGTGGCAAGCATGTACTGGTCCGTACGGACAGCACCACGGCCGTTGCGTACATCAACCGTCAGGGTGGTCTACGCTCCCGTCGTCTGCTCCAACTCGCCCGCCACCTCCTCCTGTGGAGTCAGAAGCAGCTGAGGTCGCTTCGGGCCATTCATGTCCCTGGTGTGCTGAACCAGACAGCCGACGAGCTCTCTCGTCAGCCGACACCTCCGGGAGAGTGGCGACTCCACCCCCAGGCGGTCCAGCTGATATGGGACCAGTTCGGGGCCGCACAGGTCGACCTGTTTGCCTCTCCGGACTCGACCCATTGCCAGTGGTACTATTCCCTAACCGGGGGTACCCTCGGCACAGATGCACTGGCGCACAGCTGGCCCCGGGACCTACGCAAGTATGCGTTTCCCCCAGTGAGCCTTCTTGCACAGACTCTGTGCAAGGTCAGGGAGGACGAGGAGCAGGTCTTGTTAGTTGCGCCGTATTGGCCCAACCGGACCTGGTTCCCAGAACTCACACTCCTCGCGACAGCCCCTCCGTGGCCGATTCCCCTGAGGAAGGACCTTCTTTCTCAGGGACGGGGCACGTTATGGCACCCGCGTCCAGACCTCTGGAATCTTCATGTCTGGTCCCTGGACGGGACGCGGAGGTTCTAGATGGACTACCACAAGCTGTCGTAGATACCATCGCTTCAGCTAGAGCCCCCTCTACGAGGCGCCTCTATGCTCTGAAGTGGAACCTGTTCGTTGAGTGGTGCGCTTCCCGCCGGGAAGACCCCCGAAGGTGTTCGATCAGTGTCGTGCTTTCCTTCCTGCAAGAATGGGTTGGAGAGAAGGCTGTCTCCCTCCACCCTCAAGGTATATGCTGCAGCAATAGCAGCGTACCATGATGTAGTAGAAGGTAAGTCTGTGGGGAAGCACGACCTAATCGTCAGGTTCCTCAGAGGTGCGAGGAGACTAAATCCTCCTCGTCCATCCTCGATACCCTCTTGGGACTTAGCTCTAGTGCTCCGAGCACTTCAGAGCCCTCCCTTCGAGCCTTTGGCGTCTTGTGAGTTGAAAATCTTGTCAATGAAGACAGTGCTCCTGACGGCATTGGCCTCGATCAAGAGGGTAGGGGACCTGCATGCACTTTCGGTCAACGAATCGTGCCTAGAGTTCGGGCCGGGTAACTCTCACGTTGTCCTGAGACCCCGGCCCGGATATGTGCCCAAGGTTCCTACCACTCCCTTCCGGGATCAGGTGGTGAACCTGCAAGCGCTGCCTTCGGAGGAGGCAGACCCAGCCCTGGCTTTGCTGTGTCCGGTCCGCGCTCTTCGCGCTTACGTTGACCGGACCCAAAGCCTTCGGACCTCAGAGCAACTCTTCGTCTGTTACGGAGGCCAGCAGAAGGGAAAGGCTGTCTCCAAGCAGAGGTTAGCCCACTGGATAGTGGATGCTATAGTCTTGGCCTACCAGTCCCAAGACGTGCCTTGCCCGTTCGGTGTAAGAGCTCACTCCACTCGGAGTGTTGCTTCTTCCTGGGCGCTGGCTCAAGGCGCCTCGCTGACAGACATATGTAGAGCTGCGGGCTGGGCGACACCTAACACGTTGGCTAGATTCTATAGCTTACGTGTAGAGCCGGTATCTTCCCGCATCCTCGCCCCCAGGGGCCAGGAGCGCTAAGTGCCCGTTCTAAGTGTCGGCTTGCGAAACGCCACTCCCGCCCTCTGGGCCGGATACGTGCGTCTATTGTCTCCAGTTGTGTTCCCCGGGAAACCGGCTAACCCTGTCGAGCTCCTCCGTCACCCCTCCGGTGTCAGACGTTGCGGACCGTCTGACGCCAGGCCTGCACCCGTATGCTTGTGAAACGTGGCTGTAGGCTGGGTCCCATATGTAGCGGTTCCCTCACGGCAACCCCATATGTGTATTCTTCCACGGTTCCAGCTACCCTTCGGGCTAGCCCCGTGTCTTTCCCTCGACAGAGCCCGCTCTGTCGTCTCTGGGCGTGTTCTTTCCCCCCTTCAATCAGGCTGGAACCACCCCAGAGACTGCCATATGTTGCACTACCCTGCCAGGTTAGTCCTTATGTGTATTCTGCCACCTCTCCTTCCCTGAAGGACGTGGCCCCGCAGCGTACCCTCTCTCTCTCGAGGTAGGCACGCTTTCCCAGCGTTATCCAATAGTCATTCTGAGTGGGTCTTGCAGAAACAGCAGTGACTGTACTCCCTGCTTGGAGCCCTGACTTCCGTACCATACTAGACGGTGCAGTGCGCTCAAGCAGGACGCTGGAAGGGCCAGCATCCTGGCGTTTTCCATAAGGGATCCCATTCGTCGGTTCAGTTCTGACGTACGTCGAACGTGACCGACTGAAAGGGAACGTCTCGGTTACGTATGTAACCCTCGTTCCCTGAAGGAGGGAACGGAGACGTACGTCCCGTCGCCAGATGCTGTGCTTCCGCTGGGAGTCCGGTCACCTTTCGGCTCCTCAGCAGAAAAAGCGCTGATCTACCATTCCACTTCCTATTTATACCCGCGCTGCGGGGCGGAGCGTGGAATGCGTGATCGCATGCCAAATTTCATTGGCTCGTTGTTAGATGCTCGAAGTAGGATTGGTCTCTAAAGTAAGATCCCATTCGTCGGTTCAGTTCTGACGTACGTCTCCGTTCCCTCCTTCAGGGAACGAGGGTTACATACGTAACCGAGACGTTTTCCTGCTTGCAATATTATACTTCCCTTCACTCTTCCCCTTCTCTGTATGTGGGTCATGTATACATGAAAGTTCTTCAGTGAGAAAGAGAATAAGAGATGTGTGTGTGTTTGCCTGCCTTTGGGCTGTGTTCTAAAGTTTGAGGGAGGATGCTGGCAGTGGTTAACAGTAACAGGAAACGCCAGTCATCCCACTGGAGCCAATCACGGAGCCTAACTGAACCCAGTTATGCTCCACTCCAGCCAGAGATGTTTCGCTGCAGAGCTCTTTCCATTGGGAACACAGCTGTGGTCTGCATGGATGTGTGTGTGTGCATACTTATTGGTTCAACTTTAAGACCCGTTGCAGCTGAGAACTGTGTTATGTATGTGCTGATATGTTGATAACCTGAGAGGATGATTCTGTGTTGGCTTATGTATGGTCGCCCTGATTCCAGCTCTCCTCTGCTGCCATGCATTGTTCTAATTCCCCACTGTACAGAGAGAGAAAGAGAGAGCAGGCGTGGAGGAAGCTGTACTAAGGGAGGAGGGAACTTGGAAAAGAGGAGGGAGGTTTAGAGAGCGATAGAAAAGAAAAAGAAATAAAGAAAGACAAAGAAAGAAGGAGGGAGACCTGTCTATTCTGAGTGACATTACAGCACGGATCTCAATTATACCGGTGAGTCCTTCTTAAACTCCAGTGGAAACTTTTACAGTTTGTGTTAAATATTAATGTTTGAATATTCTCAAGAGACTAACTTCAAGTAGAGTTGTAGCACTCTGGAAAATGTAATAGTAGGTTGCTAACATTCATAGTTTGGGAATGATAGATTCATAGAATGTCTGAGAGTTTTGCTCTCGCATGTCATACAATGTTAGCAGTTTATCTAAGTGGAAGTTATATTCAGTGCAGCAAAATGACATGCATTGATGTAGCAGTGTGCTCCATCTCTCACTCTGTCATTAGCTGTCTGCTCTTATGGAATATACAAAGACAAGTTCTGTGAACAATTTCTGTGGTATGACGTCGATTATCACAGAAAATGTCAATTTTATGTCTATGTCAATTATTATGTCAAATGTCAATGTCAGTTTAAAAAGGGGGGGGGGGGTACATTGAATACATGTATTCAGCAAAGATACATTACATTGAACGTAACAGCTTTTATGTGGTTAGAACTAAAATTTTATAATAAAAAAATGTTCTATTCGACTTTTTGTTAATAAAAAAAAAAAAAAAAAAGATATATAGAAACTTCTTTCAAAAACGTAGCAGACCTAAACGTTTGAGCAATAGTATGAAAGTTAAAGAATTATGAGGAATGGATGTTTGACAGACACGAAACTTAATTCATATTGATCTGATTCTATTACAAGCTGTCCATATAGTACAACACAAACAGATCTCCAAAAACACACACAGTGTCATTGACTGCACAAGAACCTTTAGAAATATGCATTTGATTTTCACTGTTGACACACAGGAACGTCTAGCAGAAGCAAAGGCAGAGCACAGGAATGGACACAATGAAGTTCATGTATAGCCACGCATGGTAACCCAGCCGTTTGGATTCAAACAGCAAAGGAAGTTAGACAATGAGTTATGTTTGTGTTGTGACGACAGATCTTGCACTGACAATGAAATTTCACTAACAAGCATTCAGACACACAGACGCATACATATACAAAGCCCCTTGTGTTTGACTTCCTGTCTGGAAGACGTCCAACAGCATCTGGATCAATTCAGGATCAAAATAGAAAAAGGAGAGACTTGGGGAGGGAGAGAGGAATCAAATAGCTTGCAGAAATCAGAAACGCTGCAAACTACATGAAGTGAGTGAGAGTGACAGCACTTTGCTTCTAGTTTCATCAGTCAAATCATCGTAACTGGTATCCAGTCTTGTTCAGAGCTGTGTGTTTCCATGCTGATGATATTCAGTACCTGTTTGCCAACTGTTCCCTGCTCATTGTGGAGAGGGAGACTCCTCATTTGAATATGTTGGGATTTATTGTTCTGCATGCAGAGATGCGATGGCCCGAGGGAGCAGCACATCTGTGTTTGCATTACTGATTACCTGTATCTGTGTCTCCAAAGCTGTAGTAATGCACACAGCTTGATGACAGCTTGTCCTCTGTCATGAATGTTTATTAGTGGGTTTTGCTAAAGCAAGCATCTCTGTTATTATTGCCCATGCTTTGGACAAACCTCTAATCCTAGTATTGCAGCTCGGTACATCCCACAATGTTTTTGACAGGGGAGGTGTGCTATTAGTTTTCTAAACCATTGACTTCCAAATTTTCTCTACAACACCCACACACACACACATAAACTTTGAAGAAGGGACCTGAGCCATATGTAGAATATTTTGGGGCTGCGCTCTATACTCTTCTTGGGCACAAAACGACATAGCAACTGCCCTAGCAACCTGCTAACAGCCACGGACTCTCGCATGGGTGCCTGTGTGATTTTCCTACATTGCTGAAGTTATATTCATAGCTGTACTTTTTTTTTTTTTTTTTTTTTTTGGTAATTATACATTGTAGATATTGTTTTAACCCAAACATCAGGCTGATGATGTAATTTCCAATAATACAGCAGTGGCAGACAACATATAATCAAGCCTCCGATCCTCCTCTGCTGTAGACATGACATGACACACACACACACATACACACACACACACACACACACACACACAAAGAGAACAGACCATATTTATGGATTATTGTAGTGATGCTATTTTTTGGAAAATGTGTGTGTATCCAACCATCCATCCATCCATCCATCCATCCATCCATCATTATGCAGCTCAACTGTTTTATTTATTTATTTATTTTCAAATTGTAATAATATTTCTTCTCAGTATTTCTGTTTTTACTGTATTTTTGATCATACAAATGCAGCTTTGGTGAACAAACTTTTCAAAAACATTTTACAAAATCTTACCAACCCTAATCCTTTGAAAGCCAACGCAACTTGTTATATAATTATCGGCTCATTTATTAGCATAAAGACATTATAGTACATTCCCATTTATGTATCTTAGTAAATGTACATGTGTGTGGAGAGAGAGAAATAAATTGAGTGTTTCTCGTTCAGTGGGAGAGAGGAGCTTAGTCCACTGAATAGAGTTTCAAAACTGTGTCATTCTCCAGATGTGTGGTGACCTCATCCAAACTTACCATCAGGCTTTACAGAGACTCAAACAGCAGTGAACCACACTGGCTTATTATAACGCATATCCTAGTGTGTGCTGCATTACTGGGATTCTTTGGTTGCATATTAGTGATTTTGTTATCTGCACTATTTTACTGTTAGAGTCTCTTCTGGAGTTTGCCATTGGACTGTAAGCCAATCATGTCGCTTCATTCCACATCAGTGATGTACATGGGTGTTTCTGTTCTGCAGCAGTGGCACACCATAAAGCCATGAAATTGTGCATGTGAGGGTGTGTATGTGTGACTTCATTCAGATCTATGCATCTATGCGCTGTTTTTACCAAATGGTTTGAAAGCTTTACATCAGTATTTGAACTTATACAGTCACATCAGAAACGGGTTGCATATGTGCTGTAGTCACGTCTCTTGTAGTTGTACGTGAGTGTGTGAAGACAATGAAGTGGCACTCCCATTCTCCTGCTGTCCACCCTTTTACACACTGACAGCATTCACCGCACACACACACACACACACACACACACACACACACACACACACACACACACACACACACACACACACATACACACAGTAATGTTCTGATTCTGCCCATATGAGTGAGCATGTGTGAGAATGAGAGAGACAGGACTGGCTTTTGTTCCGTTCACTGACAGAAATGCTGTTCAGTAATGAGCTCATGCCACAACAACAGTGTCATGTAGTGGCAGTCAAGCACACAGGCCTGTACCAGTACCTCTCTCTCTTACACACACACACACACACACACACACACACACACACACACACACACACACACACACACACACTTTCATCTTACACACGAAAACCATAGGGGTGGACAGAGTGTAATATGTTGTGTCGGATTTCATGATGATAGATACAATGGAGGACACCATGCAGTGTCCGTTCAATGGTTGCAGTGGGGTTTTTTAATAGCATAACTATACTAGATATGGAGACAAAGTAAAGCTTTAGTGATGTCAGGTTTGTATTGTTAGCAGATGTTATTCGTTATTTATGATTCTGGATCCCCCCACCCACACATTGTGTTTGTAAGTATGCATCACAGGTGTCTGGATTCAATCTGAAAATTTTGCTTATAAAATGGTCCATTCTGAATATGTCTGCCTCAGTGATGCCATCAGAGACCGCCCTGCCTGCCTGCCACATTGTTTAACCGTTCTGCCTTCCTGAACCGTACAATTTATTTAGGTCCAGTTTTTAGGTCTCATTAGCTCTGTCTGTAATGTTCAGTATACGGATAGATTGACAGCTCTGCCTAATGTGTAAAAGGGGTGGGCGATAAGACCAAAATCCCAAAGTAATTTTTTTTCATGATATATATCATGATATAAGGCTTTAAATTTATTTTTATGATGATGAAATTTTACAATTCTTATCACCATTTTTAATATATAATTAAAAAAAAACTAATACTAGCCTAAAAACACTTACTGAAAACAAGGAGCAAAGAAAACAAATTAAAACAGAACAAAGACACAAAGACCTGCAAAACTTCAAGACATACTACATAAAATGTATAAAGTAATCAAATGTATACAGAAATAGACTTTACTGTGTAAATTAAATATAAATGTATTCTTATTAAAGTTACAAAATTGATTCAGTCAAGCACCTTGAGAGATTTTCTACGTGGATGCTGTCTCTTTAAGACTGGCTGCACGGATCCCTTATAATTCTTTCTTAATTTCTTGGTTCTTTCTTAACTGTCTTAAGACATAAAAAATCTGTTTACTTGCAGATACATTTCAGTCTGACACACAGGTATGTGTTTAACCATTAAAAGCCCACTTATGCGGCAAAAAGCACTGAGTTCAGTTCTCTATGAGCAGCGGCTTCAAGTCACGCGTCTCTTAGGCAGTGCACATATTTACTGAAGTGAGTTCTCTTTAGCAGCTAATTGCTAGCCTGACGTGGTCATACTCAATTCTAGTCAGAATATGAGTCTGAAACTGCTCCATTGGGCTGTGATTATGGGGCGTGTTTCAACCGAACCAGGAAAGACCTCAATTGGATAGACCTACAACCAATCAGAGCAATGAAGCGACGCATCATCAAATGTCAACAGACAGAGCTCAACTGCACTGTGTTGCCAAGGCCGTGTTTTTTCCACGGTTGTTTTCTATGTCGGCGGGTTAAAACGACTATTATGTGATATATAGACCCATGAGTGCACATTTTAGCAGGCAATCTTGCCAAAATAACACACATTTTATCCCCTAAACACCATTTTTCCCCCGGAGAACCCCCCGAGAAGCTATTGTTTAGGGCTAGTAGTTGGCGGATTTTGTTGTAAAAACTTGGCAACCCTGTCTGCACACGTGCACTGGTATCAGGATGGAATAAACAATCTTAACCGGTGTTGTAAAAAAATAAAAGAATTTCTTGATACACAGAGTACTTACCCAACATGATCATCATCTTTGAGAGAAATGAGGAAGGTGAATGCATATACATCCAAGCTCCAAATCCAAGCCCCTTTGATGACGTGCATGATTACGTTACTGTTGATCATCTGTCTGTCATCGTCTAGGGGGGAGGGGTAAGACAGACATATAGATAGAGAGACAGAAAATAGTCTTCATAAGTAACCGTTCTGATGCATTCAGTTACTTAATTCAGAAAGGATTCATCATACTTATTTAAATCGGTACCTTCCAAGCTCATCTTAAATGATTTATTAAAAGAATCAGCTCATAAGAGTCATTTGCTCATGAATAAGACAACACTGGACACACTGTATTTCTATGAGGACAGTTTTGCCACACACTTGCCAAATCAATGCAGGAAACACTGCAACAAGATAAATAAGGACACCCACAATACTGTGAGCTCAAGCCATTCTCTTTAGTCCTGCCAGAGGGATTTGAAATAAAAGGCCTAATGTTGAAAAGTGCTCTTTCTGCTAAGACCTTGAAGACATAACAACCAGTGTTCGTTTATTTGAAGGAGTTTAGACTTTGTGTAATCTGGCAGAGGAGTGTTTTGATGAGACAAAGATTTTTCCAGTAAAAAGACAGATACGTTGTTGCTTATCCATACACACACATGCGCGCTTGAACACGCACACACAACACACGCAGAAGGTGTGACCACATGTAGCTGCAAAGATGTTGACACAGCATCTACATCCCTGTGGACTAATGATTGTTATTTTGCTGCCTGCTGTAACAGCCAGGTCTAATTGTGTGTCTGAAAGCTCCCGCTGAGTTTGATGTGTTTATGAATATCAGTCCCACATTAAAAACTTGGATAATGGAGCTCATAAAGTTAAGCCCATCCTAATCAGTGCCAGCAGAGTTGTACCTATATACTCTTTTCCCTTTCATCCTCCACCCCCAACGGCGAGTTAAGTGGGCTGCAGTGTGTGAGTGTGTTTGTTGGCGTCTGGCCGCTGTAGTATATTAATAGAGGAAGACTACCTGAGGGGGAATAGGTGTTTTGGGAGCGGAGATTGAAACAGCCCATTAAAAGAGTTGTTTTCGTTTTCCTCTTTTCTTGCCCACAGCAGCAGGAGCCCAAACACACACAACCGCTCACTTTCACCGCCCGGCTACCGTTTACACATCATGAAATATTGTAGATATTAAGTATATATATATATATATATATATATATATATATACCAAACAGGTTTCCCTAAACAGCCTGAATTCCATCACTTGATAACCAGGTAGTCCACTGGTTAAGACTGTTCTTGGAAATCAAAAATGGCTTGCTTTAGTTGTCTCAGCATATTAAACTGATATATTAGACAGTATTTCTTATATAAAATACACACGTTACCTTTACACTTTACATAATTGATCCATAGTTGACATCAGCATTGGCACTGAGTTAATAAGGAAGGTCTTGAGCTGATCTTGGCTGGCTCACTGTTCAGATGATTTATCGTGGAATAGATTGTGATCTCTTGAACTGCCCTGCACCGCACGCTTTCAAAGGCAGCCAGAAGCAATCAAAGCCCAACCCATCTCGGTCTCTCCCCCAGGCATTATCAAACGCTCAGTGGGTGTCTGCCTGAGTAAATAGAGCAGGAGCTTTCTGATGATGCCAACTAGCACACAAGCAGGAAAAGTGCATTGGAGGAGAAGATGTTTAGGATTTTGTATTCTCTCCAGTGTGATGTGTGTTTCTCACAGTGTAACACCTACTGTTCAAAACTTTGAGTCAGTAAGAGGGTTTTTTTAACCCCTCTAGCCTACGTCTATTCAGGATGCAAAAGTAACGGCAAGGACTTTTTGTTTTACATTTTTTAGATTTTAGATTTAAACTTTTAATAATGTAAGAATCCTACAGGGATTATATGAAAGTCAAATGATTTCATTTTAGTTTAGTTGTGGTGATCATTTATTTAAAACAAGAGTTGAAGTTTTAGTTTTTAAGCTCTTTATTTAAGAAAAGGCCAGAGATAAAAGTAATAACTTGAGATATGAGAGGCTGTAAGCTATTGCTGCAAAGCATTAATTTGATATAATGACCCTAACAGAAGCTTGATTAAAGACATTGTTAAATAAAAAGTTTCATATTCAGTAATAGTTACCTGTTCCCCCTCAGGTAGAATGTGTGGTCAGAGATGTTTGTTTATCTGCTCTTTAAACTGCCTTTGAATGAGCCTCATCCAATTAGAAACTAAGTCAAAACTATGTTTTATAAAACAGATTCCTCTCATACTGGCTTAAGGGCAACGGGTTTCACAAATGCAAATGTGTGTATGCGATTGAGTTCTGAGCGTCTGACCTCAAATATTTCATTGCAACAGCCCATATTTGAGTGTTCATGTTTTCTAACCAGAAACTTAAGGGTTGCGGTTAATTCTGTCTGTGAAATCATTAGAAATAGCAATAGTCTTGTTTTATGTGAGTAGAGTCTGTTTTATGTTTTATTTTTCATAAATGATGGTTGTAACCAGTAAAACTCTTGTTCTGTAAACTCGGATAGATTTTATAGTCTGGTAAAGACATTTTGTGTTTTTAGAGCTGTTGATTTTGTTGGTGAAAAATGGAAAAAATGACATGCAGTATACCACACTCTCAACACAGTGTGTGTATGTGTGCGTTTTCTCTGGGAGTGCATTCATGACCCCAGGGGGAGCTGTTTCCTTACAAGTGCAAACTGCACTTCTGAACTTGAATGAATGTATCAAAACAGTGAAGCAAATTAAATGAAGGGGGGAATAAAATGAACTCTGTCTGTCTGTCTGTCTGTCTGTGTGTCTGTCTGTCTGTCTATCTCTGTCTGTCTGTGTATCTATCTATCTATCTATCTATCTATCTATCTATCTATCTATCTATCTATCTATCTATCTATCTATCTATCTATCTATCTATCTATCTATCTATCTATCTATCTATCTATCTATCTATCTATCTATCTATCTATCTAATTCAAAGACACACATGTAACTCAAGTTATGGAGCATGTCCCAGTGAGTCTTTGTCAGTGAGTAATCAACCTCACTGTGGAACTCAATGTGCTTAACCCATGGCTGAAATATTATTTCTGTTTCCATAGAAATCAGCTGTGGTCTGTCCCTTGTGGTTGAGGCAAAGAGCAGATCTGTCCAACCCACACACAAACACACAGGTACCCATGGCATAGAGTTTTTATGTCCCTGGCATGTTTTAATGACAGTCAATGGCCAGTGGCCACAGCGAGAACTCATCACTCCCCCACTCTGTAGACACGCTAACAAACCTGCGCCAAGCGCCTCCGGCCAGCAGTCTCCTGCTCTCCACCCCTCCTGTGTCCTCCTCCCCTCTGCTTGCGTTTGGCAGGTAGTCAACTCAATTTCTCGCCTGCTGATTCTGCATCTCCCCACCTCGCCTCCTCCTTTTCCTATTCCTCTCCTCATTTTCTCTGTAGAAAAGGAGGATTAAGAGATGATGGTCAAATGCGTAGTTGCTCTAAGTGGTTCTTAGGAGCTTGCTAAGGCTTAAAATACTCAGTAATGACTCACATTGTCTACTTTCTGCCTTCATATTTTTCCTAAAATCCACCCATACTGAGAAACAAACGCACACTTTTTTCAGATGTATCCATTTCAGTTTGACTATCTTTTTTTAAAAACATTTTACAGCAGCTAAATACTGTATTAAGCATATTTATTTACCCTCACTTCTTTATTCTTATCCTTATATCTCCATTGTTCTTTTGTGTAAGTCAACTGTGTTTCCCTCTGAAACTGCGATTGTGTGTTGTGTAGAAGTGTATGTTTATGAATATTAATATGCCTCTCGGTGTGACAGATTGGCCATGTGTAAAGCTCCAATCAGTACAACATTTTTCTTGAATGTAACTTCACTCTCCAGTGGATTGGTTGCCATGGCAACAGGCCTGTTTGTTGTGGGTGGGAAGCAGAGACAGACAAACACCAGCATCTGGTGGACTGGCCTCTCTTCCAAGATGGTGTGGCGCAACCCTGCATAACATGTCAAGGACAGGCATTTGTATTCATAATTACCATAAAATATCATTTTGACCTATAGCTCTGTATGGAGCAAATGAGCTGTTCCGCTGGGTCCTAAAGTCAGTTCTCGAGTTTAACTCTTCAGTAGGCTATGCATTGATACACAATATCATTATATATACTGAAGCATTCCTTGCATTCCATTTCCTAAGGTGGTCAAACTGACCTTTGAGGAAAGGATTTGTTACTTTTTTTATTACAATCGTATAAACTCCTTGAATCCAGTAATCTTTGTGTGTGTGTTAGTGGTTCAAGTGCGACAAAAATCCGGAGGTCTTGGACCACTCCGATGAACACTCATTAAAATGAGTTGAGGGAAGGATGATGGTTAAATCTTTAATCATCATATTTGCAGTTGCTTTAGAGTTTGTGACATTACATTGGTTGACATTAAATTAATGGCACCAAAGTTGCAAAACTGTATATATACATACATACATATAAGAGATATTCGTTTCCACTTAGAGCCCTCTAGTGGTTGACATCCTAACTGCAGGGTAAATACACAGAAAATCAGCAAAACTAGACAGAGTACTAAGATTAGTTAAGAAAGAAGATGAAATCATAAAAGTAAAGGCTTTGCACTAAAGTTATATACATACACACACACATACTGACTCCAAACTTTTAAATGGAAGTATACAGTTTGCAGCCACATCCAGATTAACCAATAGTGTCTTAGCAACAGTGATAAAGCTGAATATGTTGACGATAGTATAAGGATATATATATATATATATATATATATATATATATATATATATATATATATATATATATATATATATATATATATATATATATATATATATATATATATATATATATATATATATATCATAGAAATGGTGAGTAAGCTATTTCCATCCCACTAAAATCATGTTAACATATATTGTTCACATCTTGTAATGTTTATGGTTTGGTTCACTTCCTTTGTAAGTGCTTCACTGTAACCCAGATTTTGCTTCTTTTTTAAGAGGGACAAGTGGAAAGTGGATTCTTTTTTTCTTTTTTTAGCAAATACTTTTAGTGCAAAGCCTTTGCTTTTATGATTTCATCTTCTTTCTTAACTAATCTTAGTACTCTTGTCTAGTTTTGCTGATTTTCTGTGTATTTACCCTGCAGTTAGGATGTCAACCACTAGGGGGCTCTAAGTGGAAATGAATATCTCACACTGGGATTACGTTGGGCACACTGGTGGCTGTGTGCATAATTTGTCCCAGACTAAGTTTCCTAAGAGAGAAATGAATCCTAGAATGACGTCATCATATGGATTGCTCTTCAGAAAGATCAGAAACGAAGATCAGTTTGATTTATGGTTTTTCATTCCATTTATTTAAAATAATAAATGCTATTTCATTAATGACATATTCAGCCATTCTGCTATCAAATATCTTTGCATATTTTCCATTGCGGAACCATCACAAAGCACATACACAGTTGTATTTTGTCAATATAATGAGCATGTGTATGTACGTCTCATTGTGCTTTTCTTCACGCCGTACCAGTTAGAAACCGTACCATGATTAAAGTTCACACAGTGCCAAATCCCCAGACAAATGTGGTTGCACATGGATGGCTGCTTGCTGGATGGCTCAAATGCTGATTTCCCGTGTGCCAGACTAATGCAACTAAAAGAAACTCTAATAGCTGTTTACTCAGTCATGAACAACACAGCCAAACAAGGATACATTTATTTCAGTACCCTTCAGTGCCTGGAGCGCCGAAAGTGTTTAGCGATATACTGACAAAAGCAAGTGCTTCAGGAAAACAAGGTGTTTGCATGGGACTTGGCAAGTTTATGTAAATATGTTTGTCAAGCATAACAGACATTAATATGCAAAATATATAAAAAAAGGTTCTGAATCATTAAAGCTGCCATTTTACATGAAAGTTTAATCTTTAACTCTTTGTTTGCAACCTGTAAGTGCAGGTCTGAATACTGTGAAGGCAATTTTCTTTGATTTGTGTTTGCCACATCAGCATGAAAACACATTTAGAATAAATATTCCTTGACAGCAGAATGCTCGTCTCGATTCGAGGTCTGAAACAGAAACACTTCTATCACACAGAGTATAGCACATTTATTTATTTAGAGTTCTTTGAGCAGTGTGTTGTGCAGTGCAGCTGGGCTGAAGCCCTTCCACTACCAGCATGAACCAGAAAACACACAAACACACATCTAAGGGTATTCTGTTTGAAGTTAGTACTGGCTGCTGTTGAAAAGCCACCGGTATTATGACTGATTCTGAGGTAACATGACACCTTCCTGAACTCTGACAATGCTGTGTATCATTGGTTTAAAACCCATTGTGGTTTTTAAATGAAATACTATTACTAACATGATTTCTGGAAACTAGAATATGCATTTTGCTTCACATTTGGCTCACAAATTATACACAATGCTTTAAAAATGTATTACACAGATTGTATTTATAATTATATATATTTAATTTAAGATTGTGTGCAAGAAAAGTATTTAAAGTGTTTATTTTGTATAGATTTAATCAATACACACATAAATCTAGTTTTATTAAAAGGGGGATGAATTGAGAAATCAACTTTCCCTTGAGCCTTTGATATATAAAAGTTCATGATAATATAAGAATATCCTGTACGTTTCGGAGCTGAAAACTTCCTTGTTAGTCAAAGAAAAGCTTTTTACACCAGGCCCAGAAAACGAGGCTCTCAAATCAGTGACGTAATAGAAGAGGTAAACGCCACTTCTACAGATAGATGTGTATACTGCTTTTGTAGCCCTGCCCACCAACTCTTGGTACTAAACGAGCCAAAAACATGCCAACGATAGCAATATAATCGATTGTAAACAAGACACAGGTCGACACTGTATTTGCAGACATATTGAGATTAAAACACAATGCAGTGCCTTCTATATTGGATCCGACAGAAATGGTACAACACACCATTTTTTTTTATATGTAATAGTATTGCATTGTTACAGATCATATTGATTATGTGTACGTGTCTAACAGAACATACCTTAGCAAGCTGTCACAGGCTGAAGAATCCTTCATTTGTTGGTTTATTGCGATTCGAATGTAATGTTATGGGTAATGTTGATGTAATGTTATGGGCCAGGGCTCGCAAAGTCCAACGTCCCGGGGCTTTGTGTTTTCCAGACAGGCTACCAAAACCTAAACACGTCGGCAGGCCGGTGAATCTTGAATAGTGAAATAACATTAATTTCTTAATCTGCGTTGTTCATTCTCTAGATTTAGATATTTGAAGAGCGCGGTGCGGTTCGTGCTTATATCCACCGATTGGGCGGGCCAAGTATTAAAAAAAAAAAAAAATCAATCGCGGGTGTATGAGATAAATCATTTTGTTTGTTTGATAAATACGTTTTGTGAGCCATGTCAGAGAATTATTCCGGTTGCTGCTTTCTAAAAACAATCTCTCCCTTGAACTGACATGGGAGTTGAAGCTCATTAAATATGCAAATCTTATCCAATCCTAGACGTGTGCATTTACTTCTAAGTCTTCAGTGTACACACCCATCAAAACCGAGCGTTTAGGAGAGAGCCTCAAAACCAGTGTAGAAAATAGCCTATTACTTATTCATTATGATGTTTTTGAATGTAAAAACCATGTGAACGTCATAAGCTGACCCCAGACAACAGTATAATAAAATTAAAAAGCTAGTACATGACAACTTTAAAGTGATGGCTCATATCGTGTTGTAGAAAGTCATAATATGCGTGGTCACTGCCTCTCTGTTTATTGCTTTTAGTCATGTATGCAAGTGTATCTTATCACCCACATTAGGATAAGGTCAAACACTTTTTCATCTCACATTTGTTTCCTTCTCTTTTGTTGTGAAATATTCTTACAATTTAAAATAATTGTTTTCTTTTAATGTAAAATAGAAATATTTTGTAACGTTATAAATGCCTTAACTATTTACTTTATAATTATTTACTTTACTTAATTTTCACAAATTTCTTTAAAATAAATAAATCACAGTGACCCCAAACTTTTAAAGGGCGGGTCTAATGCTATTTCATGCATTCTGACCTCTTTACACTATTAAAGAGTTGTATTCTCATGATAAACAAGGCCAACATTTCATAAAAATTAGTTGGACGTATGATATTGAATATTGAGTATTTCAGTGCCAAATACACTCCTTCAGGATTCTAACAAGTTTCGGAAATGTTTTTTCAAGTATGGCCCTGTATGAATTTCTAATATGGGCACTTCTCCCGGATGAGCGCTCGCACATTATCCAGAGCGAGAGCAAGAGCACAGCCATCAACGAGTTTTGTTACGGTAGTATTGTGTTTTTAGACCATGAAATCAGCAATTTCACTTAAGAAGTGTGTTTTTGGTTGTGATGGAAAAATAACATTGTTCAGCTTCCATGAGCTTTAAGGAAACAGTGGATGCAGTTTGTTTTCCCGGAGCAGCAACAGGAACAAGAGTTCTGCAAGTGTGTTTGTTTGGTCCCATGAATCGAAACCACAGGCGGTGAGTGAAACTGCATCAAATGTCTGTGTTTTGTTGGTAATTGGTACATCCACCATTACTGCGGGCTTTCTGGATCAAGATGTAAATGTTACCCTGTGCTCAATGTACATATCCTTCATAACTTTATTTAGGGTAGCTTATCATAGCAAAATAGTGAATGTTTTGCTGTCCGCAAAACCACAGTCTGCAGGTGGTCAGTGTTTTGGCACTTTCCACATAAACAGATCCAGTGAGCCATGCCAAACTGGCCTGAGTAGTTCCGCCACTGAGCATGTGAATCACTGGAATACCAATCACAGCCCTGCAAGAGAGAGCCACTGTGTGTGTGTTACACAACAGCACCACCATCAGCACCACAGGTGCAGAGAGAGAGAGACGAGCAGAAAAGATAAACACATGACTTTCCCCAGAAATCCAATACGGAAAAATGAATGCTGACTGTGTTATAAGACAAAATAGTTTCAATTTACATAAAGAAGCAATTTTTACAGCATTCAATATTTTTTTCAAAAAAACGGGAGCTTGACAAGCTCTCTTTTACAGTTTTATCAGCTCTATATGTCTGTAATAATGTTATGATCTCATAACAGACTCGCATGTTTTTAGCCTATAGCGCCGCTTTCCCATGTTTGATGTTGGTTATAAGTGGTGTGAATCGGGTGCAGCTGTGTTGACTTTCCTTCCTCAAGATCTATATGCTTCGTTGGCCCCCTGCAGTCCACCGTTGAATTGTTTCTTGAAGTTTTGTGTGAAAGTTTTTTTTTTGTTACAATCCCTGTAGGTTACAGGTGAAAGAGGCCCTTTGGTTTGAACCCGTATGGCGTCTCAACAAAAGATCATTACCTTTGCTCTACTGTTCAGTGCAGTTAGGAACTATGTTTACTCAGCAGGGAACTCCCTTACAAACACACAGTGACCTGATGCTTTGACCCCTTCTGGACCTCTTTCCTCCAAATTGATTGGCAGCCACTTTTTGAGCAAACATTGTGCTAATCACACATACATCAGGTAAAGCATTACAGACAATCAGAGCCTTCCTTTTAAAATTTTAATTTTGTGTACAAGTATGTGAGCATTAAAGATCGTGTATGCTCACGTGTGTGTGCACGCGCACTGAAAGAGAGTTGAGCATGTGTTTTATATGTTTAGGTTATAAACACTAAGCCTGTTTAGCAGCTGTTTTAGAAGCCATGTCTGTGAAAGTCATTCCCCCTTTACATTAGACCTGCTTGAACTTCTTTGAGAACTGTGTGCATTTGTCTTTGTGTGTTAAAATATCTAAAAACCACTAGAACAATGTTACATATTTTGTTGATTTGTGTACTTACTTTATCCCAAAAGTTTCCAAGAATGTTTAAATCCAGAGAAATAAGCCATTTTAACTAGGACACGAACCATTCGTCACCTATCAATGACATCATACCCGCGTTACCCTCAATTTATATAGATATTTTATTTTATTGTTTTATTTGATAGATATACAACTGTTTAGAAACACCAACAGAAAAAAATATCTTTGTTAGGCTATATAGCTCAAGTGTCTTTATTATTTAAATTTCATTTTTATGATTTACCACGAGTACCATTTTTTACCATGCCTAATATCGATCTCATTCTAAAGGAACACACAGAGCAGCATCATTATAACATAACTTTCAAAACACTTAAATAATATCTAATATGATAAAACAGCGCTGTGCACATAACTGGAAAAAGCTGAAGCAGTCGTCTGGGGCGTAATAAAATCTCCACAAAATCAGGCTACGGATGGCGTCGGAATGCAGATGGCGTCGGATGGCTTTGTTTGGAAAAAGCGAAAAAGCAAAAAATTACATATTGTGGCTTTAAGTTAGTATAATGTAGATGGTGCTTACAAAACAACTGTGATTTTTATTGAGACTCAATAAATGTATTTTGCTGTATTACTCAGATGTTTATGTGTGATATTCATCGTCACATGGATGGTCTTCTCTCTGCCCCTGTATGACTAATGCAGGAATTCTCACATAGAGCAAGAGGGACTTGCTCTCTCTCTTTCCCTCTCTCTTATTCAGGCTGTTCTGGCATCTGTCACGAGACTGGACAGCTGTTGCTGGTTCTGATAATGTGTCTCTGGGAAGCAAAGTAAAAGAAGACAGGATAGAGAGAGGTGCAGAGAAGTAGAACAGGCATAGCCAATTCTTTGTGACATGAGAAATATCCACGACATGTGCTTTGAACATGTACAATTATTCAATTCTCTCATGATGCCTGGTTTACTGCGGCTCAGATTACACAGGAGCTCAGAGGTTAGTTAGATTAGTGAAACCTCTGTGTCCCTTCAGGACATCTATAATGGTCAGATGCCACAGTACACAATCTTCATGAAAGAACATGATGTCACAGATTATGTTACATGAGGATGAAATTACTGATTGTTGTACTTACTAGATTAGCTTTGTGAATGAAGACACTTAATGTTTTAGTTGTTTAGTTTAGTTTAAGATAACACACATTAGGCAAAATGTTACTATTTGTAAATTTACAATAGCCTACATTATACGCTATAATATGCTACACTAATTTCTAAAAAATTATACATTTTATAAAACAGCACTAATTACTAACTTTTGGGAAGTTTCTAAAGAAATTAGAATAATTTTGTTTTGTTTTTTATTAAAGTGACTATATAATTACTGATAATGCTGTGAGGACGTTGGCTATCTGATAATGATGTCGGTTAAGGACAGGCTATCTGTTTTGGTGTCAGACTGAGAATGAGTAGTCTACTTCAACGTCATTGATGGGTTTTATAAGGGAAATGGGGAAAAAGGGCTGAACACTGCTGTATGAAACTTTTAGGCGTGCTTTGAAGTTTTATGAATAGAGAATGGAGAACGTCATGCTTCTAAAATCATTTTCTCATAGGCATTGTTTTTGAATGCATTGTGAGCAAAATGTCACTTTGTTCTTTTGTGATTATAGCGGGGAAAGTATTTCTGGAAAAGCGAAAGGAGAGATGCCCTTTTCCAAAGGTCTCTTTGTGTCGTCATAGATTCGTGAAGTAAGTGAGGATCAGATCCGTGTGTCCAGTTTGTGGCAGTGAAGCGGGAGAGCCGTGAGTTGTTTGGGTGGAGTAAACCATTGCGTCGGAGAGGGGGAGGCTGGAGAAGTCAACAAGCGAAAAGAATCCGCCTCGGGCGTTTTCGTCACTGTTGCTGCCGAATGGTGCTTTCGAGTGCACCTCGGAAGGTTGTTTGCCTCGCTGGAGTTGATTTTAATGCTGTATATGGGTTGTAATGGTTTAATCTGTGTATATCGCACACTAAAACTAACTCCTTAAAGTTTAGGTTGGTTCGCACCATCGAAGTGCCAAGTGAATCTCTGAAACTGTCCGGCTGTACTTGAGGTGAAGTTGCTGTTATTCTGTGCCGTGCGCTCAGCTGGATTCAAATGGGAAACATATCAGCGACCTTGATGATTATGTATTTATGTACTTTAACGGAGTACTTGGTATCGACTTTTGAACAAGCACCACGGATTAGCGAAATACTAAATCAGATTTAAAGAGACTGAGGGACGTATTTTATGGTTTTGGGATTAACATTCATCAACTTGAAATTTGAGGCTGTAAATCCATCAGTGTTTGACAATGGAGGAGGATCAAGTGTCTTCTGTCGAGGAGCCGCAGGCGGTCAGCGCCGCATCATCGGACAGTTTCTCCCGGCTCTGGACGGACGTGATGGGGATGCTGGTAAGTTCGGGTTTGGGGGAGGGGTGTCACAGGAAGGCAATTTGAGAAAAGTCCTTCAACTCAAGGGGCTTAATTTATTGGAGCTCATTGTGTGTGTGTCGTGCTTTGATGCCAAACGCACGTTAAAGCAGCCAGCAGGAGCTTCAGGACAACTTCGGCTCTTTTCATACTCGTGGTGAACAGGAGGTTTGGGGCGGTGTGATTTGCTCTGTTGAGAGGCAGTGAGAAGTTTAGAAATCTCCAGGGAATCGTATCACATGGTATGTAACTGAAGTGTTTATTATTATACGCTCCGCTGGTTCCGCGGCGCACGTGCGCAGTCTGATACACAGCAAACAGAGCGCACAAACTATAGATGTGTTTTCTTTATTATTCCTCGTAGTAAGGGCTAATAACAAATTGGATGTGCATTATCCATATCACACTGCATTGCTGCTGAACACGAAATGGTGGTTGGCGTTGTTATCTTGCGTGCAAATTTGCAAAACATTTTAGCATGGCAACTTTAAAAACTATCGGCCTAGCAACACAATGAGAACTGCATCGCAAGTAAAAAACATAAAGTTGTCCAAATGAAGTCCATAGCAACACATATTACTACTAATAATGCATTTTATTTACTGTAGGAAATGTACAAAATATCTTCATGGAACATGATCTTTACTTAATATCATAAGGATTTTGGGCAAAAAAGAAGAAAAGTCAATCATCCTGACCCATAGCCTACTATTGTTGGCTAGATACTGCCACAAATATTTTTTCTATTGTTCTATTTTCTATTGTTTATATATATATATATATATATATATATATATATATATATATATATATATATATATATATATATATATATATTATTATTTTTTTTTCCATTTAATTAATTATTTAATTTAGTTAACAAAATAAAGACAAAAGATTTTAATTTGTATTTTCTTCCAATGTTGTTGTCTATTGTTTACACATTTAACTAAATCAGTCATTAACATATATTAATTCAGAGTGATCATGTTTCTATGAAGATCACCTGAGATGGACTATGTCTTGGTTTTTTTTGTCCCTTTTTGGTTTTAATTGGGTCTTTTAATTGTGGTTGTTGTGTGGGACATTGGGTAAACTGGACATTTACATAAAATTATTATCTGAGACTTTGTCAGAGGCTTAACACGCCTGTTGTTAAACACCAAAGAGAAAAAGGTGTGACACCCATTTCCAGTAAAAAGGGCTTTGATGGCTGCAGTGTTAATTTGGCGTCTGAAGAAGTGTGTATTGCTTTTGTGTCTAGAAAAGTGAGATTACTTACTAAGAAAATGTATACTTATTCAATACTACTCCCAGTTGTTTCTTATAAATCAGAAGAGTTAAACTGTAACGCTGACACACATTAGTGATTAATTTCCTTGAAGTAGCACACACCTCTTCCTCCCTCAGGCGTATTTTATTCTGTGATGTTACTGTTAGAAGATGAGTCTTCTTTCCTTAAAATATGTCTCATGTAAACTACTCTTCTTACAAATAGCCCTGCAGTGATCTCTCCTCATCTGACTTAACACTTACAGGAAAATGTTAAAATCGCCATTGCTCGAGCAGCAGGCTAAAACTTTACTTATGTGCAGGGAAAGTTGCCGAAGTAGCACCTGAAGGTGTTCTCGTCTTTGCTTCACCCAACCCCCAAACAGCAAACTCATCTTTAATCGAATCCTCCATTTATTTCTGAGGTTTCACAGCTCACAGTGCCCTTCATCCATAGTGTTAGTTTGGAAAGTTTACATTCTGTCTTACACTCTGACATATCTGTGCATTTGCACTGTTTTTATTTTGCAATGAAGACTAGCTGATTGTATGTTAACCTTTTTATATACATGCATAACTTGGGGGGAAAACAGGGTGCTGAGTGCCAAGAATGAGATTTAGGGGCCATTTACATGACTTTAGTTTCCAACTAAAACAAAAAAAAAAATGTATAGAATGCGTTTTGCCCATTCAATTACACGACAAAGTGGTTTGGGGGCCTAAAAAATATAAACAACCAAAACATGATTTTGTGAAAGCTGTGACATTGTGCATGGCATGCATATTACGTGTTCAGTCTATTGGTGTGGGGTTTCTTTTTTGCAAAGTGACATTGCCAACTACTGGCCTGGCATTCATATTCATCTTAATTTAGTTTACACAATAAAGAAAAAGATCTTGATAATGTGTATTTTCTCCCAAGGTTGTCTATTGTTTACACATTTCACTGAACCAGACATTAACAATTATTAATTCAGATCAATGTAAACATACTCTTAAACCAGTACAGCTGTGTAGAAAATTGCTTCTTATAGGGACAATGATGACATGTACAGTTTACACGTACACCAGTATCAACCAGTCAGAGTCAAGTATTCCAGAGAGCCTTGTAATGCATTTCTTGGAAAATTGGACATTTCTTAAGAAATAGTTCTTGGTTTCAGTTGAAGCAGTCTGGGTTGTTGTTACTTTAATCTTTTACAAGTCTTATGAAATGTTGTTTTGATGGGCACTCAGCCAATAAAAGTAAGGTTTTATTATAAGCATTTTTGTTAGATAGATGTAGAATAAGTAAGAGTTTTTTCTTTCTGAAGTATGTATATTGCTATATTTGAGGCAGTGTTTAAGATTTACTATCTTATTGCTAATGTTGATAAACAGCATCTGTAGAACTGGTGGCTACCGAGAAACACATTAAGGGTTAGAGCCACATTCTGAGGTTTACCATAGTGCATGCCAAGCTCATAGATCTCTTCTAATGAGAATACCTCTGTCTGCCTGTCACTGAAGTGTGGCCTTTGTTCGCAAACCCCGTTTATATGTGGTTCCACGCTTGTAAATTCACTTCAAAGTCAATTAACAGCTTGCCACCCTCATTTTAGCCGCATCTCAGATTTGTTATGTTGTGGTCGTGATTGTTTAGAGAGAAAATGATCTGTGAAATATAGTTAATTGTTCGCCTCATCACATATTTCTGACCTATTGTATTTGCATTTTATTCAATCATTTCTGCATTTCAACTTGCAGTAGCGCGCACTTCATTTATAGGCATGTTGCTACTAGGCTTA
Organism: Pseudorasbora parva; assembly: GCF_024679245.1. NCBI lineage: Eukaryota > Metazoa > Chordata > Actinopteri > Cypriniformes > Gobionidae > Pseudorasbora > Pseudorasbora parva. The sequence goes on along the minus strand of NC_090186.1, from coordinate 29,369,756 downwards.
AACAGTAAGGATATCAATTCCAACTATAAAGAAAACTAAACATACAATATGCATGTGGCAGTGATGTTCAGAAATGATACTTTAGCTTCACCATTGGACATTAGACAATAGGGGTGAGACGATACGAGATTGGGTTTCGCGATACGAGACAAGATTTTTACATAGTATTTTTAAGAAATCCTCATTGATAAAATACATGACTAAAATAGTCTGCAGGTGCATTTTGAAATGTTTTAACTAATCAAGTAGTCATTTGAGTTCTACTTTCTGAATATGGATTATATGCAGTTAAAGACAACTATACTCAAGCACTGTAAAAGGTTTTGCCATAAACTCAGCTGAATGGCTTCTTTCCTGTATGATTGTATCTTCTGACCTTAGAACTGCATATAATTTATGAGCTTCTGTAACTTTTGACCTCTTAACCTGAACTCCTTCCCACAAATTAGGCTAATCATAGATATTAAGTGGAAACAATAAGTTCAACCATAAATAAAGTACTATCTCAATATTCAAAGTGCAAATAGACAGATTTTTTGAGCCAAGTTATGGCCAACTACACATCCCAGTCTAGGATAGTTTATATATTGAGAGATATTTGCATGCCTCAGGGAGTCGCTTTCAAACAGCGGTCACGTATTGAACTTGCGTTTTAATGGGCGCTCAGATTCATTTTTACTTTCAATTTCATGATCCTGCGTACTCAATTTTACATTTTCACATTTTGCAAGATAAGGCGCTCTGTTGCGCAACGAATCCTCCGTGACAGTCTTGTCGGTCATCTCATCATATGATCAGTGGTAGTGCGGCCCACTGTGGTCAACTGATCCTTAATTTTGGATGAGTCATTGATCCCCACCTCTAATTCCAGTTAAAGTAACGCATTCTCCACAACAGCCGTCTCTCTCTCTATCCCTTTCTCTCTTTTCATCTCTTTCCTTCTTCATTATGCTTCCGTCAGCCCTCTTTCCTTTGCCTTTGTGGATATCCTGAGGAAGCCGCCCTAATGAGGGTGTGTGCCAAGACCCCCTAACCAACTTCTGTCTCATATCCTCTCCAACTCAATCACGGCCCATGTACGCATTCTCCCCTCCAAGGCGGTGCCACACATCTCACATCACCTACGTCAAGCTACTTCCCCATCCCCCCACATTGCTTTAAAGAGTGTGAATCATTTCCATTTATTTGGTAATCCTACTTTTTAGTAAAAGTATTCAGGCAGTCGAAACATGCGCTCTAGAAAGTTTAATTTTTGTCCAGTCTGCGCTATTTAAAAAATAGTTAAAACCAGGCGGTATGCATACTGTATAGGGCTCTCACTAACAATTATTTTGGTAAGCGAGTTTTCGATCGATTATGTCAGTTAATTGAGTAATCAGATTTTTGTTTTTGTGCCATCGGCCTGGTATTTGTTGTCCCACTTTACGGCAGATCCTTGTTCAATATTGTCCAAACGTCATTTAATTCAAATATTCACTTAATCTTTATTATTTGGCAACTTCTTTACAATAGAAAGACTTCAGCCACTGTAATTTCTTGAACATGAATGTGTGAATATCAAAACATGTAAACGAAGAGCGAGGGTTTAAACTTTTATTTTGAACTCACGATGAACAATTTGTATATTTAGAAACATATATTGTATTCTGCAGTGTTGGTGTATGTTTATAAATGTTTTACCTGACTAATCTGATGAAATGGCACACATTGCGCTCTTAGATGAACTTTATACGCAACCCAAACTCTCAGCATATTCAGAGACAGAGTTTGAGAAGCGATCCACGCATGTAAATGATAACAGTTCATGTGGAGCGAATCGAAGCCGCTCTGAGATGCAACCGACACGCATGTAAATAAATATAAAACCCATAGCCCAGGGCAAATATTTATTTAATTGAAATGCAGCTTTGTGAATTCACAACAGCACTAGCCTATGCTATAGTATTGGTTTTAAATGATGTTATATTTTTAAAATCAAGTACTCGAATTTAATCGAGGAATCGTGAAAGCCCTTTTACTTTACACGTGTACTGTTCTGGTGATGAAATCTGTCATGCGGGCTGTCAATGGATGCTCGCGTACACGTTAGAAAACGAAGCGTACTTTGGGCTTAACATATTGTGATCTTTTTGATAGAGACAAGCCACATACTTTCTGAGAGTGTAAGTTTCATTTTTTATTCAGTAATTGTGTCATGACATGTTAAGGTATTGTGGGCATCAGGAATTATGGGGAGAAATTCTAGAAAACAAAAGCAGACTTGTGATTTTCTGTTTCTGAAGGGGGTGTATTAAACCTGTTTTGTGGTTTCTCATTATTCTGGGATCAGCAGCTATAAAAGCAGACATATTATGCAATCCACGTTTGCACAAAATAGCAACTGAATAAGCCTCTTCCCCAAAAGCTCTTCAGCCTTAACTTTCTACAGTATTTATTTACTTATTTTAAGGTGTTTTAATGCATATTGTTATATTTGCAATCAGCAGATTGCTAATTTAGCTGATTTAAAAAAAAAAACATCACAAGCTTTTAGACATGTTATCGATTATTTAAAAAGAAATTAAATATATAATAATTTACAATAAAAACAGATCATTTAAACAAAGTTTAGATTGACATTGTGGTAAGATTGGATGCCATATTTCAGGGTTTTCCAACATTTGCGAGGGAGCTGCAGGGAATTTAAGGAATTTAATCATAAAATTAAATCATTGAAATATTAATTTAAACACTCAGTGGGTACTCAAAAGCCCCTTTCACACTGCACGTCGGACCTGCAATATTCCCGGAACATTGCCGGGTCGCCTTCTGTGTGAAACCAACCACGTCCCGGGATTGATTACCGAATTCGACCCGGGTCGGGGACCTAGTAATATTGCGGTATTCGACCCGGGACGAGCGCTGTGTGAACAAAAGCCGAAACTAATGCCGCAACGTGTACGTAGTTATCGTGCGACTCCTAGAGCTTGTTTTTTCAATAATACAACCCTGCAGTGCCAGAAGAGCTAGTCTGTGTTTTAAACGCAGAGAGTGTTCGTATACAAAAGAAACTAAAATTAAACAAGCAGAAATGTGCACAAACTGGACACAAGTCGAGACCACGGAGCTCCTTACTATCCGCGCTGAAGCTGAGATCGCTCGCCATTATACGTCACATCAGGATGTCACGTGTCAACTCGAACCGGGACCGTTAAGCGTTGTGTGTGAAAGCGCACATATTAAGGTATTTCGCTGGCAGTGTGAATGGACCAAATCTAGCGGCCCGGGAACAAATGCCGGGTCGCATTATCCGTGTATTTGCCGGAATCGCAGTGTGAAAGGGGCTTAAGAGGTTCTGCTGACAAAAAAAGTTTGGGAATCCCTGCCCTATCTAGAATCTACTAAAACCTATAAAAAACTGCTGTTTTTTTTTTGTTTTTGTTTTTTTTAATCCTCAAGAAGTGCATGCTTTTCATGAATTCCTAGTCACACATTTGTCTCAGTGCAGAAGCATTGGATTAAGGGCTATGTCTGAACTTCTAATGGCTTTCTACTCTTCACACTGCATTCACAATGAAATGTGTTTCCTTTGATTTGAGCGCTGTGAAAAGAACAGCTCTTATCAGATCTGCTCACTCATTTCACACTGGATTCTCTATATGCATTTGAGCTGTTTTGTTTTAGGCCAGTGAAGAATGAAAAGGTTTTCCTAAAAAAAATGTTTCCTCTCTCGGTAAGAGAGTCAGCAGGGGAAATCGCCTGATCTTGCATGTTTTTGCATGTTGGAGTTGGTTAAGATTTTTCTTCCTCCCTCAGTTGTTTAGAAGGGTAATCAAATATGTCTTTACCCTCTGAGGACCTTTGTGTCCCATAAAGCTGTTTCTGAGCAAATGAAAGGAATGTAGGTTAATTGATTTGCACGAGTGAGTGAACTGCTTTCAGATGAAAATGCATCATCTCATTCTCCTTTTTTGTTTCTCTTTCTTTGTATTTTGCTCGGTCATTCTTTTCTTTCCTTGCTTTTTCTTCTTCAACACCTATACAGCATAACATTATATTTGTCTCACGGCACAATGGCCACATCAAAGCTTCATGGCTTTGCTTAGTGGCTGCTGATTCCTCCAAGGGAAGTGTGAATTTGTGGTTGGCTTCTGTGAACAGACAGTTTCTCATATTTGATGCATTTTATTGTAAAAAGTTCACAAATATTGATAATGTGGGATCTGTTTCTCCTCCAGTCCCTGTGACCCGTTCCTCTCCTTTCTGTGCCTGTTCTGGAAAAAAACATTCTTGAGACAGAATGTAGTTATTACACAGCGTGTTGTGGGTGGCTCAGGACTTCGGGTAGTGTTAAAGTTAGCAGATTCTGGAAAACTAAGAGAACTTAACTGTAATTAGACGATGTATACTTTTGAGAAGTCGCAGTGATTCAAATAAAATACTGAGCCGCTGTAGAACTGAAGTGTTGTCTGTTTTGTGCTACCGTGATGGATGTCTCACTTCTTTTTACCAACTAGAGTCAACCCAAAAGAGCAAACATTTTAGTAATGATTAATAATAGTAATAATATCAGGCAATGAGTGTAGTTCCAGCTGGACTGGTGGACTACACAAGCCAAGATTGGAGAAGCTTTACAGTTGCAGCTTAACATTTTTAATATTTTTAATTTGAAAAATAAATTTTATTCGGCAATCAAGTTGATTGCATAGCTTTCAAATCTCATTCACTCAATACATTTCCACATGAAGTGAATAAATATCATGTTCCTCTTGTCAAACATGTTCCAGTTTTTGTGTCTCTAACCAACTTTAAAGGTCTCGTTGTTTGCGTGTTTTCGAAGCTTTGATTATGTTTACAGTGTGCAATATAACATGAGTTCATGTTTCGCGTGTAAAAAAAAAACCACAGTATTTTTCACACAATTTACTTATCTGTACAGCGCTGTTTTCTCTGTCCTAAAAACGGCCTGATGACTTCCTTGTTCTATGAAGTCCCTCCTTCAGAAATACGTAACGAGTTCTGATTGGGCCACCCCTTCCCGTGTTTTGATTGGACAGCAGCTTAGCGCACTTTGCCCGGAAAGGTCCCGCCTCTTACCATAACGGGGAGATGCAAGTGCTGAATGCGCACTCTTCTCCACGTGGGAGAGCAACAAGACTACGCCCCCTATTTTGCGTGTTCTTGTGGGCGGAGGGTTAGTCAACAAACGGTTCTAGTGACGTCATTCCTGAAGGAAGTGCAGAGGTGTAGTCCAAACCGGCCGTTTGCTGTAGGCGTTGAAAGGGAACTTCTGTTAAATAAAATATCTCGCTTGGCATTGAACTTTGAGCTTTATAATTTTACAGGTATTATTTCTGCTCCAACAGCAACATTTCATACTAACTAAAGTTTGAAAGATGGAATCGTGTAGAATGGGACCTTTAAAATAGGTGGTTCAGATAGGTATTACTGGTTAAGGACAGTAAATCGGCAACACTCGGTATTTAAGGTTAGTATCTACTGACTGTATGATGTGGTCTGCATTACTTTGTGTTTGAAAATGGTCCACCATAGAGCTCCAGTTACAGTCAAAGATTTGGGAGCTTTAATTGTTTGGCTCTTTGGGCTGGACGGCAGAGTTTGGGTGGTGCTGTTTGTGTGCTCAAACAGCGATCATCTAAACAAGACCTTTTAAAGAGCTCTCAGCTCATGTGGAGCTACGTTCAAGTGAGATGCAAGCCTTTTTGGTCCTCTACATCCTCTTACAGATACAGACAGATGAGGCATGAGCTTTGAATTAGTCTTTCAGTTAAATGCCCAGCTGGAAGCAGCATACCCACACTCCCTCACTTTAAGAGTAAAGGATTGCAGCATTACCTCACTGGAGGCCTGGAATGTGTGGAATTATAAGAATATAGAAGGCATGTGCTGTACAGATGGAACTGAACTATTTCAGATCAAGGGCCACTGCTGATCTCTGGGCTGATATAGGCTCTGTTCCAGTCTAAAGGTAGACTGAAGATAGGGAGTCTGTTCCTCTAAATTCAGTAAAAAGAAAAGAAAAAGAAAAACACTTTTCCCCAGCAAATTTCTTAACATGTAAATATTTGTATAACTAGGGATGCCACAATTCTCAATATAATATTGAACCGTTCGGTAAGGCATTCACGGTTCAATACACGCTTGTGATTTGCATTTTAGTAGTCTTACTGGGCTAATACTGTCAAATACACACAAGGTTAACATATATAAACACAGTCGGTTATGTCTAAAGTGAAAGTAAAATTGCGTGTGTCTGTATATGAGATGCGAGCAGATTGTGAACACTTGTCCTTAAAGGTGCACTATGCAACTTTCCGTCCACTAGAGGTTGCCTATTCAAAACAAAGGTGTAGTTTGATGACGTCAAGTTTGAGCACAGCATCTTGGCACATGTGGTCTTCACCTCACAGCTGGTGGAAAATAGGACTCGGGCAGAAATCCCATCCATGAATGCGGTTATTAACGTTACTGTAGTTTGAAGCAGAGCAGGACCGAGTGTTGTGGAGCTGAGCACGGCTGCTGGACTGATTGTTACACAAACACATGTCGCCGGGCGCTCACACTATTTCTGCTTTTCCAGTCATTGGTATGAGGTGATGCAGCTCTTTTTATCATATTAGAAACATTTAAGTGTGTTTAAAATGATGTTATGACGTTACTCTGTGCTTTCGCTCGGTTGCTGCTGTGACACTTGTTCACACTGCTAACAGAAAAGCACTTCTGCCAAATAAAACTGACGGAAAAAAACGCAGATATGACGCAATTGACAGGCGACTCCCTCAAACGCTACGCTGAAACGTCCCGGGTCATTGGTTAAAATAGCAATTTTCTTACAATTTACAAATAGTTAGAAACATTTGGGATAATGTAAGTACTCAACTGAACAAAATATTAGGGCCGGGACTTTAACGCGTTAATTAAGATTAATTAATTACGTGACTTAAAAAAAAAATTAAATTTTTTTTTAACCACACTTAATTTTGCACCGCGGAACGTTTTTCAATGAATGAGTTTCGACGGACCGATTATACTGGAACACCAACTAGCGCTCCGGAGTCACGACAACAACAAACCATGAGTGAACATGAACGAAGAAGCTGATGAGACTGCTTTGCTTGGCCCCGTGGATGGGAAATTTTGTTTTAAAAAATGAAAGAATGGAAGCGCCGACAAGAGCATGGTTGTGTGCAAGCTATACAACAAGGAATTTGCGTATCACCCTAGCACATCGAGCCTCACATATCACAAATATGCTTTTGCTAAACTCAATGGAAAACATTGCGTTGGTCTGCTGGACTGAAATAAATAAACAATATTTTGTTGATTAAGCTTATGTATTGAGTCATTATTCAATGGTATACTAAAAATACATGTGAAAAATTACTTCTCATTGTTCTCAGGTCAAATATTTATATGCAATTAAAATGCGATTAATTTCGATTAATTAATTACAAAGCCTCTAATTAATTAGATTAATTTTTTTAATCGAGTCCCGGCCCTACAAAATATATAACGCTGGCCTAGTGGTTTTTTTGGATATTTGGCAAAAATACTACATAGTGCACCTTTAAAGGGACACTTCTCTAAAATAATGTTAATAAAACAATAAAAGACAAAGAGAAAATCACTCACTGCTCTTGAATAAAGTAATACAGTAGCTCTTAATAAATGTTTATTGTATATTGAAGACTATGTAGTTAATTTTAGCATATACATTTATTCATTCAATTTCATATTTACATCTCTGAGCTGCCACTGTAGATCTTTATATATATTTATTTTATATTATACAATACACTAGGAATGTGTACAAGAGGATTTTAAGTAAAGTTAAGTTTAAGTAAGGTTTTTCAAGTCTTTAAGTAAAATAAAGAAAAAGTATAACTAATAATGTTCTGTTTCTGTCAACTAAGAATATAATTAAAAAAAGCAAAAAAACTATCTAAACTGAAAGCAGTGGCTAAAAACCGATGTATGTATTAAACTGTGCACTCCTAGTATAAACATAAAGATACAACAAAAACTGAAAACATTTCACAGATATTTGACAACCAGAAATGAAATAAATCTCTGTATTAGTCTCTGTTAATAAGTCTTTGGTGTGGCCACCAGCTGCTATAAGTACAGTGCATATCATCCTCATCGACTGCGCCAGATTGGCTGTGAGATGTTGCTGCACTCTTCCACCAAGGCAGTTGCAAGTTCTTGAACGCATCTGAACACAATTTTGTTAGAGGTTGCACTGGTGCCCAACTGATGAGAGCTGCCATTTCTGTTGCATATAAAAACATTAAATGAAAAACGAAACAAAACCACACTTCTCGTTTTAGCTGGGACTTTTTGGACCAGTATTTGACAACACAGCACAAGCTCAGTCTATGGCTATAGTCAAAACAAGTTTACTCATGGGCCATTCTTGATCACGTGACACATTACTACACAGCGCAGTATTACTAACATCACTACAAGATCTTGAGAGAAGTATTCAAATTCAGTGCAGAGTTTTATTATAAAACAAAAGATATCAGATCAACCATGCTGATGTGGAAACCAGGAGAAAAATTGTGCCATGAACAAATAAGTTATAGAAGACTTTTCAGTCCACAAATCACCAACATTCATCATGGATTGAATGTAGTAACACTAACTGTAACTGGTGTTTTGTCAGAAATAGTCAAATGTTTTTACATTATTTGTTTCAGAGTTCGTATAACATTTTGAGTGACATTGCAAGCACTTTTTAAGGACTTTTAAGTGCGTCATACTTTTTCCAGCACTTCAAACTGTGGCATTAAAGAGAAATCAACTTTTTTCTTGAGCTCTTGATATATAAAAGGTCACCGTAATATACACTCACTAAAAATTCTGAGTAAAAAACAACCCAATGTTGGGTCAAATATGGACTAACCCAGCAGTTGGGTTGTTTTAACCCAGCAATCGGGTTGTCTTGAGCAAATATTTAACCCAACCGCAGGATTAAAACAACCCAATTGCTGGGTTAAAACAACCCAGTTGCTGGGTTAGTCCATATTTGACCCAACATTGGGTTAAAACAACCCAGCGTTTTTTAGAGTGTAAGAATATCCTGTACGTTTCAGAGCTGAAACTTCCAAATAAAAGCTTTTATTGTCAGCTGGCTCACCCAACGAGAGACCTGCGAATTTGCTTCCCTGTGACGTCAGAGTGCAGTGAAACACTGCCTTATAGGGCTGGGCGATATGACGAAATATATCGTCTGGACGATAGAAAATGTCTATCGTTTTATATAAGGCTCTATCGCTTACGCCACGATAAGGCGTTTATGGCAGAATTTTACGTCAAGATGCACCTCACGCCACGGCATGCCCATGCAATACATAAACGCGCTCCCTCTGTCTCTCTCTCGCTCTCTCACTCACACACACACACGCGCTGCAGCCTCCCTTCCACTCACGTCACTTTTTTAAAATCCCCCACAGCGCGAAACACGAGTCCCGCAAACGCGCCGCAGAGGAGCTTGTTTGTAATCAGAGGACAAATGGCTCCTTAGTTTCGAAATGGTTTGGGTACAAGGTGATCGCGTTGAAAATAAAGGCGTTTGTCCAGCCTTAGAAGCTCATTTGAAACATTGCCGCGGCTCATTTAAGAAAATGACAGCTCCGAAGAGACGCCGCTTTAGTTTGAGGTAGTGCTAACAATAATAAAGAAAGACGATCAACACCTTATGTGTTACCACTGAAATGAAGATGTAATATATTTCCAAATGTAAGCCCATCTTAAGCGAAATGCACGCTTCATACTGTCGTCTGCCCTGGCTCTAACCTCGAGTGTTTACTTTTTGCAAACCTTGTGAGCGCGCAAACCCAAACGCTGTGACCTCGCGCCAAATGTTTTTATTGGTTTATTAAGTACAAACAGGCGAGTTATGAAAAATTGAGTGCGAGGGATATGTTCAATCACACAAAAAGATTTTGGAATGAGACGGCCAACTGTAGTAGCGTTTAGTCCACTGTCTATAATAGCCTAATTTAGAGATCACTTTTTTATTTATTTTAACCGACAACTTTGATCGGTTAACGTTGATACGGTCAGCCATCGGTCAAACGTTCATCGGTAAACATCCCTAGGCAGGTGTTAACTTTACTAACAGTCTTGCTTTAAAAAAAGGTTCTAAATAAAATAAAAATGTAGTCCATACTACCTTTATTTGTTTTGTATATCATTTCAAACTGCATTTCCACATTGCAATTTTGTATAGACTATTCATAAACTGAATTAATAGAAAGGTTGCTATATCGTTATGTATATCGTTATCGGGATATCAAATGAGCTATATCGGGATATGAAATTTTGGCCATATCGCCCAGCCCTACTGCCTTATCCTAAGAATACAAACGCCTAATTCTGTAGCCCTGACCACCGATTTGCGCATGACATGTAATAGATAAATAAAGGTTTGATCATGTTGTAGTCTGCAGTTTTGCTGATGCACTACTTGGCTTTGTGTGTGTGTGTGTGTGTGTGTGTGTGTGTGTGTGTGTGTGTGTGTGTGTGTTAGGGATGCACAGTTCGCTTTTATATCCACCGATCGGTTGGGCCAAGTAAAAAAAACAAAAAACTTTCCAATTAATTGCAGGTGGATGAGAGAAAAATCATTGTGTTTGTTTGATAAAGACTTTTTGCAAGCCCTGTGGGCGAATCATTCCAGTTGCCGTTTTTCCACACGTTTCCACACTGTAATCTGTTAGTGTCTTAAAGGGTTATTTCACCCCCCCAAAAGTCTTAATTTAGTCCTCCCAATGTATATATTATAAATAAATGTAGTAGTTGTTACACAATTACAGGTTTGGGTAGTGGAAATGTTTACAGTCCCTATAAATGAAGAAAAAGTGGTGCCTCAGGGCATCCCCTTTTTATTCTTGAATTCTTGCTTGCTTGTGTTTTTTTCTTTCGATATAATAAAAAATATATAAAGTTATGAGTCCATTTTAAGATTGTAATATGTTCTTGGATGAAGGTTTTGGCTCCTTCACCCATCACTCAGAGCTCCGCACAGCCTCTGACCTGTCATTACAGCAAGCTGCTAGACTCGCCATCTCAACCAACAGTATGTACTTGAGAAAATCTGTTTAATGGCAACAGAAAAACGCCTAGTTGCTCTTGAAAAGGTGTGTGTGTGTGTGTGTGTGTGTGTGTGTGTGTGTGTGTGTGTGTGTGTGTATATTTTTATCAAGTATCCTAGAGTAAGGAGAATGTGAGTCAGTGTTGGTTTACTTTATTTTGTTATTTTGTATCCTTTTTTTTAACTAACATTTTCTGTGTTAGACGTAAATTGTTTTATTGCGCATCCAACAACATAAATCTCACATATTCACATTGTGTTTTGTCTAAAAGCTGGAGGTGCTCCGCAGGCCAGCAGATTGGAATGCAAAAGCTGGAATTTCTCACAGAGCAGCCGTTCCGTTGGGAGTCTCAGTATTCTGAGATCATCTGTTTGGAGTTTGGTTGGAACGGATCGGTTAAGTGACATTATGTGAAGAGCAAAGAACAATTTTACCTTTAATCCTGTTATTATATTATTCATATTTTTTTCAGCACTAGTCTTATAGCTTTTATTTTTAGTGGGAAAGTCCATGTCTGTACATGACAGTTTTACTAAAAAGTGTGTGAGGCCCTGGTTTGCCTAGCTCTGGCCCATACACACAATGACAGGATGTGTGTGTTTGTCAGCATGGTCCTGAGCAGGAAGAAGTCCTTTGTGCTTGACTTTTCATTCAACAGGACTTTAAAAGGGCATCTAGTACAGCAACAGGAGAGATACAGTCTAGCCTAGAACTGAGATACAACAAACATGGTCTTAAATGTAACAAACTCTCACAAGAAACTATGCCACCTGCAGCTGCTGGGGTATTAATAGGTTTCTAAAGAAACTAATCTTTGGTTTTGAGTGAAGGACCTTTGAGTTGTGTGCACTTTTTTTTGCAGTAGTCTGAGGTCATTTGCTGTTACATGTGTGCCACAAGCTTGTAGAAAAATAGAATGCACCCACACGCTGAAGTCAGAGCCAGGCAGCACCACAATTGATATCTGCACTCACAACAAGACAAGCTACAAATGTCAGAGAAGGTCGTAAGGGCTGGTCAGTAAAAGAGGGTTGCCACACGTGTGTGTGTGTGTGTGTGTGTGTGTGTGTGTGTGTGTGTGTGTGTGTGCGCCCTTGTTTATATTACATTGCGGGGACCAAATGTCCCCATAAGGATAGTAAATCCTGAGATCACCTACATTGTGGGGACCAGCCAGTGGTCCCCACTTTTCAAAAGGCTTCTAAATCATACAGGATGAGTTTTTTTGAGAAAGTAAAAATGCAGAATGTTTCCTGTGATGGGTAGGTTTAGGGGCAGGGGCAGTGTAGGGGAATAGAAAATATGTTTTTTACGGTATTAAAACCATTACGTCTATGGAGAGTCCCCACAAAGATAGTGAACCAGACGTGTGTGTGAGTGTTTGTTTTTAAATACGGGTTGCACATAAAATACCACCAGGGCGTAATAACTTTTTTTGCTCGCCCCACCACAAAAAAATAATAAAACTTTTTTAATTATTATTATTAAATCTTATATTTTCTTTACAAAAAATAAAAACAAAAGCTTTGCTGTAAAATTTGTATTTTATTTAACATTGCATGAAATAATTAGTATATGAAACCAATTATATATTATGCATTTTAATAAAAAATTGCGGGGATGCTGAATGCCTAGAGATTGGGTTGTCCTTGGCCCATATACTTGGCACAAGAAACCCATCTCAACAAACTGACAACCAATATCATGGAAATTATAACCCCACAAATTCACAAAGGCCTGCAAAAATCCTGTGGTCTTAGCCCAGAGAATTGTATGTGGAGTGAAAATAATGGAATGTGTGGGTTAGATGTTTAGTTCAGCTTGTGTGTGACTCTTTGCTTCTTGTCGCAGCAGATGTGTGCAATGTGTTCTCAGCGTGTTAAGTCCTTTTTGGCTGCCGCCGTTCTTGGGATCCTAATTAAAATCACGTTCCAGTGACAGACTTTTAATGAAGCGCTCCTACAGCTCCCTGTGTTTGTTTGTTTCTGAGAATGTGAGAGGAGGGAGGCGTACTAATGAGAGAGAGATTTTTTTGCATAGCATGCGATTTAAAATTCTCTTTTTAAAATGTCGTATTTTTGATGGAAGGCAATCAAAGCTTGTCTCACGTGTCTCTATCTCTGTTTGTGCAGGATGGTTCTCTGGGTAATATAGATGATCTGGCACAGGAGTACTCGGAGTACTACAACACATACTTCAGCGACGTAGGCGATCGGATGGAGGAACTGCGCAAGCGACAAGTCACTCAAGAGCTAGACATGGTACGTTCAGCCAAAAACGTTTGCTGCACATTTCAGTTTTAAAGGAATAGTTCACCCAAAAATAAAATGTGATGTTTATCTGCTTACCCCCAGGGCATCCAAGATGTAGGTGACTTTGTTTCTTCAGTAGAACACAAATTAAGATTTTTAACTCCAACCGTTGCAGTCTGTCAGTCGTATAATGCATGTCAATGGCAACACATGAGAGTAAAAAAAACATGCACATACAAATCCATATTTAGTGTGCACGATATGCGGCATATCAGAAGCAAAGTCACCTACATCTTGGATGCCCTGGGGGGTAAGCAGATAAACATCACATCAACATCTTTGGGTGAACTATCCCTTTAATTGTACATCCGCATTTCTGCAGCTGTGGTTGTTTGTTTTGTAGAATAACCAACAATTCCATTAAATCTGAATAATTTGCAGGATTGTTTATACACTTTCACCATGGATTTAATTCATCTGGGCATGTTTACTCCCTCAGCATTTGGAGCCAGACGAGTTTATATGGGAGTCATTAGCACACTGAAACATGTTTTCAGGTCAAGTGGAATTTGCAAGTATTAAAGCTGTGCTCTCAGTAATTTGTATTTCCTCATTTAAAAAGTTTTACCGTTAAAGAAATTAAAAATGCTTTTGATAAATGTTAATGAGACGAAGACTCCAGTCGTAACAGTAGCCCTTTTAAAAGCTTTTAAAAGTTTGTTGCCATAGAGTGGTGATCTCATGAGGGCTGCCATTGAAGTCACATGATCAACTGACTTCCATATTGACCAGTGTTCAAATGATTTGGTTTATACTTTTTGATTTCTTTAAATATTTGTTATACACTTGAGTCTGACCTTAATAACTTAAGGAAATTTGAGTGATAAAGATATTACCACTGTTTATGGCATGCGTGCTATTGCAGTAAGAGTTGTTTTTGTCATATACTAGCGTAATAGATTGCTATCCATCTGTGTTCTAGGGACAATGAACCACTAGCATAGCTAATAACAAAATTCAGTTATTTCTTTCATTACTTGGTGCTACAGAATGGCCATTGTAAACCTATGAGCTAATAGAAGGAAGCGCTTGTCTTAAACCATTACAAAATGAAGACAAATGTGTTCACCCCCTGCCCTCTCTTCATATGTGTTTGGATTGTCTGCTGTTCTGTCAGTGCTCTGCATTTCTCGTCTGCATCTCAAAGCGTCTATGTTCTCAGGGATGTAGGGTAGTAGGCCACCCAGGGTTGCTAAGAAACCGTTGGACTCATTATGACATGCAGCTGGGGTTGGCACAGTCCAGTGAGGGGATTTTGAGAAAAAGAAAGAAAACATTCTGAAAGTCATGCTCAGTTGTGGCACTGGCCTAAGACAGAAGCCAGTCATTTTCAAGGTTTGAATAACATTAGATATGCTATAGTATTGAATTATTTTGATGGATTTTCTTTCAAAATTCTGGAATAAATGATACATAATTCCACTGCACACAGTATCCAAAATCACCATACCAAATCCCTATTACTTATATGGAATTATCGTTCCCTTACTGCAAAACCTCCCAAAACAATCTCTTCTTATTTAAAATCATATTTTAGAAAACATGATGAAACCGTTGCATAACCATAGGGTTATAAAAAAACCATACTCGCATCATATGCAGAGCTGGAGTTTGTTAGCCGAGCTGCTGAGACGTGCTAAAAGCGTTTAAATGATAACAGTGCAGCACTATGCATTAAACACAAAGCGTGTCAGACTTTGTGTTCCCAAATGCACGTCATTGGAAATAGCAAATGCCTAGACTGAGTTCATGTGGAGCAGCATTTACTCTGAACGGAGAAGACCTGAGAAACGTGTAACCTGCAGGATGTAAATAAAGAGTTGCGCTTTGCCCTGAAACCTGCAGTGTATATATTTAACCGAATTGCAGCCTTTGATTTCACAATAGCTCTATGCTATATTATGATTTTTATATAGGTTTGATATATTGTCCAGCCTTTGAAAACAGTCTAATGCGCCACTTCCAGTATTTTGCCGGCTAACTGACATGGACAAATTGTAATCTTTTTTTTTTTTTTAAATGGAGTACTCAAATTTAATCGAGGAATCGTGACAGCATTTTTTCCCCTTATGCTCTTATATGGGAAAAGCTAAGTACAAGTTCAAATATTTCTACTTTTGTGTTCCACTTTAAACATTCTTTCTCTGTTTTATCCATCATATTGTCTAATCCAGTTTTCGGCTCCACACCCTGCCCTGTGTAAATCTTACCAAAGCTAAAGCTGGTAATACACGGCTGAGCACAGCACAAAACCTTGCGGGACCGTCCCACCTTAATCAGCACTGTGGGATTCGGCTGTGTTTATTTAGTAATCATGATTCATGTCTCTTCAGTGCTAGTGTTCTTTCAGTGTGGGCTTTATGAATATAATTCTTCTATTATTAAATTGCTGCTTTTTCATTTTATCTTTACTTTAATATCATATCTCTGCCCCTTTAATTATCACAACTTAACCACCAACAAAGGCTCAAGATAAAGCTTGTGGTGGGCCTGGGAAACTGATCTCACTATGAATTGAGTTCAAAAATAGGTCTCCACATATGGACTTTGCGAATGATGCATCAAAGGAGGTTGTGATAAATCCCAAACAGAGGGTGTTGTCTATCAAAGAAGGCTTTAGTTCGGGCCTAATGGGGCTGGAGGAAGTGTCAAGTTGTCCAAGTAGGTCATCTCTTTATGTATTTAGTTTTGCTGGTCTTGTGCCATTCTCGACTGTATCGTGGAAAGGAAATGGGGACACTGGAGTAGCTGCTGGCTGGTGGGAGATTCGGTTAATGGGAAGAGGGATGATATGGATAACGGTGGGAATTGCATTCCATGTGCAAGAAAAACATGCTTGTCTTGGTGCACTGCACAAGTTGAACTGTGTTGTTAAGTAATACAGATGATTTTGGAAACACAGCGTCATTTACGTCCTTCCAAACATGTATGCGTTTTTTATTTATTTAATTATTTCTGTATATGTACACAGCTCCTAGTCTACAAGGACACAATGTCTGTGCTAAATCCATTGGGGAAAAATAAAAGTTGTGAAAAAGAAAGGGTAGACTCGTTGTGTTAGAGCAGTGTGGCTGCTGTCCAGTCTGGGGGCAGTAACAGGTGATTATCCTCTTCCTGATCGGTAGTTTAAAGGCCATATTAATGGCTTGATATTTCAGCTTTGCCTCGAGAGAGACATGACGTTTATGTGACCTTTTAAAATTTGACACTTCAAAAAGTCAAAAGGCTATTACTGCCTGTTGTTGACTTTCAGTCATTGCTCTGTTCTTTCTGGTTCTTTTTCTTCCTCCTCATATCCTCTCACTAATTTCCATAAACACTGTCACCCAACTAACCTCTCTCCCAAAGGCACGTAACCCTGTATTAGAGGCCAAGCTGGCAATAGGCCCTCGCTTTCGCCCCTCAAACCAAGAGAGGGGAAAGGTCACCGGTTTTAACCAGAGGCAACACTGAATGCTATTGTGAGTGAGGCACGAATGTTGTGGTCTATTCATACTTAGACAGAATGAATCTCTGAGCACATGCAGGAATCCACAGTGAAGGACTTGTATCCTGAACAGCATCAAATGAGGCCCATGTTTTCCCCTTCACTGCCAGCTTCTTTCTTTCTGACAGAGGTGAAGTCCATGTGCTATTTGAATCTGTTTTTTACTTTCTCTTCTCTGTTTCTCTTCTCTGGTGAAGTCTGAGGCATTTTGAGGCAATTGCAAGTGCCATTCCCAATTTCGATTTGAGGTTTGATATTGGTTTCGTTTCCCCAGACCTCTCAACAGAGCTGACTGGACGGGTTTGGGGCTTCCACATTTGCTCAGCACTCTTCCTCTCTATCTCGCTTTGCTTTTATAAGAGCGACCCTGATGACAATGAGTTAAGAAAACATCCTCTACTGAATGTGTTGAATGGATAAACCCTTATTTAAGACAGAACAAACTAACTGTGCCGCTATTTCACCATCTCTCTCTTTTTATCCGTTCCTACAAAGAAACTATCCTTTATTCCATTTGCAAGACAGAGTCTCTCTATTAGCCACACAACTGTGCTGTGGAAAGCAGTGTGTGTTGGCTCTTAGCTTGAGCATCAGTTGTGATGGAATAATAACAGAAAACATCAGGCTGAATGTTTCTCTTGGTAAATTTATACTTATATTATAGATATATCCGTTGAAACGATTAATGTTTTCTGTTCTCGTCAGTTATGGCATGCGTCTGTGTTCTGTACCTTAAGAAATAATGCAACCGTTAAGTTACCTCTTTGAATAATGTATTTAACGACACTACCACCTAATAACAAAGTTATACTGAAGCGATCAGATTAAAAAAAAGTTATTTATGATTATTAAAGTATTCATGATACTATTTAATATAATAATTATAATAATGTATTTGTTACTGGCAATGTGTGAAATCCGCCATTGTGTAGAATGCCTAGGGAATATATATAAAATGCCCGAAGTTTGTTGGCTATGGGTTTATATTTCACCTATTTCCTAGGCTTTCTATCTTTCTGTTCACCTGTTCAAAAGTTTGAGATCAGTCAGTACCTTTTATTCAGCAAGGGCATTAAATTGATCAAAACAGTGAAAACTTTCACATTTGTTAAATTATTTCAAAGAAATGCTGTTATTTTTCAACGCTCTGTTCGTAGAAGAATCCTGAAATGTATTGTGTTTTTTTTTGACCAAGTTATTAAGCAACACAACTGTTTGCAACATTAATAAAAAGAAATGGATCTTGAGCAGCAAATCAGTATATTAAAATTATTTCTGAAAGATCATGTGACACTGAAGACTGGAGTAATACCATTACAGGACTAAATATAAATATAATATATCTCAGCAGGTTACTTCAGACATAAGTAAATTGAGGTTGATAAGGTTTGAGGGAGTTCTACTTCAACAAGCTAATTACATAATAGCTTTCACGACTCATTTCAGTCAAGACTCTGACAATGATTTTTAGCTCTTATGTCCATCTCTCTTTATCAGCTTTAGACTTGCTGTTCACTCAAAGGCATATTGCAGCATTTTGATTTAACTCCTGTTGATCTGAACCCACATACATGCACCAAATGCCTGGTGATGTGCAAAGATATGGAGCTTAATGTTGCCCAATTCTTTCTTGACACAGACTACACTAACCTGTTTTAAAAATGTTTACTTGACAATGACAAACAGATTTTTTTTTCCTCCACTGACTAGTATTTCCAGGTAGTAACTACATAGATGAAATGGTGTCCCCCACAAGCTTTCACACATTGTGAGGTTGTGTGTGTGTGTTTTGTTTGTCAAAGCAGTCGGAATGGTTGGTCTGGTTCTACAAGGACACTTTCTCTATCTTCTACTCAACCAAATGTCACTCCTGATTGGGCAGTAGGAGCCAAGGCTTTCCCCATGACCAACCACATTCTCCCACACACAGGTTTTGCTGCCAGCCTGACTGTGTGTGTCCTACCCTGCACACAGACACTCTGTATGAATGAATGTGTGTAAAACACCTCATTAGCCTCCTTTTAGTTTGTTTATTTCCCCAATGCTTATGTGCCAGCCTGCTGCATCTTTGTATCTCTCTTTCTCTGAAAAATAGCCTCTCTAAAACCTAGTGATCTACCTGCCTGCATAGGCAACTACCTTATTAATCTGCACAATTCATTAAAATATAATACAAATTATGATATGGCTCATTGCAATTATCAAATTGCAAAGGCTGTGATTTAATTAAATAAAAAAGTGCTGCATGTACCAAAATGAAGTGCAATACTT
Source organism: Pseudorasbora parva (assembly GCF_024679245.1). NCBI lineage: Eukaryota > Metazoa > Chordata > Actinopteri > Cypriniformes > Gobionidae > Pseudorasbora > Pseudorasbora parva. The sequence continues at coordinate 29,350,584 of NC_090186.1, read as the reverse complement.
TTTTTACTATGACTTTTTTCTTTTTTTACTGTTGATCATCTTATCTGGTGTTTTCAGTGTCTCTGAGCAGAATGTTCACAGTAAATGCAAAAATATGCATGCTAATAAGTTAATAATGATAATTTAACCCTAAAATGAATTGTTATCTGTGAGCATGCATCCTGTTAATCTGTATGCGGGTGTGGAGTAGTGACAATGCTAATTAAATCTATTTTAATAATATAAATATTTATAAATTATATTACAAGTATTATAAACTATAAAATATGTTTTACATATTCTATTCAATCTATTTATTAATTAATTATTCAATCAAATTTTATTTGTGCGCATAGAGCCAAATTAAGTCATGCCCAGACATTCACAGACACAGTCACTGATCAACCACCAGCTGCTATGCCTCACAATATACTTTATATAGCCAGTCATTAAGTGATCATCTTTTAGCTCTACACTTGGACGTATACCATATATAGTGGTATAAACATTGACGCACATGGACTAAACTATGTCAAGAGGTACAGCGTCTGTCTAGTGTAAATCTGTGCTGTTAAGCGTGCTGTGAGTGTGTGTGTTTTTTAGTACTGTGTCAGTGAGTGCACACTGACACAGAGCATCTCTTTGTGTCGTGTTGTGTGGATATGTGTTTTGGATGACACGGGCAGCAGCAGTATGTACAGATGATTCAGTGTGTGCCAATGCAAGCATGTGCCAGTGGGTATGGGGCAGTTGGTGATGCCATGCTGCTGATAATACAGGACTGTGTGTGTGTGTTTTACTTTAGCCAGTGTGTTTTCATATGGGAATATATTTATCTTGCCCACTGCATGCCTTTTTTTTTTTTTTTTTTTGGATGAATCCACTTCTACAGCACAACATCTGATTTACTACTTAGAATCTTCTGGACTTTACCAACACACCACTGAGCACTAAAGCAGAGGGATGGAGTGGAATAGAGACAAAACACACACAAACAGCCTTGCTGACCTGTGCTTTGGTTGCAGGAAAAGAGGCTTGAAGATTACTACTGTGATAACTGAGAGTGTGGACACATTTTCCATAGTGCTGTCCACCATCCACACACACAGACAGAGTAAGCCTTAGGCCATGTGTGATCAGATCCAGGTGGTTGCGTTTGAGGGCCTCCTCCATCCAAACACAGTATATCTCTGTCAGCATTCTGCCATAATGCTATTTAATAACTATATTCAGCAACCATTTCTGATTCTCCCAGGCTAATTTTGTTTTATTCAATGATATGATCCTTATATACTATAAAGTCCAGTTTAGTATTTATTAAACAAGGAATCTCAAAATCGAGAAAAACACTGTTCATTTTTACAGAAGCCCTTGAGCTGTGGGGATTTTTATTTTATTTTTTAACTGCTGATGGTCACAGTTTCACATGTGGAGGTCAGGGAACATGTAGAAGCCTTGGTTTTGAGAAGTGAGCAGTGGGAAAGAGTAGGCAGTGATATAGAGTATGTTCTGGAAAAACAATAGATTTTCCCTTCATTCACATATGATAGTTTTAGTGTGACTGATAAGCTACACAATAATTCAGGGTTGTTTAAAAAGAAAAGAAAAACCTCTGTTTGGCTATGCCATTGTGTCAGGGCACTTACCAGACCTGTAGCTTCAAATAGTGGCTGTACAAAAGCAAGCAAATATCTTGGGGCGACAAGATTCCTACACAATGAGGTTGCATGTGAACTGCAAGTTTATCTTGATTTACAGGCTTTTTACCCATCTAAAAATATTTCAATTTGAACTTAACACAGTTGATGGCATACTTTTATTCCTCTTTTTTTTTTACCCAAGATGCTGTGTATTTAAAATTTTATTTTTTTAAATTATTATTATTGTATAAAGGCCTTCTGAAGCCAAGCGATGGGTTTGTGCAAGAAAAATATCCATATTGAAAACCTTTATAAATTAAAATAATTAAAATGCAGACTGTAGCTTAAGCATTTTGAACTTTGTTTCACTTTCTTCGTATGTTGAAAATGGAAGACAGTCTGGCAGAAGCTAGATATAAATATAGATGTAAAGCTAGATACGTTTTTAATATGGACATTTTTCTTACACCAACCCATCGGGTCACTTCAGAAAGCCTTTATTAACCCCCCAGAGCCGTATGGACAACTATTGTTGTAGTGCATCTAATGAATAGATGCACTTTATTGGAAATTTTGGGCTGCCATTCACTGCTATTATAAACCTTGGAAGAGACAGGATATTTTTTTATATAACTCCCATTTGTATTCGTCTGAAAGAAGAATGTCATATACACCTGAGTGTGAGTAAATCATGGGCTAATTTTCCTTTTTGGGTGAACTATCCCTTTATGATGTATATCAGTGCTTTCCAGTCCTCTGATTAGTTTTGTATTATATTCATACTACATTGTTTCTATGACAAGGTGTTGATTGACAGGCTTGTTGGTTTGTAACACGGTTCATGTGTACTCATGCCACGTGTTTTTACTCGCTCTCTTGTGTGGCTGCACAGGACCGGCGGGTTTGGTGCACCTCGGGTGATGTGTGCACAGGGGGCAGAGGGTGTGGTTTTCTTAATGACAAGATGTGCTCCTGGCGTATGGGCGTGTGGCCCTTTATTAGTGGCAGTGTGTGTCTGTGTGTATTTGTGTGTCCTTGTTCCTAACCCTCCTTTTTTGTGTGTGTTTCCAGGAAAAAGCAGACACCAGCTTCAACTCTTCTGAGATATGTTCAGACATCCAGGTCAGTCAACCCACAATGCACTGCATATCTGCTTTCAGACCTTTGCACACCTGCAGTCATCACTATAACTCACTGTTACAACACAACACACTTTCATTCACAGCCTATCAGCGATAAATCAGCCGACTACATGCTCACATTACACTGATTTGTTTATCATCATTGATTAAGTCAGTGTGTGTAATTGCAGTAATTAACCGTAGTGTTGTCTTTGTACACAGGATTCGTTTGGATTCAGCAGTGAGGTCTCTACTCCAGAGGCTGAGAGAAAGTAAGTTGCAACTCAGTGCACACAGTCATTTGTAGTAGCTGGTCGTAGAATGATTTTTACAAATGTGAACAACTAAGGAATCCGGCCCATGGTAGTTTTTAATATCTAAACCATATATGACTTGTTTAAGACTGCTGACCATATGGTCTGCTCTCCATCCCCCATCTACCCTGAGTTTAAGTGTGTGTTTTTTCATGGGTGTGAATTCCTCCATTTTACTTCTTCACATCTTGGTGCTTCCAGGCTTCCTTCCTTCCGTCCATTGTTCTTAGATGTTTAAGATGAAACTCTCTGATTATAGAGAGGAAGACAGACAGAAGTTCAGACTTAAGTGAGACTCTGTGTTAGTCATATAGTGCCTCAGATTTAAAGGGCTAGATTTTTTCTGAAAATGAATTGAGGATTTTAAATGAATGACGTCGGTGCACTAACAGGGTTGTCTACATGCATCTTACCTGTTGATGGTCTATTTTTGTGGGGATGAGCAGTCCACGTGCCATAGGGGAGGATTTAATTCTACCGCCGTCATCCACACTCTCTGGAGAGTAGTAGTATGCTTGGATGAATGTAAAATTTATGGAGCTGACACATCTTTTATAATTGATATGTCCCGGTGGTCCTACTCGCATCTGGCTTGGTTTGAATGGTATTCTGCTTTGTGATGGTTCTGATGGTTTTCTTTTTTTTCAACTTGTTCACTCCACATTTATTGTTGCATTAGATTACCTTTTTAACCTGTTTGTTTCAATGGTCTGTTATAACTTGGAAGAAAGTAAGTCATATTCATTTACTCACCCATATGCCATTCAAAATCTATCCCTTTAAAGGCATGGATTTAAAATTCATCCAACATCCCATGTTATAGAGCAATATGTTAGACATTAGTCATATTCCAGTTCAAATCGGCATCACGATGTCATAATAATCGTAATATGCTTTTATGCTGGCCTGTTTCATATTCTATTCTTCAGAAGAGTTGTCTGTGATATTAACAGCGCAGTGCCATACCAGATTATCCCGATTTCCTGTCTGTATGAGAAGGAAGAAGCCTTGGCCTCCAGAAAGGCTGTTCATGCTGATCAGCAGAGAACCCGATGACAGTGTGAGAGATGTGTGTGTGTTCGTTAATACACACTACTAGGGGTGTGACGAGACATTTAGCTCACACGATGAGACGAGACACGAGGTCGGCTTCACGAGAACAAGACTGTGACAAGCAGGCCGTGTGAGTCTGCTTATCACAGAGACGAGATAAGATTTGTGCACAGTATTTTAAAGAAATCCTCAATGACAATTCATGACGGAAGTGGAAAAATAGTCTGCAGGTTCCTTTTTTTAAAATGGTTTAACTCATCACCTTAATGAAATGCATTGAAAGGCAACATACAAGCACTGACTGGAAAAGGTTTTGCCTCAAAATGAACTGACTGGCATCCCCCCTGTATGCTTTAACACGAGTCTCTTCAGACCTTACTGTTTATGAATTATGAGCTTCCAGGACTTCTGATTGAGGCTGCGTGAGATCTCCTAATTCAACTCATTTTCACAAATTGAACTATGCTATACTCGGCAGCTCGCACTGGCTGAGCAGAGCAGACGTTTATAATACTTTACAATTGAAACGACCGTTATCCAAATTAATTAAATGTTTTTTATTTCTATATAAAAAAAAAGGAACGCAACAATGGAGGATGTAATGTAAACATAGTGGTGTCATATTATATGCTAATTTCACCCTCACAAGCTCACACTGTCATGGCTACATCGCGAGACAGCTTTTCACTCAACGGAAAACCTTGCTAACATTTTAATCTCGCGAGATATCGTGGCACGAGATCTCATCACACCCCTACATACTATTGTTCAAAAGCTCATTAAGACTTTTTTTAAAGAATGAATTCTATTATTCAGCAATTAAATTAATCAAAAGTGACAGTAAAGACATTTGTAATGTTACAAAAGTGTTATAAACTGTCTATTCTTCAAAGAGTCCTCTGGGTATCAGCTTACACAAAATATTAGGCAGCAAGCACAAAACTTCTATTTAACTTCTATTTAACTTCTATTCAGAAAAATGTCTCCTGAGCACCAAATCAGTGTATTAAAATGATTTCTGAAGGATCATGTGAGACTGAAAATTCCTCATTTTAAAATATATTTAATTAGAAAACAGTTTTCACTGTATTTTTATCAACTAAATGCGGACAGAAGTGTTATGAACCCTAATGTCTGTAAGTAGCTTTTAATCTCGTTTTACTGAATTCAATTATTTCCACGCATAATAAGGTGGTAAAAACGTGACAGAATACAGTGACTGCGTGTGTAGCTTTAAGGAAATCCCTCAAGCTCCATTTACCATGACCTCTAGTGAAGGGTCATTTCCTAGACACTTCCTGTGCTTAATCGTATGTGTGTTCTGAACTTCAACACCAGGTGTAAGGAAGCAAACCAACCAATCGCAGGACACCAGGTGCACCCTGGGATAGAAGTGTTCCTTCTTCATCAGCAGTTTGACGAGAGGAAAAAGGAAGTCGGCCCACTCCTAGCTCTGAAAGAGCAGTGAACATGCATCACTGTAGCGATGCATCACTGATGAGAACAACATGATGTTCCTCCTAATTCAATAGTGAGGACATGTTGGCACAGTAATAAGCCTGATCTCACACTTTGGAAGGCCATTTTCTGATCTTTTCCAATCATGCAAAAAAGATGGCCAGATTCACACCAGCGGAAAACAATCCTTAAAAAACTTTATTGTCTTTGACTTTGGTTACCTTTTCATACAGACAATATTCAGTCTAAACCTGTTCTTTTGAGTTGCGTCTGTTAGTAAATGCGGTTGTCAATCCCAAACATGCCGCATCTTAAATTGAAAGTGTGTGGAGAGAGTTGTGCAAATATGCCTGTGTGAAATGTTCTTCCATCACATTCTCTGAATAACAATCTCAGCAAGCCAGGGGTTCCTCTGTTTCAGAGATGGTGAACATGACAGTTACTCGCAGTGAAGGAATGCAGCTTGAAGGGCTTATATTCTGATAGACACGCACTAGTAAAGACACAAGGCACTCTGTCAAAAGAAAGAACCTAACTGACGGACTGTAACACACTTTTATTGTATGCTGGTCACACAGCACTTCGCACACATACAACTGTCAGTAGCAGAAATCCTGAATGGAGCCTAATTTACTGAGCTGCTCCTCAATAGGCCCTTTTAGCATGGGATGCAGTTAGCATACAAGCAGGAGACTCCCTTTCGATTCTGTGCGGGGTGAATGAGAGGTTAAACAGAGAAAGTTTGTTTCCATGGTAGCATAATGATATGATAATTCAGGGAGGCCTCCATGATGCCCTGTGTCACTTGGGTAAAAGAGCAGTGCTGACGTCTTTATTTGGTCAGAACGCGAAGGACATCCTGAAATATGTAGAAATCCGTTTTCAACACAACATTTTCACAGTCCTTGTAATGATATTGTCTGACCTGACACTGCACACACGCACACCCTCTTGAGTGTGTGTAGATACTGATAGCTTTAGCAGTAAGAATGTTATGGATGTATTTTGGACACATGGACAACAGATGAAAAGCAGATACACGCGCCCAAGTGATGATTTAAGCACAAGCGACTTGCAAAAACACTGTCTTCCTGTGGAGAAAACCAGACCAGAGTGCATAGGTGCACAAAAGTGTGTGTTAGTCTATGCTCATATGACTTTCACTGTTTACTTTAGTGCAGACTAGGTCGAGGTTGTTTTCTTAACCCAAGGATGAGCAAGAATCCACTCAGATGAGAAAACCTCAACACATGCACTTGCATGCTTGTGCTCATGTTCTCATCTGCAGAGCAAACACATTTGAGACAGAATGTTTTCTCCCTCGGTTTTTGGGTTCTGTTGACAGTCAGTTCAGATGTTTCCTCTCATTGGCAGTTAACACATGGCCCTGTTTCACACAACATTTTACAACTGACCGTATGACACATGATCCATGTCACATGATTAATGGGAATATAAACAGGATATTTTCCAAAATCAGGATGGTATGTCCAGTTATATATAAACAAAGTGTTTTTTGGGCTGTTATTTTCCTAAAATATGCATTGTCAAAAAAATAAACACAAGCAATGAAAAGTTTGGGATTGTTTTATGTATTTACTTTATATTTATTTAAAGGGTTACTTCAGCGATTAGCATATGGATTTGTATCAGTAGAAACCCTGGAGTATATTCAAATGATTGTGCTTTCCCCCCTCTTATCCCCCTGAGACGAGATTTATGCATTTTATTTCTGGAAAAATTCCTCCTATGATGCAAATTGACGACATTTGCATCATAGGAGGAATGTTTGGCCAAAGGCTAAAGATTACAGCCAGCAAAGGGAGCCTTTTCCGCATGTTTTGAACCTGCGCGTGGGGGACGGAGATTACACTCAGAGCTCAGCTCGCAGCTGCAGGCACTCATTTAAACGGAGCTATGGTGAGCAATATAAGTCTTAACTTCTCAAATTAATTTCTATGAAAGTTAAGCTTGCAAAGGCATGAACTGAAACGCGCCAGACTGAACTCGCGTTGTGAATGTATGCCGCGAGTGTAGTCGCGATTACCTCAGCTCTCATCACGAGAGCTCATCAGCTCATTTATCTGACTCCTGCTGTTAGTGCTGAGTGCTGTGATACTCGCGCAGAGACTCACTCATTATATTGAACAGACATGTTCAGTTTTTAATTGTAGTGTCTTCACCAACTCAGTCACAGTAATCAAGTTGGTGGCTTTGGGAATGGCCTCATAGGGCAGCGACGCATTCTGGGAATTGTAGTCTTTCATCCCCATGAGACAAAAATACATTTTCTGTCTTTTCTCAGTCTAGAAAGCACCAAATTCAAAAATAATGTCACATTACTATTACATTAATGACCCAGTTTAAATACAGATTCATCTTCCCAGCGCTGAAGAAAAGTGAAATGAAGGTATTTTGCCATTACATGAAGTAATCAGACTACTAATCGGGTTACTTGTTGATTACATGATGATTACTTTTTCACAAAATGGCAGTAAATTCATTCACAATTGCGATTTTATATCACAGTTCTGAGGGAAAGAAGTCGGAATTGCAGGATATACACTTAATTCTGAGGTGGACATAACTAGAAATTCTTATTTTTTACTCAGAATGAGAAACTTACTTTTTAAAATGTATTATTTGGTTCTGTTGGTTCCAAACACTGCTACTGTAGAACTGTCATTCTCCAGGTAGTCTTGATCTAGGATCTAAATAGAACAAATATTTTCTTTCAGTATTAATATGATAGCTGTGTAATCTTAGTGCTGTGTGTTTATCCATGGACTCCATAAAAGAGTGCTGGTCTGTTTGTGTTAGATTTTCGTTATTTTGGTATTTTCCAAGGGCACTGTGCCCTAGAGGAGCGGAGTGGAAATATAATCAGGCAGTGTCTGTCCTGTGGTGGCTGTCGTTCCACTTCTCTCTCACACACACTTTCTGTCTTTCTCGTCTCGTTTCGCTGTCTCAGGAGCGTCTCATCTGTGCCCTGTGAGCCTCAGGAGCCTGACATGTGCCCTGTGAACAGCACCACACTGCCCTCTGCTGGCTCTAATAATCATTCTACGTTTGGTTTACACAAATCCAGCCTCCACACATACATGCATACTACCTGATAAGGGCATATCTGATAGAAGTAATGTTCAGTGATGAGATGTTTTATGGAACACATCTTAATTATTTTTTATTTATTTTTTCAACAGAATTCCTCTGCACAAATCCAGCTCTGAGGATGGATCAGGTTTGTTTCTCATTATAAAAACTATACAACTGTTATTATGGTGACGTTTTGGTGGTTTTCTGGACATTTAATTGGAATTAATTTTGGATTATTCCAAACTGGAATGTTCTGGTGGCTGGACTTTGTGTTCTTCTAGATGGACAGACATATAGATGCTAGATAATTGATGTTAATAATTGTTATGGTCTTGATGGCTTTCTACTCTATTCACATACAGGAAAATGGGACAACAAGAAGAAAAACAAATCCTTCTGGCAGAACTTCCGAAAGTCACAGAAAGGGGTCACAAGGCAAACGTCAAAAGGTAATAAAAACAAACTCGGTTTTCTCATGTTTCCTTCCTTCATAACTATCCATTTCATTCTTTTTTTATTATTATTCAGAGATACTGTAAAGCAGAGTTTTTTTTAATTTTACTCATAGAAATACAAATGGAAGAAATAATAACTCTAAATATGGCAGCTGTAGTTCCATCTATCACTAAAAAAAGTCCGTTTTTGTTAGTTTTTGTTTACTTTAAAATGAGAACTAGATTTTGTCTAAGGAAATGTGTGTGAAACTGTATATAACATTGCTGAATTTAAATGTTTTTGAAACTTGATCTTGACAAACAGTACCTACATGAGCAATATGATGGTCACTGCATGAACTGAATTGCTCTGCAGAGACTTTCCCTTGTTCTTGCTACTCACTTTTGACCTTTGACCCTGCAGGAGAGGACATTGGCTATGTGGCCAGTGAGATCACTATGAGTGATGAGGAACGGATCCAGCTGATGATGATGGTGAAAGAGAAAATGATCACAGTGGAGGAGGCGCTGGCACGGGTAAAGGCACCCTTCAGCCCTGAACCATAATGCAAATGAGCTTCCCTTGCTTAGATTCATGTGTACTAACTTTACTCACCCAGACTGATTCCGCCCTGCTTCTTCCTTTCTCCAAAACACACATGCACACACTTACATACACTCACATGCATATGAATACATGCGCACTGACCCTGCATTTTAGGGCTGCAGTAGATCCCTTAGTGTAAATCATGTTTTGTTGAGATGAAGGAGGGTCTTTGGTGTCTAATTTCTGAAGTAGGTTTAGCTGGGGATGGTCGGTTCTGTCCTTTTTCATTTGTTCAAAAGTGTTGGGTGAAAGTAGGTCTCTTTTTCTTTCTGTCATTGTGTTTTGAGAACATGATAATGATTAATTATCAGCTGATAATGAACCTAATGGATGATTGTAGAATCTGGCTTTCTTCTCTCCACAAGGCTGGCATTGATGATTCCTTTAACCAGCTGGGTTTTCTTTAATCTTCAAATTCTCTTCTGCTTGAGTTTTTTTTCCCCTTTGGGCTGGTAGTTATGATGAGCTTGAATGACTTGATTTAAAGTTTGAATCAATGCTAAGCCTTTGTGGATAGTTGACATCATAAATGCTGTAAGCATGCATGAACATTTGTCTGTCCTATCCACATATACGTGTGTGTGTGTGTGTGTGTGTGTGTGTGTGTGTGTGTGTGTGTGTGTGTTTGTTTGTTTGAATGCAAATGTTTTTTTTAGTATTTCCTTGCTTTACTTGTTCTGTGTTCTGTCTTTTTATAGTATATTTATGTGTGCGTGTCCAAGGGCGTCATGCACCTTTTTTTATGAGTTTAAGATAGGATAGTCTCGGTCATAATGCATTTTTATTGCTTTGGTATTGTTACAAAGGGGAAAAATTTTAAATTGGGATGATAGTAATTGAACCTAAATAATGTATATTAATCATTAAAAAAAAACAAATATTTAACCAATTTTATGTACTAATGCCTATAAATACACAAATGTTCAAAAGTCTGTGGTCAATATATTTTAATGTTTTTTAAATAATAATTTTAAGCTTTTATTTGATCAAAAATAGAATAGTACAAATATTTTAAAAAAGTGTTTTATATATATATATATATATATATATATATATATATATATATATATATATATATATATATATATATATATATATATATATATATATAATGTTATATATAATGTTATATATATATATACATATATATATATATATATATATATATATATATATATATATATATATATATATATATATAAATAAATGAATGTAAAAAGTAATTTATTCCTGTGGTGGCAAGTCTGAATTTTAAGCAGCCGCTACTCCAGTCTTCAGTGTCACATGATCTTTCAAAAATCTTTGACATTTTATGATATTGAGAAATAAATAATTGATTAATATTATGAATGTTAAAAACAGTTTAGCTGCTTAATATTTTTGTGGACGCTGTGAAACTTTTCTTCTTCTTCTCCAGAATTCATTGATGAATACAATGTTCAAAAAGAACATCATTATTTTGTAACAACATGAATGTATTTACTGTTACTTTTAAAAAATTTAAAACAATTTACCCTTACTGAGTAAAAAGATATATATTTTTAAAAATCTTAATGACCCCAAACTTTTGGATTGTAGTTTATATAAATACAAATGATTAACACATTTAAAAAAAAAACAAATCTCTGTTTGAATGGACATGACGCTTTCATATGTGCCTGTGTTTGTGTGGGGTATTCTCAGTCTGTATTTCTGTAACAGATAGGGTGTGTGAGGGCGAGGGGGCGGCTCTCTTTGACCTCTTGTTCTCCATAGTTAAAGGAATATGAAAGGAACAGACAGTTGAGCAGCAGTACAGACACAGCAGATTGGACTGATGGATCCAGTCCCACTGTTAACTTCTCCTCCGCCTGCAATGTAAGTACTATGCCCAACCACCCAGACTGTAGATCTGAGTTTACGTAGGGGTGGGTGTGTTTATAACATAACCTCATTCAGTCACATCAAAGTTTATTTTCCCCCAGCAGTAAGTGTTAGTAATGTCTCTCACTGTACTCGGACTATATCTTGGTGTTAGTAGGGAGGTAAATCTTCTCAGACTGACGACGACCCAGGCAGTCCTTACGTCAACCCAATTCATCCCCTTTTCTGCTATAACCACATTGAACACACTTTCATTTTTTGGAAACTAGCGTGTATAAAGTTTAGGATGCTTTGTAGTCGTCATGCATTAAAGGTGGACTCAGAATTTTTTGTGTGTATGCTGATCTGGAAAATAGTTGTTATGGATGTTTTACCTGCAGTCAGCGATGAGTATTATTAGGCTGAGGCTGGTCATGTGATCTTAAAATGATGACCTAATCATTTTAACCACATTTTTACAATACAAAGTTTTTAAATTAGCTAAATTTACTGAGTGCACCTTTAATCACAAATTATAAACCAGTGAATCAACTAAAGATTTATCTGAAAAGCTGATGTTATGTGACCATGCTGTTATAAGGAGCTGCTGATGTTGTAATGGCACAGTTGTAATGAGCATCTGGCACTGGCGGCATCACTGTAAGACCCCTAGTAATGATGTCATTTCTACTTGGCATGGGGAGCTGGCACACTAAACATCCCCTGTTGATGAGGTCATAATGTGCGTCTTAACTGAAGGGCAATATTTGGCTGTTTTTTTTTTTTTTTTTTTTTCTGCTTCGAAACTGAAGGTCCGTCTCAAGCTGGGCATGAATGTGTTCTTAGTTAAAGCCTTGAAAGATTTGGTGACAGTGGATTTAGTTTTCCCTTTTTGAGAAATAACGTACCAATACACTAATATACACATAGTTATCATGGAAACTTTGAGCAACTTCCAGCCTCCGCAAATAAACATACACCTCCTGTTCTAATGGTCAACAGCTAAGCTGATTTTGCAATGCTTTTTGATGTTAACCAACCACAGCACTGCTTTGCTCAGCGCTTACAGCTACAGAATGACTCACTCGCCCAGCAAATCCTTGTCCGCTCAGAGGATTCACTGCCCGTCCATGTTGCAGCACTTTCTGTGCGTCTGTGTCAAGAAATCTACAGGATATATTTAACCCCAAAATCAATAAACCCCAAATCAATACTTTTTTGTTGTATACTTTCATGCACACTCTTTCAAATTATAAATAAATCTGTGTGTGTGTATATATATATATATATATATATATATATATATATATATATATATATATATATATATATATATATATATATATATATATATATATATATATATATATATATATATATATATATATATATATATATATATGAGAGAGAGAGGATTTCAAAGAATAGTCTTGCAAAAAATTCTGAAACGTTTCAAATATTATTTCTTATTCCTTTATTGGGGTGAAATATGATGACATTTATTCGTGAGATTCTCCCATTGTTCAATTTTACTTGTGGTTGCAAAAGGAGAGGAAACGAGGTAAGAAAGTCTTATTCATAAAAAGACCTTGTATCTCTGAACACCCGAGGCTGTTTCTGACACACACACACACACACACACACACACACACACACACACACACACACACACACACACACACACACACACACACACACACACACACACACTTCCTCCTGTCTGTCATTGGTACACATAAGCATGTGCAAATTGAATCTCAGCGTCTGAATGAGTAAATGGATCTCAGTAGGAATCTTGGCCCCTGGGCTGATGATCCCCTATTTATAAATGGAAATGGGTCAACCCTAGTCTGCTAACAGTTAAACCGATGGGCATAACTCACTCTGGGGGTCCTGCTGATCTGAGCTCAGTTTAACATTAATCAGAACATCGAGAGCTTGCTGTGTTTCTGCAGGGTTCCCCTGTCATGAGATCAGTGTCAACTGCACTCAATATAGTGACCCGTCACAGCTCCGCCAGAGTAAACTGATGTGGGATCAGTGTCAGCATCCACTATGACAGAGGATGTACTGTATCTCTTTATGAATTGACTGCAACCAGGCCAGCCTTTCTTCTATCTGGCACACATTCCTTCTCCCCTCTGAAGACCATTAAGGATGTTCAGGGGTCATATGGGAGACCTCGCAGCGTTTCCGGACGCCCAAGCTCACGCCTTTTGCCACAGTTACTCCCCTACCTCCAGATTTTGCAGATTTTCCAGAGTTTCCTTAAAAAAAACTCTTTACAGTTTATATTCATCTCAATGTGAGATTGTGTTGCTAACATCAGCTAACATCTGTCCTAGAGGAAACTACGGCTGGTAGGAACATTGGAAACTTTTCTGCACTGTATTTTCGTTGTCTTGTTCTCTTTCTCCTTTCTTTTTCTCTTGTTTTAAATATAGTTAAGTAAACTTGCTGTTGACTGGATTTGAGCAGAATAAATTATGGTTTTGCATCACGTTTTGAAGTCCTGAATGAGATTGTCCAGTTGTTGAGGATTTTTTTTTTTTCATATGTGAGCTTTTGTTCACTATGTACATTCGTTTTTCTGCTTGGTTTCTCAGAATACACTCTTTAAACCATGCTGTTGTGTGTCCGAATCTTCTATTTCTTGTCCATCATCAAGATCAACTTCCTTTCGTCTGGTGGATATTGTGGCCTCGAATAATTAGGAAAGATTATTCAATGCCAGTGGTGAACCAGTGTGATTTTGTGTGTATTTGGGTGAGCTTTAGGTTTCCAGTAACAGATTGCTTTCAACCTCAACATCTTAGTGGAACACTAAAGTGTGTGGTTTGTTAGGCTGACTAGATATATTTGCCAATCATTAATATTAGTCAAAACAGCTCTTTTGGTGATTTAAAAACAGTCTGTGGTTAGCACCGATTATATCCTGTTAGTCAAAATAAAATACCATCTCATCCCATAATGTGGTGTATGTTTGCAGAGAACAAAATGTTTTTGTAATTTGAAAGTCTGGGACTTGGATAAAAAGGATTAAAAGGCTTTATCTTTGTGGATAAGAGGTTTTAGTATCATAATTGATGCCCATACTGTGTTACCTTATTATAAATATATATAATATGAGGCTGGGGGGAGGAGGGTCATAAATCATCTCAACAGTTTAGTCCCTATCTGAATTATTAATTTCACTCATTCCCATCTATTTTAAAAAAACAAGACTTTTGTGTGTTTCTTGGACTCAACTTCATAACACTTCACTCCATACTGCAATGTTTTCACAAGTCATGTCCCTAATATCAAGAGCCCATCCTAAACATGTCATAATCTGTTCATACCAATAGAAACCATCCTTTTCTGTTTTTGTGTATGTCTAAATGGAAGAGATGTTGTGTGAACGCATGTTTCTATGGTGTGATGTAATACTGAAGCTGGGTTTTCTCTCTCTAGTCTGTGGAGCAGTCGGATGATGAGCAGGAAGACTCTGTGAAATTCAAAAGGCTTCACAAGCTGGTCAACTCGACTCGACGTGTTCGCAAGAAACTCATCAAAGTGGATGACGGCAAAAGACATGGCTCAGAAGGTAGCTGGAAGAGAATATTTTGCTATCTGGCATTAACTGATGTTTGTTATGAAAATATTCTTAACTGAAATGTTTTAAAGGGTTAGTTCACCCAAAAATGAAATTGATGTCATTAATGACTCACCCTAATGTCGTTCCACACCCATTAGACCTCCGTTCATCTTCAGAACACAGTTTAAGATATTTTATATTTAGTCAGAGAGCGTATGCAAGTGTATGCACACTATACTGTCCATGTCCAGAAAGGTAATAAAAACATAATTAAAATAGTCCATATGTCAATCAATCAATCAATCAATCAATCAACTTTATTTATATAGCGCTTTTACAATCACGATTGTGTCAAAGCAGCTTCACAGTGCCAAACAGGATAATATTGCGACAAAATTAGATTTGGCTGTACAGTCGTACTGGAGAAAACAGTGATGTTATCAGCTTATTTTAATTTATCATATAGCGACAATGTTGGCAGATCAGTATTATAATTTATAGAATTAAATAAGACCTAATTCATACATTTTATTTGTATAATAAGTTGAATAACTTTAATCATATTTTTAGTGTGCCCAACTGAGCAAGCCAAGCCATGTGACATCTGTGGGTTAATTAGAATCTCTTGAAGCATCGAAAATACATTTTGGTCCAAAAATAACAAAAACGACGACTTCATTCAGCATTGTCTTCTTTTCCTGGGGTCGGATCACGTATCAAACTGCTGAAATCGCGTGACATTGGCGATCCGAATCATAAATCAATCCGCTGATTTATAACCGTTTAAATCTTTATTTGAGGATTGAAAACAAACCAGGAAGAGAAGGCAATGCTGAATAAAGTCGTCGTTTTTGTTATTTTTGGACCAAAATGTATTTTCGATGCTTCAAGAGATTCTAATGAACTATCTGATATCACAAATGGACTACTTTGATGATGTATTACCTTTCTGGACATGGACAGTATAGTTTGCATACGCTTGGATACGGTCTCGGACTAAATATAAAATATCTTAAACTGTGTTCAGAAGATGAACGGAGGTCTAATGGGTGTGGAACGACATTAGGGTGAGTCATTAATGACATCAATTTTCTTTGGGTGAACTAACCCTTTAATATAATGATACTGTTAGCAAGTCTCAAAATAAATATCTATTTTTCATGGTGTACATTATACTGTTGTGATGCCCACAATTAATTTGTAGCATTTAAAGCAATTGATATTAGCTTTTAGGGCCCAGTTTAACAGTTTGAGTGCGTTGTCTGAAGCACATGGTGCAAGTGCACTGCGTCTCATCTCCCAGTCCCTTTAAAAACCAGTTGCCTTTGCACCATGGCGGATTCACAATTTAGATGGCAGAATTTGTGAGCGGAAAGACTTTAAATAACAAAAAATACTGCTCCATTGAATTTAGACCAGGTTTTGTTGGTCAATGGTGCAGTCGATTTCAGCTGCCTCAAAATAGCAACTTGCTAACAATGCGTCTTGTCGAGATCACCAGACGTGAAATTGATAACTGCGTCGGCTAAAACTAGCAAAAAAACACTTGCGTTGTTCCTGCCGTCCATTTGCGCTGGGTGTGCAATAGGGCCCCTAGTGTTTTATGTTTAATTTATGCTACTGTTTTAAGAAATTTTAGTTTTTATTCTGAAAGGATGCATTCAATTGATTTAAAAAAAAAAAAAAGAGTATTTAAAAATTTAAAAAAGTAAAGACATTTAATGTTACAAAATATTTCCATTTCAAATAAATTCTGTCCATTTGTACTTGCATCAAAAAATCCTTTTTTTTTTTTTTAAATGAAAGATTTTCGATGGTATTTAGACAAAATAGCATACATAGAATTGTACTACCTGCAGTAGGATAGAGGTCATTCACTGTATTCAGAGTCATTACATTTCAGTTTATAGTTTTAGCTTTGATTGTCATTTTCTTGCAGATTCGCTCAGTCTGGATGCAGCTCCCTTATGTGATGACATAAACGCACTGTATGCAGAAATCCACAAGAAGCCGGCCCAGTGCACAGATTCCTCTTTGTCCTCTCTTGCCCAAGAGCAGCTTTCTCTGGACGGGGACACAGATAGCCTGGCCACTTCACCCTCCACCAGCAGCCTTGATGCCTGGAAACCTGCTCACAAGTTAGTAAAGACCCCCGGCGCACATCCTCATGGCCTGATCCGCCCCCCGCGGAAGAGTAGTGCCGGATCCGGACTGGGTGTGGTGGGGGGTAGCGGCTCTTCTTTCTCTGAATTGGAGGGAGACGACAATGCTAAAGTCTCCCGCTCATCTACAGACGGAGAGATGCGGAAGGCCTTATCGTCTCTATCTCACGGGGTAAGTACTGACAGTGTCTACGCCTTTTACGGCCTCACTAGGCCCCGCCCAAAGCCGCACCCCCTTCTGGTGTCTTTAGATGACATTAACAGCACCAAGCGGCCACCCGTCTCCTTGTGGCAGCGCAATAAGCCTGACCCAAACTATGCATACTCCACCAAGCACCTGCTCTACCAACGTTCCTGCAATGCTCAGAAAACCATCACTCCGTCCTCCACCTTGCCTGCCTCACCTCCTGCTCGTGAGTTTCCATTGGCCAGGGAGAAGGGGAAAAGTTGTGGGAGTGGAGTAGTGGGCAGCTGGCTGTTTCCACCAAGGCGTCTAAAGGGAAGGACGGCAGTTAGCGAGCTCAACATCACGTACGTGGTGGAACGCAGCTTGTATGGCCACTTGAACTGGACTGGGCTGGTTAGGCCAGTCACACTGAGTAAGGCAGACAGGCGTTGGCTCCTGGAGGACGAAAGAGACGTGAACAGGAAGTGGGCGTCCAGCATGGATCGCTGCACCAAGCGCGTGCTCTTACGCATTCAGCAGAAGTCTGTGAGTGTTGCCAGAAGAGCAGATCTACAGTGCCCCCTGCTGCACTGAAGGAACAGGCTGCTGCAAAGCTGCAAAAGAGAATTTCTGTAGGGTACAATTTAATCAAAAAATCTTCACCCATGTCTGTGGTGATTATTAAAGTTAGAAATTCCTTAGACTGTCAGTTAGCCGACGGCTCTTGTCAGTATTATTGCAGTATGGAGTCAAAACTTCATAATCTGAGAAATGTATCGAAGAGAAACAGAATTTGATAATACTGAAAGTCTCATCTTTCCCTATCCTGAGCTTCTCTCCTTTTATTTCTCTTGTAGTCAGTCATGTGTGTCAGATCATAGTTGAAACTCGCAGTCCTTGTGAGAAAATGGAGGGTGCTAGAAAAAGAATAAAATGAATAGGATTCCTTCTGCAGCTTTGTAGAGTCTGCCGTCTGCGGATTTTCGCCGTCATTCATAGTGAATGTGAACATGAACGTGATCTTCATCAGTAAACGTTTTCATTAATTTGGGGTTGGAAATGCCTCTTTCAGCCTGGGCATGAATTCTAAATTTGGTGGATGTTTTTGTATGTGCTATTCTATTTCTTTTTCTTTAAAGTGCATGATCTTATTCCATGGAACATGAAACCGCTTCTCATACTATACATTTAGATCTTGATCTGTTTATTTTTTAATGAAAATTTCAGATTCTGCCTCTTTTGTAGAACATTTCAACAAAATTTTATGAAATGAAAAAGCCAGTTGAATGAGCAATGTAAGATGTTGCTGTAAAGTCAGTTCACATTTCTGCTTTATTTCTCATAATTCTTTCAGTTCATTCAAGGATTTACAAGAAAGCGCTGTTTTATTTACATAATGTTAAACAGCTTCTGAATGATTTTATTTGGAGTTGAATAGGAAATCGGGTCATACTGTGAACTATTTCTTTTGGCAGTTCATTTTAAAATGTGTGGTTTCTGTTGTAAAGAGCAGCATGAATCATTGAGATTTTGTGAATCGTTTTAAATGACCCTCTCTAAATATATTCATTTGATTGTGTATTCACAGTAATTATGTATTTTTTTCTGCAGAGAACATGTAGCTTTGGAGGATTTGACCTGTCTAATCGTTCCCTCCATGTGGTCAACGCAGCCGAGCCTAGCGTGAGTACACGCGTCTGTCGCTTCTTCTTGGTCTCAGCTCTCATATGCAGCTGCAGTGTTTGTAATCCAGTTGTGTTGATCGGCTGGCTTTCAGTGTGCTTAATTGCTCTCTTTCTGTCTCTTTCTCTCTGGCATAAGGAGCAGGAGGCTTTGTATAGGGATGCTGTGAAATCTCCCACCACATCTCGTATCTCTCTAGGGAAGAAAGTCAAGTCTGTCAAAGAAACCATGAGGAAACGCATGTCCAAGAAATATGCTGGGTCTCTATCTGAACAGGTACACACACAGATTCTTGCAAGCTTGCTTTGACCGTGTTGAGTTATGTGCTATAGATCAGGCTTGTTCAGAGGTGAGACCCTGCCTTTACTCAAGGGGAAAGAAGCACATGTGTGTCCCACTTTCAGCGTCTCAAATTAGGGTCAAACATCACTTTATGTAGCCTGGAGTCTAATACAAGCTCATCCGATTGAATACACCCTAACAGTGTTGAATATACACTCACTGCCTGTATTCACATGCTGTCTCTGTAGGCAGCTCACAAGGTTTTAGTTATCATTAGGCAAAGCGTTTTAGTTTAGTTACGGTTTATTTATTTTTAAAGCACATTTAAAACCGTCACAAGACGGACCAAAGTGTACATAAGAAACTGTACGTACAAATATGACAGTATAAAACAGCAGAGAGTAATAATTAACATATGTTAAAAGCTAAAGAAAACATGAGTTTTAAGAAGTTTTAAAACCGAGAAAGAGGGAGCTACTCTAAGTTGGACTAGTAGGCCATTCCATAATCTAGGCCCTACCAAAAAAAAGTCTCTATCTCCTCTGCATTTTAGCCTTGAGCAAGGGACTGTCAATGAATTAAGATTACCAGATCTTATATCTCTTTTAGCATGTTTAAAGGTGTCATGATCTGGCTTTTTAATTTTCAACTAATGATGTTTGTGTGGTTTTTACATTCAAAAACATCATAATTAATAAGTAATAGGCTATTTTCTACACTGGTTTTGAGGCTCTCTCCTGAACGCTGAGTTTTGATGGGCGTGCCGCACTGGAGACTTGGAAGTAAACGCCCACGGCTAGGATTGGATAAGATTTGCATATTTAATGAGCTTAAGCTGTCAGTACACATCGGGGAGTGGAGAGATTGAGGAAGAAGCGGCAACCGGAATGATTTTCTTGATCACAGGGCTCATAAACGTCTTTATCAAACAATGATTTATTTGTCATCCACCCGCGATTGATTGGACTATTATTTTTATATTACACATAGCCCGCACAATAGGTCAATATAAGCTTGAAAAGACACAAACATGCACGCGCACCGCCCTTCAAATGTCAAGTCGAGACTCGAGGGAGACAACGACACAGATCAAGAACGGAATATTATGAGATTCATCGGCCAGCCGGGCTTTGCGAGCACTAGCCCATATGTGTTAAAGGGTTAGTTGACCCATAAATGAAACTGATGTCATTAATGACTCACCCCAATGTCGTGCCACACCCGTAAGACCTCCATTCATCTTCAGAACACAGTTTAAGATATTTATTATTTAGTCCGAGAGCGTATCCAAGTGTATGCACACTATACTGTCCATGTCCAGAAAGGGAATAAAAACATCATCAAAGTAGTCCATTTGTGACATCAGTTAGTTAATTAGAATCTCTTGACGCATCGAAAAAACATTTTGGTCCAAAAATATCAAAAACTATGACTTTATTCAGCATTGTATTCTCTTCCGCGTTTGTGTTCAAACCTCAAATAAAGATTCAAACGGTTATGAATCAGTGAACCGAAGGAGGTCTAACGGTGTGGAACGACATTAGGGTGAGTCATAAATGACATCAATTTCATTTTTGGGTGAACTAACCCTTTAAAGTCCAGCGTGCTAAAGGTATGTTTCTGTTTGACATGTACACATAAGCATAACGATTTATAACAATGCAATACTATTAAATATAAAAACACGTTTTACTCGCATAAGTATCATTCGTGTCGGATCCAAATCCAGCATCAACCAGAGATTTGTTTACAAACGATTCCGCAGTGAAATTAAGTGAACATGTCTTCCCCACATGAGCTTGAACTTTATTAAAAATAAAATTCAACCACTCATTCCTAATATTAGGATCTGAAGGAAGCTTAGGCAGCAACTGTGTTCTTCCACAACCAGGAATAGTGCAATATCTTGCCATCTTCCTCGGCATGTTTATTGTTGTTGGCTAGCTCACCTCCATGAGTTGGTGGGTGGGGCTCCTGGATTAGATGTTCTGTGAGGTGTGTTTTGTAGTGCTATGACGTAAGAATGAAGCACAAGATAGTTTGCTGAGCCTGGTGTCTATAAACATTAGGGTGAGTCATTTGTCTTTGACTAACAAGGAAGTTTTCAGCTCTGAAACTTAGAGGATATTCTTATATTACCATGTCCTTTTAAATATAGAAAGCTCAAGGGAAAGTTGATTCCTCAATTCATCACCCCTTAAATGTAGATCTCTGGGTGGGTATTA